>NW_017729034.1:1544784-1555243 GCF_001723915.1 Gavialis gangeticus
AGATTATGCTTAGGGGCAACCAACACGGGTTCATTAGAGGCAGGTCCTGTCAGACCAACCTGGTGGCCTTCTATGACCAGGTTACCAAATCCTTAGATGCAGAGGTTAACAGACCCCAGCCCCTAGGTATGTTTTCTTGTGGCTGGCTGTTGTAGCCATTGACCCCTGTGGGCCACAAAAGTCCTGCTCGCCCTTTTATAGCAGCTAACAGGGTTGGGGTTCCATGTTTCACCATACAATGAAGATGCAATCCATGTACCAGGTAGATCATGTGAATAAGAGCTCAGAATGCTATGGAAAATATGATTTTCTTGGGTAAAGACTGGATAAATCTTCTAATTATAATTAGTGACCTACGTAATTCACAGGGGCTGCCCACCAATTTTGTGGTCTGAGTGCAGTGCCCATTGCCGTTTTCATGGTGGAGCGCAGTGGGCCCCCTCCCCACCTCTGATTAGCCGAAGGGCCCCAAAAGACCTGTCCTTCCCTGGAAACTGACAGCTGAAAGGTTACTTAGCAGCCATCCGTCAATGTCCAAGGAGCAGCAGACTTCTAGGACCCCTCAGTCAATCAGAGGAGTGGGGGGCCTGCCTCACTCTGCCAAGAAAATCTCACTCTCCCTTCCTCCACTCCTTCCTCCCTGACCGCCCCTCCCTGCTTCTGATGCAAAGGCTTCCTGCCTCTGTTTTCAGCTCCCTTCCCACCCTCTTACCCCAGCTTGCTGGCCATTTTCCAGCTTTTACATGCTCCTCATGCTTTTTGGGGAGGACCAGGCTTTCTCACAGGGGACCTACCCAATTTGCAGCTTCTGCAAAAATCATGAAATCATGAGTTTGGTGGGTCCCTAATTATAATGTAAAGGCTCATGTTGTGTTATGTGGAGGCTTTTTTTCAAGGCCTGGCTATTAGAAGCAGGGAGACTCTCACCCTGTGAACAGTATGAAATTTGGAACAGTTGAATTATGAAGGTTCAGGAGCCAAGATATAAATTGTAATCCAAAATTCATGATTTATGTCAGTCTCTAGACATTTGGGACCTGACTGGAGGTCATATCTCTCAAAAAATGTCATTAAGGCATTAAGGCCAATTACCCAAAAGTTGTTGCTGGAAAGGCAGAAGGTCTGAGCCTTGTAACAAGTGGGAAACATAAATTTCTGTGACACCCTGACAGAAGTGAGCATCTCTGCAAGGATGGTGCTAATTCACTTACCTCATCTTGGGGTAGCAGGGGGTGGTGGTGAAAGGAGAAGACTTAGAAACCCGTGGGAGGACTTAAAGTGTTTTGTAAGGTGGAGAACTTCTTGCAAGAAAGTAATTGCCATGATTCAGATTTGAGCCAAAGTTGCTGCAGCCACAATGCAGAGTACTAACCACTATACAATCATGGCTGGTCGCTTAGAAGGTAATGGTCAAGCCAGGGTTCTAGCTGTGGAGGCAGGTGGGAGAAGAGGCCTGAACCTCAGTAAGTTCCACCAACAGTGCAGGGTTCAGCACTGCCCCACAGTCTTTTCCTTTCATCAGTCTTGAACCCGTTGATTTCATGGACCAGAGTGCCACTCAGTAATGTCTGGAGGCATATTACAGAAGTTACTTGATCCATTCTTTGCTTGCAGCTTCATTACTGACCGTGCAGTGGAATGATAATACTCAGGACAAGTGTCAATTTGATATTCCACAACACAGGAGAAGGCAATAGTTACTGAAGACTTACCAGTAATTTTCTGAAAGGTTATATTCATGATAACCTTTGAATAATGTTTACAGAGAACTGTCCCAAAAATCTGGTGCCATGGCTTAGCTGGTTAAAGCGCCTGTCTAGTAAACAGGAGATCCTGGGTTCAAATCCCAGTGGTGCCTTTAACTTATGCTAAGAGCTTTATAGTCACTGTAGTAATAGTTCTCAGCTTTTTTAGATCCAAGACCCTACTTGGCAAATGTCAGCTCTTAGCTATCAGTCAACAGTGTCAGGGCCACAAGCTTTCCTTCTCTTCCCAGGGACATCTACAGGACAAACACTGTCTGCCAGTTCAGGCAAAGACACCTGCCATGTCTGAACCTAGCCTCTCTCAGCACCTCTAAAGTAGACCCACAATACCTGCCACCTTTTCCTCAGGGATCGCAGCTCCAGATGAGGCAAAGCACAAGGCACTAGCCACTTCATATCTGTGGTATCATTAAGTCTGTTGTTAGAATGTAGCACTTCCTAGCCAGTCCTTAAGACATTAAAGAAGCTCATTGAATAATAACTGATGTCTCAGTGTTAATAGCAAGCCTGGAGAGAAACAAAAGTTCAGGTGAAGTCCTTAGCCATGTAAACCTCTCTTCTCCCCAAGACCAGATCTGAGGCTATGAATGAGACAGCCAAGCTGCATTAGTTAACTGGAAACATCTGTAACAGTGGTTGTTACAATCTTCCCCCTCTCTGCCTTTTTGACCTATATCCTCTATTTCTGTAAAGGCAGACCCAGCCAGAAAGGGATGTAGATGAAGAAAAAAAAACCTAAGAAGATATCTCAGTGAGGTTCACACCAATTTTCCTCAGTTTCCCTCTCTTTTTCCTTCTTTAGAACATCTTTCCTCTTCCCCCCATCAACTCTGGAGTAGTCAACAGCTCTTCTTCTGCCTGTATTTTCCTTCTGGTCTATACAGGGCCTTTTCCTGAGAAAAGCTGAAAGAAGCAAAATGAAACATCATGGGCAGGTCAAGACAAGCGCAGTTGTGCAGCATGTGGTGCTGCAAACACATTTGGAGTGCCACATACAGCACAGTCCGGTGTTCTCTGTGCTGCAAGGGCGCATTGCTGGAGCGTGCACTGCACTGACTGGGGTTTTTTTCATCCCTGGATATCCGGGGGTCAAAAACAACTGCAGAAAAAAAGGTAGAGCAACACATGCTCAGCCAGCACACACTGCTGAAAAGCAGAGCTGGGTCACCTGGAGCTATGCTCCACTGCCAGCCTGGCTCCATGTGCAGAATTGCCATGGCTGTAGCCCCAGGAAACCTCCAGGACCTCAGGTAAGGCTGCTGGGGCCAGCCTTTCCTACCCCACCCACAGCAACTTGCCACACATCTAAGCACGTGTGGCATGGACATTCCCCGGGGACAAGCAGCAGCAGCACAAGGTGCACCGCCGCTATTTGTCCCTGGGGAACCAAATGTCCATGCACTTCTGGATGCCCCCATATGGGTAAAACACCAGCAATGCCCTTGCTTGGTGTGGCTGGCGCATTGTTTTAACTCCTTTGTTTGGGTAAAAGCCTCCCAGAAGTGCTGCTTTCTCTGCCAAGGGCTGCCAAGCCTACAAGGGAGTATCAACTTGTTTGTGGAGGGCCCAGGCCCTGGTTGGCGAGCAGTGTCAACATCTGTGCTGGGGGGGGGGTGGAACACACCTATCAGTGTTACGACTGAGATTGAGGTTCTGCAGCAGTGTGTGAACCTAGTGGGAATTGGGGAACCAAAGACCAGTGCTTTTCTTACCTGAGTATTGGGAGGAGGTAGAGAATAGGTAGTTGCAGCTGAGTGGTTAAGGCAATGGACTAGAAATTCATCAGGGTTTCCCTGTACTGGTTTAAATCTTGCCAACTATGCTTAGTTCCCATTTCTGTTTCAACCCAGGGACTCTGTTGCCTTCCTCCATTTAAGCCCAGAAAAGAACAGGTCGCTGGAACACAGAGCAGTGCTTTGCCCCACCCACCATGGACTTTTCTGTGAAAGCTGGAAGCCCTTCCTCTAGACACCATAGCCCTGCACTGCCCCCATCCCTGAGCAGAAGCCACTTCCTAGGCAAGGGCAGAGCCAGCATGTCCTTCAGGGCAACTTGCTCAGGCGGTTCATGGCAGTGATCTACCTGAGAAAGCAGGGGCAGGGGGAGAGAGGGACAGACAGAAGAAAAGAGCTTGATTCTCCTTCTGTTGCAAGCAAAAGCAGGGACAAAGTGGAGGTGGAGCCCAGGGGCAACAGAACTCCCATCTGGGAGGAGCCAAAGACAGCTTGTGGTGGGCCAGCATCAGGTTTCTCCCATAGTGAGCAAGTGCCAGAACTGATTGTCGGTTGAATATGTCCAAAAGCAAAGACTCCTCCCCGTCGGGGAATCGAACCCCGGTCTCCCGCGTGACAGGCGGGGATACTCACCACTATACTAACGAGGACAGAGATAGGAGCTATTCTCCTAGCTCCCGGGCTGGTTCTTAATTCTCAGATGTAGAGCCAAGGGTTGTTGGGGTTTAGCATAGGAATGAACAAAGTAAAATATGGAGATATTTCTTCAGCAACTCCCAGGAAACAGCTGCATGCATCGGGGTATAGGTTGTAGCCATGTTGGTCTAAGAACATAGGCAAACAAGGTTCTTTCGATATCTTTTATTAGACCAACCAATAAAAGAGATCAGAGTGACCCAAAGACTCTTATCTGCATGCATCAGGTATTAGGTGCCCTCCAGTTGAGCTTAGCCCACAGCCACATCAGTTACTTTGCAGATTGTTATATCTTGAGGGATATCTTGTGTAATCTTAAACATATATTATTAAAAAGTTTAAAAGGCAACATGCAGCCATGAACACAAGACAGGGAAGCCCAGCCGAGCAACTTGCCTCGAGACGAGGCAGGGAAAAAGACTTGCCGTGACTCGGATTCGAACCGAGGTTGCTGCGGCCACAACGCAGAGTACTAACCACTATACGATCACGGCCAGGCACCACTCGGCTAGGCGCGCTGAGCTGGTACCTGTGCCCCCCCCCAGTCAGAGCACTGGGGCCACTCAGCTCCAGCAAGCCAGGTTCAAGCTCCATCTGAGCTGCTACAGCTCAAACCTGAGACGGGCAAGAGTGGGACAGAAAGGGCTGAGGCTTCAGCCAGCTGCTCCTGGGGGAACTCTGCCTTCCGGAGCTTGCATGACTGTCAGGGGAATAATAATAGGATGTATTTGATTATAATGTATTTAAGGGTGTCACTTAACACCAGGTCAAGGAGAGACCTACACAAGCTAGGCATTTCATAGCCTCTGGACGCATCTACACACGACACAATGCACAGAAGACTACTTCTACTGCGCATGAGTGCAGCGGGCAAAACCTGCGCTAATGCGCAGATTTAATCTAATGCACGTTAACTCTAGTTAACTCTAACTAAAAACTCTACATCTACACCAGAGGTTGTCAACCGGGGGTACGCGTACCCCTGAGGGTACTTGGGAAGGCCCCAGGGGTATGTGTCGGCCATGCAGACAAGCAGGGGTACTTGGGAAGCAGCGCTGCCGTGCGCCTGCGCGCTGCCTGTACACTGTTGCCACCACCGTGCGCCTGAGTGCTGCCACATCCCTGCACTACTGCTCCGCTGCTGCTGCACCAAGATGCCACGGACCCCCTGCACATCCAGAAGGGAGTACCCACCTGGAGCAGTACCCACCAAAAGGGATACTGTCCTTAAAAAAGGCTGAAACCCCCTGATCTACGCTGATGTGCAGTAGTGCCTATTACGGTGCATTTAGTACAGGTCGTTATGGGTGCCTATACATGCGCAGACTTGATTACCATGCTCCAGCGTCTCATGTGTCAGCATCTCTGCACTTTAAAATGGTGGCCAACTTTAAAAAAACTTCAAAGGTTTGACAAGCTTTAGATAAAGTGCCCCTGTGGCCATTTTGAAGTATAGGGATGCTGATACACAAGATGCATTAGAGTGGTTCTTGTAGCTGCTTTAATTAAAGGGACCCCCATTCCCAAAACACATGTATAAATGAGCTATAGGTATTAAAGTGGGTTATCTCCAGGGATCCTGGTTTTCTGTGATTTAAACAAAAAAAAACAACCCCAATTTTTGGTTTTTTTTTTAAAAAAGTAACCCCAAATCCACATTTTTCCAAGATTGAAATGAAACACCACTACATGTCTATCTGTATATTAGTGGTGTTTCATTTAAATCACGGAAAAAACGTGAATGTGGGGTTACTTTTCTTTAACCGAAATGTGGGTTTGTTTGTTTTTTAAATCACAGCAAACCTGGATCTATCTCACTGAAGCAGAATATCAGGCTTATTCATTCCCGCCTAGTGAGCTGTATAAATTAAAAGACTCTCGAAGAAGAAGCAACCGGGTCCCAAAAAGGAGACAACCAATACCTGGGGTGGCGGGGGTGTATCCACACGGAAAGAAGCACAGGGCCGAAGAGTCCTAAAACAAGCTAGGTCTCGGGGCTCCGCGCGGTGACACGGGCCCCTGCTGCGGGCGTGCAGACACCGCGGCTGTCTTGCTAAGCCGGGCAGGTCTACGGAAGAGATGCGGAATTGTTTCAGCAATCGGGGCTCAAAGCAGAGCTGATTTCTTTTATTAGACCAAGAAGAACGATTGCAAGCACTTTCCCCCTCCCAAACTGCAGGCAGCACTGGTGAGGGCACCCTCGGAACTGGTTCACACTACGTGGGCCGGTTAGCTCAGTTGGTTAGAGCGTGGTGCTAATAACGCCAAGGTCGCGGGTTCGATCCCCGTACGGGCCATGGCCGCTTCTTTTATTTCCCCAGTCTCCACATGCAGCAGCGAGGCCTTTTTTCCCCTCTGCTCCATGTGCAGCCCAGCGGTGAGCACCGCGGAGAGCCGTGGCTAGCGACCCCCGGGCGAAAGAGGGAGGCTGCGCCCCCGCTGCTTCCCCCCTCAAGTCAGACCCGGGGCAGCCGCCTGCCTCTATGGTCGCTTCCCTGCCAGCCCCGCCGGGCCTGGGGCCTGGGGGCTGAGCGTTGCCGGGGTTGGGGCAGGCCGCTCTGCAGGGAGGGGGCTGCACCAGGGGCTTTCTCCTGCCCTGCGAGCAAGGAGAGCGGCCCCTCAGCTCTGAGCACCCCGCCTTCCTGGGGGCCCTGTGGGGCTGGGTGGCTTTGGCAGGGGCATGAAGAGAGGGCGCCCACAGCAGGGAAGCTGTGCAGGCTGGGCCGCAGGGGGAGCACTTGTTTTCTTGTGGGCGTCAAGATGAAGAGGAGGAGGCCACCAGTCCAGGCTGGGGGAAAATGAGGGGGGAAAAAAAGGGACTGCGCGTAGTCGGCAGGATTCGAACCTGCGCGGGGAGACCCCAATGGATTTCTAGTCCATCGCCTTAACCACTCGGCCACGACTACCTGCTTTCCTGCCTCACCTTCCTCCTACTCAACTCACAGTACTCAAGGTTGGTTTCGCTTTCTTTTTTTTTCCTGTTCTTTTCACCTTCCTGGCTCCCGGCCACATCACAACCTCACCCCCTGCAATAAAAAGAAGACTTGAATGGGCTTGTCCTATCAGCATCCACATGTTGGCAACATTTAATAGAAGCAGGATGCTGGATGCAAGGATCCCCCGCTTTACCTGTGGCAGGGCTGACAGTTCTCTTCTGTAGAGTTTAGATTATGATTGTATTGGAGGGTTTGGATGGAATGATCCAGGCAGGGGGTTGGATTAGCTCAGTGTTTCTCAACCCATGGATTGTGACCCAAAAGCGGGTCACAAGAATATATGAAAGGGTCCCAAAGAAACTTTAAAAATGGATTCTGCTCTAAAGAAGAAAAAAGGGGAAAGCCATTGCTTTTCCCTTGCGGCTGGCAGAGCCCCAGTTTGCAAGGGACTGCTTGGGGGCCCTTATGTGCAACACACCTGTGGGGAGCGAGGGGCACTGGGTCAGAACTGGCTATCTAAGTTTACAAATGGGTCCTGGTATAAAAAAGGTTGAGAACCATTGGGCTAGACCTCTGGAGGTTCGTTCCAGCTCTGTTTGTCTATGAGTCTATGATACAGAGAGGGGGCACTTCTCCCCAAGGACACATCTCTCCTTTTCTGCACCCAAGTGGGTCCATCAACCCACATCACTTTGTCACTGTGTTGAAAGGGGAGGAAGAAACTACTTTCTGGCAACATGCTCCAAAAATATCATGGATGTTATGCTTTAAGATGGAATTTGGAAATGAGTTCAGTAGGCAAGTGCAGACAGGATCAAAGCCAAACACCATCGGGAAGAAAGGAGAAATGAGGAAAAAATATCAAGACAAGCACATAAAAGGAACAGCACTGCAAATAAAGCAGGTGCTTTTATGAAGCAAAAAACATGTCAGATATGGATTTAAACTGAGAGTGATTAACCAATCTAGGAGAAATAACAACAACAACATGCTACTACCTAACAACATCACCATCCTTGAGAAAGGAGATCGGTAGAAACAAAGAAAAATACCTATCACAGTGAAGTGGCTGGCTAAAAATAACTCTGGACAATGATAGAGAGGAAGGTGTAGTATACAAAGGACATGCATGCTCATTCACAGAACACTGAATCTTCATCTTCTGGCAAGAGGAGTCTTGGAAGTGGGGCAGATGGATGAGTCCTGTTCCTGATGAGAGCACTGTGAAAGTGGAAGCATGCCTAAAGATGGACCTGAATATGGTGCAAACTGAGTATCATATGGCTTATCAGTGATAGGGTTGTCATGCAGAGGGAGAAAGTCAATAGGTAAAGGTGAGTGTGTGGCTTGGTAGGGCTCCAGGACAGAAAAACAAACATTATAGGCATGAAAAGAGACTTAAGCACATGGGCAAAGAGAGGAAAAGGAGCAGAGCACAAAAAATCCCATAAGGGGACAGAGAGGGAGGAAGTGTGTTGCAAGACTGGGAAAGGAAAGGAGAAGCCCCAACCCAAGGGCCAAACCTTGATTGTGGACAGGAGGGACCTGACAGATGGGCTGAAATGACACCATATTCCTGGAAAAGGTTGCCCAAGTAGAACCTAGCTGGTGGTCTCTGCCTTAAGTGGAAACATCCTCTTCAGGAGGGGTGACTGGGCCTGCAGGAAGCCAGAACCTTTCTCTATGTGGGGCCAGCGTTGGCTTTAGTTATGGCCAAGGTAGACCATGTCTAGATGCGACTGTGGGGGCAGTAGGCCTCTCTGCTTACTAGAAAGGAAGCCAGTGGGACTGCCAGACTGTGACTACTCTTCTGTTGGTATGGGCAACATGATATATGGGAAGCAGGAAGCCATGAGTGAGTGCAGGGATGAGACAACACCTTCTCTTCACATGAGGCAAAAGGTTGGGCTCAAGACACTAGATGTGGCATGCACTGAGGCACTTGATGTGTGGTGTGTAGGGGAGAGGCAGTCTTGTTGGAAAAAGGGGTGCAATGCTCCCCTCATTAGTACAGTGGTGAGAATCCCCAGCTCTCGTGAAAAACTGGGGTTTGATGGCCTACTAGGAAAGAAAGGGGCCACTTGGCAGGCTGCAAGCATCTATCCTGCCCTGCACTTGGACAAGTAGCTATGACAGGAGCCAGTCAGCTTTGTCAGGGACTCCAAAGAAAAGTACATCAGAACCTCAGGCTGCAGTCTCCATACAGCATAAAAAAGGACCTGTGCAACACATCTCCTGCCAGAGGACCAGCAAGGAACAAGAAGAGATAAGCCTGTGGCATTAGCAGCACAGGGGAAGTGAACGGAAAAGGTAAGATAAAATGGGGGTAGTGCCAGACGCTGTCTCCTCGGCCATGATATTCTTTTACATAGGCCTCCTGTCTGGCCCTGGGCAAGGGCTGACTTTGGATGGTGGAAATGAGAAACCAGGTGGGGCAAGAGGGCAGCTTGCTTTACGGTCCCATTGGTCCTGTACTATACAAGACAGTTCTGTTTTTAAACCCTCTGTCCTGAGTGGGTTACTAAATGGGGAATGGACGGCAAAATGTACAATTTTTTCAGCTCATTGGCGGAACCCATATCAATCCTTTATCCTCGTGATCCTTGTGGATATGCCTAAAGACTGAGCAGTGTACAGCCAAATGGGGCAGAGTAGACAGCCAGGGCAGAAGAGAGGATGGGATTGAAGAAGGTGGCCTTTTGCGGTGGTCCCTCCCCATGCTACTCATTCACAAAAGTGGCTGGGTAACCCTGTGCATGCTGCTGATTGGCTAAGAAGGCAGAACCCCAATACTCCCCATTGATAGACAAAGAGGGCGGGCCGCTGTTCACCAAGGGGATGTCCTGTATTCTGCTAATGCATCAATAGCCACACACTAGCTTCGCGTGAGATGGCTCAGTCAAATAGTGCCCAGCTGGCTGTGCTCAAGGCATTCATAAGGTCATGTGGCCATGAACGCCATGCCTGCGTGTCGCTGAGCAGTCTTGGGGAATCTCTAGTGAAAAATCAAACTCTACTCACCTGCCAGTAAAGTGATGAGTTCCCCATCCTGTCAGCTGGCAAAAAAAAAGCTTGATTCCCTGAACGGGGGGCGGGCCACCATTTCTCCAGGCACCAGCCCTCAAGCTGTGGTGGTCCCGTGGTGGCGTGGGACAGTTCCCAGAGCTCCTGGAGGACTGGCCAAGTTGGCCTGGGGCCCGAGCAGGACAGGCTGCGTGAGTGGGGTGGCTGAGAGGAGGTGGGGGTCTGCAGCCAGCTACAGGCTGGTGGGGTGGTGTGGCCATGATCGTATAGTGGTTAGTACTCTGTGTTGTGGCTGCAGCAACCT
>NW_017729034.1:1555432-1559707 GCF_001723915.1 Gavialis gangeticus
GGGACCGGGTGGGGTGAGAGGGCAGCCGGCTGTATTGTGGCCAGGGTAGGCAGCTAGGGCAGGTGTCCCCCTGAGGCCAAGATCGCTGAACAGGGGAGGGTTGTCGTTCCGTTGCCAATCTCGCTAACTGGGGGAGGTTTGGGGCGGTCCCCCTGTGGCCTATTGCGAGACCGTCAATCGCTGTGGCTAATAGCTGCAGCCACTTCCAAGAGTGGCTGGGGGAGCGCAACAGTGCTTCACTCCCTGGGTGGCGTTTTCAGGTAGGGCACCAATCACAGTAAGTTACGGGTTGCACTGGCGCTCTTAGGTGTGCGTGTGCACCCCTGTGCACCCCCGATGCTGCACCATTGCCAGAAAGTTTGCTGTCTGCACTATCTTTGCTGCCAACTGAATTCATTATCTCGAGACTGAAGTGAAGACTGAAGTAAATGCATTTAATGCATTAAAGACATTAAATACATCTGGTTTCATGGGATCATAGAATAATGAATTATAGAACTGGAAGGGACATGTAAAATCATCAAGTCCAGTGTTCTGCTGTGGCCAGGAAGTAATTGGGCTCAGATGAGCTTCACATGGTGCCAAGTACAGCCAGCTTTGCTGGCAATAATGGAATTAGGACATGACAACAGGAGCAACTGTCCTAGACACCAACAGGGATTGATTGGTGAAATAAAAAAGCAGGTGCCTAGCCTAGCGGCTTTCTTATACTGCTTTCTCTAGGACTCTTCACCTCAGTCTTATTTCCCAGAGCATCCTGTCCACCCTTTCCCTGAGTTTGTCAGAGGCCTCTCCACTACCTATACAAAAAGTTATCTGCAACACACTCCAAGTACGTGATGTCCAGTTCTGTGTTTCCTGCCCAGCAAATGTCACGGTAACTGAAGTCCTGCAGGAGAACTGGGTCTGGCAGTTTGGAAGCTTCTGTTAGTTGCTTGAAGAAGTCCTCATCCACCCCTTCTTCCTCCTCTTGTGGCTGATAGCTGGTGTCTGCTTTGTGCTGTGCTTCAGAGCAAGTATGCATTTCCTTTTGTGTGTAGGACAATATCTCCTCGTTTTTATCCCTTACCTGTTCTTCCTGAACAATTTATACCCATCCATGACAAAAACCCCAGTCGTGTGAACTATCCCACCACCTTCCTTATCCCTATTACATCTCAATTCCTTGACTGTAAAAGGACCACGTATTTTTCCTGCTGTATTCCCCATGCTTCTCAAATCAGAATAGACTTTTCCGAGGGAGGGGCAGGAGAAAACAAAGAACAAATGGAAGTGCTCGGCTCCCGGGGAGGAACGATAAGTAGGGAGGAAGGACAGATGTAAGTAAGCATGTAGTCGTGGCCGAGTGGTTAAGGCGATGGACTAGAAATCCATTGGGGTCTCCCCGCGCAGGTTCGACTCCTGCCGACTACGCAAAATCTTTTGGGGAGCAGCCTGCTGCCCCTTTTTTTCTCTTGCTCAACCCCAGGGGCCAAACCCCGGCTGCGGGCTGCACAAGCGTGCGAGCCCGTTATCTTGGCCATGAACAAATGCATAGGCAAGAACCCTGGGGCATATGCCCAGCGCTAGAGAGTCAGCTCTGGGCACGTGGCAAGCGGATCTCTCTGGTTTCCCCCTCCTGCAAATCCAAGACGCAGCCGCCTGGGTGGGCATCCTCCGCCAGGGTTGTGGAGGGGAAGAAGGTGCGGGAGGCGGATGCGGAGCACGCCGAGCCTGCAGCGGAGCAGAGCATGCCGCTGATACCCGGCGCCGTGGCTTAGCTGGTTAAAGCGCCTGTCTAGTAAACAGGAGATCCTGGGTTCGAATCCCAGCAGTGCCTTCTTCTCCGCCGCTTCCCCTTTTGCAAGAGCTGGGGGCTGACTCCACCCCCCTCCGCCACGCCAGCTGCACCGCTCCCCTCCCCCCACGCCTCCATGTCCCTTTTTGCCTCTTCCAATCAACGGCCCAGTTAAAAGAATAGCGTATGAGTGATGTAATGCCATGTGATGTAATGTGCTTGCAAGACTAGAATTGTGTGGCAGCCCTACTTTCTCTTGCGCTGCGGCTCTCTCCGGCCTTGCATTTCCGGAGGGGAGGAAAGGAAGATTTTGCCCCACCAGGGCAAGGACAAAAAGGAAGTCACATGTGGCCCGTACGGGGATCGAACCCGCGACCTTGGCGTTATTAGCACCACGCTCTAACCAACTGAGCTAACCGGCCACTGCGGGGCAGTGCGCTGTACGTGGCACTCAAGAGCGGAGACGACGGGGCTGGTGCGGGGGAAGCCAAGGTCTAGGGCAGAGGCTCCCCGCACCGCTGGGTAGCCGCGAGCAGAACGAGCCCCGCGTCTGTCTTCTGTCCTCTCTTATTCTGCCAGCAGCTGCAGCCAGGGCTCTTTCTTACGGAACAGGAGAGCTCTGGTTTTCCGGGCCGAATGCCCTGTGAGCGCGGAGGGGGCGCACATCGCACCTCCTTCACATGTCCAGCTTTTTAACCTTTGGGCAAAAAATCCCGCGCATAAAGCAACCCCCAGAAGAGGAGGTTTCCGGAGTAATCCAAAAGCGGATGTCAGGAGTGGGATTCGAACCCACGCCTCCAGAGGAGACTGCGACCTGAACGCAGCGCCTTAGACCGCTCGGCCATCCTGACAACTAGCAGCAAACGCTACTGGTTGGTACTTATCGTCTGTTGACAAGGCTGATGATTACATTTTTAATTGTCAATAAGGCAAGTTTCTGGTGCCACCTAATCCAACCCCCTGCTCAAAGACTATCTTTGCCCACCCGAGTCTTAAAAATCTCTAAGGAAGGAGATTCCACCCCGGTCTGGGGAGCCTATTCCGGAGCTTCACTGCCCTCCTGCTTCGAAAGCTTTTCCTAACATCGGACCTAGACTCTCCCGCCGCAATGGTGATTTCTTGGCCAAGTCGCGCCGACAGCCAGCCGAGCTACAGCTGCTGGCAGGGCTAATCCAGCCTTTCCAGCTATTCCGTTTGCAAGGTCAGCCGCGCACTGCAGACCCGCAAAACCAAGGCCCTGGTTGCAAGCCTCAGCGCTTCCCGCGCTCCCCGCAAAGCACGGGGCTTTCCCGGCCCGGATGCAAACGCACGCCCAGAGAAGCAGAACGCTCCGAGAGCCAGGCAGAAGAGGGCGAGGTCTCGCCTGCTTAGCCCCGCCTCCTCCCAGCCGTTCCAATTCGGAGGCGGGCGGCCAAGTGCGCGGGAGGGGGTTGCAGCGATTGGCTGCCCGCCTGTCGGGGCGGGGCTAGCACTCGGGACTGTCCCATTCCAAGCGCGGGAGGGGCGGGGCTCAGGCAAACCGGGTTTTCCGGGAAATGTGCCGGCCTTTGGCTTTGGCCGGGGGCAATGGAGGCTGTGCGGTGCGCGGGGCACGGTGAGGAGACGGGCGTTCGATGTGGGGGAGGAACGTTGAGGAGACGGGAGTTCGATGGGGCGGGGCGGGAGGAACGTTGGGGAGACGGGCGTTCGATGGGGCGGGGCTCCCCTGGAGCTGGGCGTGGGGTCTGCTGGGATGCGCAGAGGGCCGTGCCTGGTCTCACAGGGCCCCTTGTCCCCCCATAGGGTCCCTGTGCTTCCTGAAAACAGGCGTCCGGGATGGGCCGAGCCAAGGGAAAAGCTTCTATGTGTGCGGGGTCCAGGACCGGCCGCCCTGCGGGTTCGTCGCCCCCACAGAGTAGGTGCCTAGTAAAAGCTGGAACGGCACGGTGGCTAGGGGAACGCAGCTGCTGTGCCAGTAGAGACCAGCCTGGCGCACAGGTGCCAAGGGTATGTTTTGTGTGGGGCTTTGCAGGAAGCAATACGGGGATAGGTCTGGCAGGGAGCAGAAAGTAGAGCAGCAGGTGGGGTGGGGAGCAGGAAACAGTGCAGCAGGTCAGACAGGGAGCGCAGGGTAGGGAGCAGAGCAGCAGAGAGGACAGCAGGTCAAGCAGGGAGCACTGGGCAGGGATCAGAAAGCAGTGCAGCAGGTCTGCAGGGGGCAGGACACAGGTCAGCAGGGGAAGGGGATTGGCCCTCAGGAAGAGGGCAGGGCTTGCCTTGTGGCACTCCTGCCAAATGGTTGGTCATAAGAACATAAAAAGTGCTTTACTGGGTCAGAACCAATGGTCCATCTAGCCCAGCCCCAATGGTCCCTCTAGTCTTATGTCCTTCAGTGGCAGGAAGGGATGCCATCCCAGGAAAGCATCAAACTTGATATAGAATGATGTCCCCTATTCCAGTGGTTCTCAACCTTTTGCCTACTGGGACCCATTTGCAAAGGTTCATGGCCTGTCCTGACC
>NW_017729034.1:1564707-1566733 GCF_001723915.1 Gavialis gangeticus
GCCCCAATGGTCCCTCTAGTCTTATGTCCTTCAGTGGCAGGAAGGGATGCCATCCCAGGAAAGCATCAAACTTGATATAGAATGATGTCCCCTATTCCAGTGGTTCTCAACCTTTTGCCTACTGGGACCCATTTGCAAAGGTTCATGGCCTGTCCTGACCCACACCCCCACCCTGGCCCTGTGGGTGTGTGACCCACAGCCCCCCGCCTTCCCCTGGCCATGCTAGTGTTCCTTACTCCCAACCCATGGCCCCTGCCCCACCCGGAAGGCCTGCCAGAGAGGCCCCCAGTTGCCTCCATCCCGCTCAGGCCAGAGTGCAGTTACTATGGTGGCGCCAGTTCATGCAGGCAGCAGCAGAGCAAGTCCAGCCCTGGCACAGGCTGGAGGGAGGAGGAGGGGAGCACTGTAGCAGGCTCCACCCCGGGCTGGGGCTGCTGCATTGCCAACCAGCATCTCCGGGCTGCCCTACCCCTGAGAGCACCCAGCCCAGCTTCACAGCTCTCCCCAGCCCCCTTCCCGTGCTGGAAGGGGCAGGCACCTTCCCATCGCCACTCTTCCTTGCTGCAGTCTCAGCGCTTTCCTGGCATCAGCATTGGTCAACCTGTGACTCGTGACCCTCTGAAATCTTGCAATCCACTTTTGGGTTGTGACCCATTGGTTGAGAAACGCTGCCCTATTCAAAACCCTCCCTGGCATCCACCATTTATTGGTTTAGAGATGTCAGAGGAAATGCCTTCGACCATTCTGTTCAGCAGCCATTAATAGATCTATCATCCATGAATTTTCCAGTCCCTTTTGGGATCTGGCTATGCCCTCTTCTCCTGCCACCTCCTGTGGCAGTGCATTCCACAAGTTGACTATGCTCTCAGTGGCCTCTGCTCATGGAAGCACAGAAAGCATGAAAACGTATCCGCTATAAGAAGGGAATCAAATATTCCCCTTTGATAAATGTCTGCAAGTCTCTTATTAATTAATACTTGCACTGTAGTCACACTAAGAAGCTTCGGTTACAGTCCAGGGTCCTATTGTGCAAGACACTGTACAAATGCAGGGAAAACAGTAATCCATGTCTTAAAGAGTTTAAAATCTGAGTACAAAACAGGTGACAGCAAGCAGACAGAGATGAGCTGATGCAGGGAGCACAAGCAGACAGGGAGACAGTACTGGGTATCATGATGGGCAATGGTCTCCTCAGAGCAGCAAACTCCACTGTTTAGTAGGCACATTGCACTAAAGACGATGTGGCAGGGAAAAATTCACCCTGTGTCCCCAGTTTGCCGGCTGATGTCTTTATTCCTCATACATACTTTTATTATGGACTACAACATTTTAACTAAGATTTTTCAACTGAGGCGTGGGTTGTCTTAGAGTTTGCTTACATATTAGCTAATAAGATCAGTGTTGAACATCCCAATCTTGAAAGTCACCAGAAATTCATTTTAGGCTTACCCACTCCATTAATGATCCCACAACAATGCAAAAAACCTGGTACCTTTGTATGCAAGAAAACCCAATGCTTTCATTATATAAATGGCACCTCCTGCCCTATGGGCTGGAAAGAAGAGGGGAAGGGGATTTACGCTTTAAATTTAAGGGGATTTGATGCTGTGCTGAGAGCCATCACAATGTGAATGAGACCTGTGAAGTAGCCTTCAAGGTCTCTAAGCATTTTACTTTGGGTGTTTGTTCCTGTTATTTGCTCAGCTAAAATCTTTTCTCTCTCTTTTTTTTTTTTTAATCCCTTCCTTCCCCTACCTTCAGCCTTCCTCCTTCCCACTGCTTGATCCATGAGAAGTATATAGTGGAGCTGCAAGTTCTTATTCAGCAGCATGACAGAGAAGAATACAGGTTTGTCTAAAGGCTGAAGGTTCACTGTCATTTCCACTAACTTTAAAGCTGGGGTGACTTCCTGTGACACCATGGAAATTGGTATTAAAGTATATTGTTGGCTTACTTCTGAGGGTTTGCACTATGATTTAAAATAAGATATGTCCTAAGAACTTAGCTTTGTTGAAATAGGTGCATC
>NW_017729034.1:1571733-1572931 GCF_001723915.1 Gavialis gangeticus
TAAAGGCTGAAGGTTCACTGTCATTTCCACTAACTTTAAAGCTGGGGTGACTTCCTGTGACACCATGGAAATTGGTATTAAAGTATATTGTTGGCTTACTTCTGAGGGTTTGCACTATGATTTAAAATAAGATATGTCCTAAGAACTTAGCTTTGTTGAAATCGGTGCATCAAACTATGAATGTGAATACAGTATAACCTCGTAAATCTGGATATAAAAAATCCAGAAGTCTCAAAAATCTGGCACTTTTTAAAAATATACTACATCAGGGAGTAGTGGCGGCTGGTCCTGGAGTAGTGCAGGGAGAAGCTTGCATGCGGCGGCTGCTGTTGCCATCCACCACCCTGCACCACTGCTCTGCATGTGGCTGCTGCTCCAGGACTGACCGCTACTGACCGGCCACCACTCTGGTTTGAAAAATCCAGATTTTTCAGGTGCTTGGTCCTAAGCATGCTGGATTTATGAGGTTATACTGTATTAAAATGTTAAATTGCCTCCCAAGACTGGATTATAGATGCATACTAAGCACACCACAAACTGCAAAGGACAACTTCCAAACAAGCGCAGCATAACTTCTGCTAACTAGTTATAGTTTATACAAATAATACCTAATGGTGTAAAATAAGGCTTTTATTGGCTTGAGTTTGTGATGGCCATTCTCTTCATAAATCATGAAGTTTAGTCATGCTGATCATCGAAACTGAATGCTGATGTGACTTTAATATTATGTCATTGTGTATTCCCTGTGTGATGGGTGTTAGGGTAAAATCTATTTTTGGAGTGTTGTAGAGATTGGAAGAAGAAATCATTGAGCTCTGTATTATATCCTGGTACCTGTAAGGCTATGCATCCCAGTCAGCAAAAGTGCATGTGGTCAGGACTTGGAGAAGACCCCCAGGGTAGGAGCCAGCACCACTTGTCTTGGAAGTTGGTTCCAGATCCTAGCCACCCTGACAGTGAAGTAGCGCCTCCTGATGTCTAGTCTGAATCTACCCTCTGCCAGCTTGTGACCGTTATTCCTGGTCACTCCTGGTAGTGCTCGGGGGAACAGGGACTCCCCCAATGCCTGCTGATCCCCCCTGACTAGTTTGTAACAGGCCACTAGATCCCCCCTCAGCCTTCTCTTGTGGAGGCTGAACAGGTTCAGGTCCCATAGTCTCTCCTCGTAGGTCCTGCCCTGCTGCCCCCTGATCATGCG
>NW_017729034.1:1573398-1579394 GCF_001723915.1 Gavialis gangeticus
AGTGTCATCAGAAAATTTGAACAGGGTGCTATTTACCCCCTCGTCCAAGTCGCTGATGAAAATGTTAAACAGGGCAGACCCGAGGACCGAGCCCTGGGGGACCCCACTGCCCGCACCCCTCCAGGACGAATAAGACCCGTCCACTACCACTCTGGATGCGGCCCTCCAGCCAGTTAGTGACCCATTTGACTGTGTAGGTGTCAACGCCACAGTCTCCTAGTTTTTTAATGAGAACAGGATGAGAGACAGCGTCGAAGGCCTTCCTAAAGTCCAGAAAGACTACATCCACTGCTACCCCTGCATGTAGGGATTTGGTGACCTGGTCGTAGAAGGCCACCAGGTTGGTCTGACAGGACCTGCCTCTAATGAACCCGTGTTGTTGCCACTAAGCATAATCTCCCCTGCTGGCCCTTCATGGACATGAGTCAGGATTATTCTCTCAAAAAGCTTACCCAGGATCGAGGTAAGACTAACTGGCCTATAGTTTCCTGGCTCCTCCTTCCTCCTTAACACTAGTAGATTTTAAAATATAACTAATGGTGTGTTGCAGTTGCACACTAAACATAAATATGTCACAACTTAGTCTAGTTCTAATCTGTCCCAAAGATGGGATCCTTTATTCTTAGTGGTGTTAATTTCCCATTTCGTGTCCTTTAGGGCTGTTAAATGCTGGTCTCTGAAGCTCTAACCTGCCTAGGATGGATGTCAGGCATTTCTGGTTTTGAGAATAATTTCACTTTGAGGGGAAAGGAAACATTTATTTGAATTGAGGGGGAAAGGGAGGCATTTTTTTAAAACAGCTTATTTTAAGACAACTGTTTTGCAGATGCTCAGGATTTTGGAATGTAGTACTCAATGCTAGATATGTGGATAATTAGCCAGAAAATGCAATTGCAGTTCTGGGATAAATCACTTGGGCACGATTATTCATCACTTACCAAAAATTACAAAAAAAAAATGTAATTGTTTTGAGCTTTGGTAAAACACAAGAGGTTCCTGAGATGTGGCTTGCCTTTAAGAGCTTTGAATATTATGTGTCAGTGCACCTTCAGTTTTCATTTCAAGACAAGGGAGAGGTGATAAGCAGAAGGACTGAATCTCTCTCCAGAGAATGTTAAGATTGTAGAAAGCTCTGAAGTGGCGAGTTACTAAATGTGATCATTATTGAATAGCAAAAGCTTTTAGATATAATATGTAGTTCAGGAGCCTGACTCCATGTGACATTTCCCATGCCTGTTGAATTGCTGTGGGAGAGCACTTAATATGAGTGTTAGAATCAACTCTCATAGCTCTTGTTTTTGTTTCACTCTCCACTAGACTGTTTTATCGATGCCTTAAGAGTAAGAAGGATGGAAAGAGGTGGTGTGGAAGCATCCCCTGGCAGGTACGGATGGATCATTTATATCTGCTCATGAGAGCATAAGATTGTTTGGTTGTCCACTCTGTAACCTTTAATGCTTCCTGCAAGGGTTTCTAGGGTCTGGTGTGCAGTGCTCAGTATTCAGGGTGCAGTCTTTCATGTTGGGGCCTGTCTTACAGGCTTGGGCAAAACCAGTTCTATTACTTCATGGCATTAGGAATATCTTAGATTATGAGAGGCTTGGGTTGAATCCCCATTTCTCATCCCAGAAACTAGGTGCTGTTGAGAGCTAACCTAATCAGCAGGGATCCTGGTTTTCTCTGATTAAAGAAAATCCCCAATTTTTGGATTTAAAAAAGTAACCCAAAATCCACATTTTTCTGAGATCAAAATGAAACACCATTTTATATAAAAATAGTTATTTATTATATATTAGTGGTGTTTCATTTTAATCCCAGCAAAATGTGGATTTTGGGTTACTTTTTTTTAATTAAAAAATTGGGGGAGAGAGGGGGTTATCAGAGAAAACCAGGATCCCCGCTAATGAGTCCCTGGGGAGGGATAGATGGGGTAGGAAAATTTCAGTGACTTCTACAATCAAAGGCACACAAGTGCTTGACTTGATTGGAGTTGTAGGCACAATGGCATTCACTGAGCCTAAGATTTTGTTTGAGTGGATTGGGGTAAAGTAAGGGGGGTGGACAGGATGTCAGATGCTTATTCTAGAATTAATTCTTGTATTGATATCTTGCAGAATCCAAAAACTTCCCAGTTGCCCACTGATTTGGGATGCCATCATGCACCAGCTCTACTCTGTAATCCCAATGGTCAACGAAATCCATTCAGAGTTCTCAACAAGAATTGTGAAGCGTCTTCCTGGAAACAAATAAGTGAAGACACCACAGAACAAAATACAGTAGGAGGAGGAAAACAGAAGGCAGAAAAAGCACAAGTATTAGATGCAAAAGAAAAGTTGACGTCAGAATCTGTGAAAGGGAGAGAGCTTCCAGCAGGAATGAAGATTATGAAGAAACAATCCGGAGAGAAGAAGGCAGAAGCTGGGGAGGAAGCCTGTTCCCAAACTAAATCAAGTCAGCCTGAGACTCAGAAAGAAGGAAACCTTTCTTGTGATAGACAGAAACGTGGTACCTGCAAAGAGCCTGCAAAGCTTTCTAAGCATACGGAGAAGGCAGCAAGTGCAACACTAGTGGAGGATGTCTTGTCTGGAGAAGGGAATAGTATAAAGCCCTTGTCTTCATGCCCTAAGAGTCAAAAGGCAGATGCTGCCCTTCTGAGAGAGGAACAGCTCCGAAAGGAATGCTCCATAGCCCATGAGGACAAATGGATAGAAGTCAAGGGACGTGCTGGTGGGGAGATCTGTGAGAAGAGCCTGACAGCTAGGCAGAGCGTGATTTCACAGGAGACTTCAACCACACCAGAGCCATCAACATCAGTATTCATGCCACCTGGAGGTCCTCTGGCACAGGCAGCACCACCAAAGTCAGGAATAGTGCCCAGGGAGGAGAAATGTAGTAGTGGGCACTCTGGCACCAACGAAGATGAAGTTGTATTTGTTTCTCCCACGCTGGGGGCAGGCCAGGCTGATAGACCAGAGCTAGATTTGCAACAGGGAGGCATTCCTGCAAAAACATCAGGGAGAAGTGAGCAAAATATTCTCTCCAGTTTCCCAGGGCTTGAAATATCTTTGCCAAAGGGAGAAGTATTGGACTCCAAAGGCCTTCACAGCCACCTTCAAATCCAGCTGAAACAGAAGAAGGTCATTATTACTGTCACATAACTTAATTTGCATCTTCCTGTGCCTGAGTCAGCTGTATGCTTCTGCTCTCTTGGGCAGCAGAATCAAAATGCTGTTAGAGTTTAGCTATTTGAAGTGCTCAGAGAATGGTGACCACTTCAGGGTTTTGAAAATTGAGGCCAGGCACCAGTCAGTCAGATCTACATTAACTTGAAACTTTGTGAAAGAGCTTCTTTGAAGTAATCTGTCCCCTGGTTTAGGGGTACCTAATCTATACTCATCTGAGACTATGCTAGCAGCTTCCTTAGAACCTATGGGCTGCATCTAAATTCCAGCCAACCTCATATTTAAAAAGGAAAAAACGCAACATGGTAGCACGCATGTTCCTGGTTTTCTCTGATGGCATTCACTGAGCAACCCTTTATTTTTTTTTATTTTTTTTTAAGACATCCTAGAAAATATTTGTGACTGACCTTAAAATTCCCTCTGGGATATAGAAAGTGAGATGAATCCTTTCAGGTTTGTTGATTAATCATCAGGACTAAGGTCCTTGACCTTATACTTTCATAGTAGGTAGGGTCGGAAGGGACCTGAGCAGATCATCAAGTCCAACCCCCTGCCATGGTTAGGAAAGAATGCTGGGGTCACCTCGACAGTGCATTTGTTTTGTCACATACAGATCAGAATAGTACTTTGATCATTCTGATATGCAGTCTGGCATAATATAAAACCTTAAAGAATGTAGTCTGGACCCTGATTACTGAGCTGCAAGGAGCTTCAGGATCCCTTGGTTCCTTTTTTTCCAGTATCTTTCAGAGCTTCTGACTCTGTTCTTCTTACCCTAAGGTGTAGTCATAGTTAACTTATTTTTGGTAAGTAGTGTCCAGTGATTTATAAGCGTTCCACAGACTCCAGTGTGCTTAAGCTGTTTTTGGAAATTCTGATTTAGGTTAAAATGCAAACTCAACTTGTAAGCCATGTGTTTTCACCCTCTGAGCTTTGACTGCTGTGTGTCAAGAGTCTCCTGATAGTGAGCACAAAATGCATGGATTCTGGGTTTTGTTTTTCAGAGCACTTTGGCAGCAGTGAATGTTCAGGCCCTGCCAGATAAAGGTGAAAGGTTACTAAAGCAAGTGCAGGATTTGGAAGCTGCACTCAGTACTCTCAATCTCTCGTCAGCAGAAAGTGAAGTGGAAGGTACGTGGCTTGGTCAGAATCTCACAAAAAGTCTGTCTAAATTCCATGTTGATTTAAAAAAAAAAAAAAGTATTAATTTATACCTAATATAGATGTGTACATAGTTAACATCTTTGATATAGCTTTCCCAATAGATACTGATCACAAAATGTTAATTGAAACAACTGAGTGCATTAGGTATCCCTCCCCTGTTTGCATTTAGAATTAGGCGTTCCACTAAAAAAATATTGTGGTTAGAGCCCAGAACTGGACAGGGATTCTATTTTAGCTCTGCCACTAACTTTGCTGGGTGCCTGGGTCAGTCACATGAACTGTCAGTGTCTGAAAGCTGATCAGTATTACACAGTCCAATTTTCTTTGTCTCTCAGATTAAAATCTTGCCCAGTATAGAAGGTATTTTACATTTATTTTAACTTCTATGTTCAATGTACTGTCTTGAGCAGATATGTCTTAAATTTCCTTGCAATCCTCGATAGGATTCCTCTATCAGATTAAATGTAATGCCTAAAATAGATATGGATGTCTAGTTAATGTTATCAGCATATGCTGTCACCTCCTCCAGGCCTGCCTCATTCACAAGTGATTAATATATTTTAACTAATGTTGATGAATAGAACTGAGTGGACAGCTTCAGAAACTGAATTTCTCCAGCTTAGAGGCAGTAGCAGGGGGAATTTCCTCTACTTATCTCTAGGCAGTGAGTAGAGAAGGAAGGAAAAGGTAGTTGAGACTCATGGACTCGTTCGTTCATAGAAAAATGTGTTAAAACTGTTGGGCTATTCTGTATCATGGACAAATCCTCTGGGGAAAGAACTGAGATTCACTAACATGTCCCTACTAAGCTATTTAGTGAAAACGTTTGGTACCTTCTCTGTTGGGCTGCACCAGAGCTGACCTTTATCAGTCCTCTGACCTTCACTGTTTTTCTTCCCAACCAGAGAACAGCAGGGACAGCAAAAACCATGATGAACCACTATGCAACACATCCAGCAGCCCAGGCACTGAACCAACAAATATTATGCAGCCGAAAAAACAGCAGCCATTTCAGGATCCTTGTGCTGCCTCTTCTCTGGGGTTGCATTGCCGTGGCCCAATTCCCTCCCTGGGGTCCAGCAAATACTATGGTCATGTTGATGGAGGTAAAGTTGTACAAGAAAAAGTAACTAAAATTTGCAAGTGGAACAAAAATACTTTGAACTCTGTGGGTGAGTGAGAATTTCCAGTTACTTTCCTCTGTAGTCACTTTGTGCAAGGTATCTTGGGGAGTAATTTCTGGATGAAGAAAGGTCTGGTATATCAGAGACTTGGAAGATTTGCTCAGTGATAGATTTTGTTAGCAGCTTTGCAGATATTAATCTAAAAAAAAAAAAAGAACAACAGTTCAGATCCTAGCATGTAATTCTCAGTCTTGACTTAAGTGTAGAGCTCTCTTGGTGAATGTATGACATAAACCCAGAGAACGGAGTTGATCTTGGGGTTTGCCATGTCCATGCATAGATATTTTCCTGAATTAGTTTTAAAACTATCATGTTCAGTATCTCTTTACAGTTAAGTTAGTGTGCAATTTTATTATTTGTTGTTGTTCATATGTGCCACAGTTTGAGCTGTGTTTAGTTAGGCGTTAAACAGTGCCCTCTCTCCCCCTTCCCCACCCCCCCCTCCCACAAGGCAATGGCTGTCTGC
>NW_017729034.1:1584394-1586001 GCF_001723915.1 Gavialis gangeticus
TTAAACAGTGCCCTCTCTTCCCCTTCCCCACCCCACCCTCCCACAAGGCAATGGCTGTCTGCATTCCAGGTTAGATGCATAGATTGCTGCCAAATCAGGGGAGCAATTGCTTCCCTGAGAAGAGTATCCAGAACCAGGATATGTATCAACTAGCTAGGAATGAGAAGAATGCCAGAAACCTAAACAAGATGGGTGAACTAGAATGCCTGGTATTAAATGGTGACTTTGACATAGTAGACATCTTGGAGACTTGGCAAAAAGACTATTATAATTGCTGGGATGATGCTGTTTTAACAGGTTACAAACTATTTAGGAATGACAGGGCAGGATGTGCAGGTGGAGTAGTGTAACTGCATGTTAAGGATAGTATAGATAGTAACAGCATAAAAATCTTGAAATCTTTCATTCATCTTCAGTGAAAGGAAAACTGGCATAGAATCTCTGAGTAGAAATCCTGTACTTGAATAAAAAGAATATAGTACATGGATTGTATTACCAGCCATCTGGTTAGGAAGGTGAAAGTGATTTATAAAATGCTCCAGGGGATTAGAGAAGCTGCTAAAATGGGACAAGCAATAGCAGTGAGAGACTTCAAGTATCTTCATATAGACTGGTTAAACACCTCATCGGGGTGTAATGTAGAAATAACATTTCTAGATGTGATAAATGACTGCTTTTTACAACAACTTGTATTGGAACCCACAAAAGTAGAAGCATTTCTAGATCTCATCCTGAGTAGCACACAGGACCTGGTTCAAGAGGTACCTGTTGGTGAACCACTTTGTTATAGCAGCCATAACATTCCAGTGGGAGGGAGTAGGTCAGATAAGTCCACCATGCCAAAATACAACTTCAGGAAGGGAAACTGCACAAAAATGAAGTAATTAGAAAGGAAGTTGAAGGAGCAGTCAAAACTGTAAGAAACTTACGGGCAGCTTAGACTCCATTTAAAAATAAAATTTTAGAAGCTCAGCAAAAGTATATACCACAAGTCAAAAAGAGTGCACAGTGGACTAATAAAACCCCTGCGTGGTTTAATAGCAGTGTTAAGGAGCCCATTCAAGGTAGAAAGGCAATGCGTCCTTCAAAAAATTGAAGGCATGCCCAAATGGGGAAAACAGGAAAGCTCTAAAATTCTGGCAGGTCAAGTATAAAAGCAAAATCAGGCAAACCAAAAAAGAATTTAAGAAGTGTTTAGCAAGAGATGCTAACATTAATATAAGTTGGGGTTTTTTTTTCCAAATACAGAAGCTGGAAGCCAGCTAGAAAATTGGTGGGACCATTAGGTGAACAGGGTGTATAAAACATGTATTCAGGGATGACAAGACCATAGTTGAGAAACTAAATTCATTCTTTGTATCAGTGTTTACCACAGAACACTGGGAAAATTTCCATGCCAGATCAGTTCTTTCTAGTAGATGGGTCTGAAGACTTGGACCGCACTGATATGACAAGAAAGGAAGTTTTAAAACAAACTAATAAACTAAATACTTATAAGTCAGCAGGGCCAGGTGGCATTCACCTCAAAGTTCTGAAGGAGCTTACAAGTGAAATTGCAGAACTGCCACTAATACAGTGTAACCTATTGTTAAAAACAGACTCTGTGC
>NW_017729034.1:1591001-1611722 GCF_001723915.1 Gavialis gangeticus
ATTAATATAAGTTGGGGTTTTTTTTTCCAAATACAGAAGCTGGAAGCCAGCTAGAAAATTGGTGGGACCATTAGGTGAACAGGGTGTATAAAACATGTATTCAGGGATGACAAGACCATAGTTGAGAAACTAAATTCATTCTTTGTATCAGTGTTTACCACAGAACACTGGGAAAATTTCCATGCCAGATCAGTTCTTTCTAGTAGATGGGTCTGAAGACTTGGACCGCACTGATATGACAAGAAAGGAAGTTTTAAAACAAACTAATAAACTAAATACTTATAAGTCAGCAGGGCCAGGTGGCATTCACCTCAAAGTTCTGAAGGAGCTTACAAGTGAAATTGCAGAACTGCCACTAATACAGTGTAACCTATTGTTAAAAACAGCCTCTGTGCCAGAGTACTGGTGGGTTGTGAATATAATTCCCATCTTCACAAAAGGCTCCAGAGGTGATCTTGCAAACTACAGACCAGTGAGTCTCTCATCCATCCCTGGCAAGTTGGTAGAATCTATAATAAAGAATAAAATCAGCAGTCATGTGAACAAATATGGTCTGCTGGGGAAGAGCCAACAGTTTTTGTAAAGGGAAGTTCTGCATTCTTTAAGAGTGTTAACAAGCACCTGGAGAAGTGGGATCTAGTTGACAGTAATATATATTTGGACTTTCAAAAAGCTTTTGACAAGTTTCTTCACCAGAGACTTAAAAAAACTGCATTGCAACAGGATTGGAGGGGAGTTCTTTCTTGGCCTGAAATCTGGTTACAAGCATAGGACTAAATGGTCACTTTTCAAGATGGAAGGTAGT
Organism: Gavialis gangeticus; assembly: GCF_001723915.1. Classification (NCBI taxonomy): domain Eukaryota; kingdom Metazoa; phylum Chordata; order Crocodylia; family Gavialidae; genus Gavialis; species Gavialis gangeticus. Next base: position 1,591,807 of record NW_017729034.1, read on the forward strand.
CAAACATGGGGGGCCAGCAGGGCTCTGTGCTAGGCCCTATTTTGTTCAACATTTTCATCAATGATCTGGAAATGGGGGTGCACAGTGAAATCTCCATGCACATGGCCCAGGCAGCCCGAGAGCAGCAGGGCTGTGCAGAGAAGCTGCTCACTAGTGCAAGCTGTGCAGTGCCCTGGCAACGCACCTCCTGCACGCAGGGCTGCTTTGTGGGGTGCAACCCTGTGCCACTGCCCTCACTGCAGCCCTGCACACAAAAGGCACGTTGCCAGGGCAGCAGGGAACTCCCAGCAGCAAGCAGCTTCTCCTTGTGACCCCGGTGTGCTGTGCCACACCGGGTCCTGCCATCCAGGCTGCAGGGGCTCCAGGGGAGGGCAGCAGGACGGAAGCCTGCACCCACAGCCTGTGCTTGCTTTGTGCACAGAGCTGGGGGACATGGGTCCTGCCACCCCCCTTGGGAGTGCGTGCTGCAGTGGGGAGCCAGCCCCACCTCCCAGACGAGCCACCTGGAGCCCCGTCCCGCTCCTTCCTGGGGCCCTGCAGCCATGTGTTGCGGCCCTAGGCCCCAAGTCTTACACCCCACCCCCAACTAGGCAGCAGCCCCCTGTCTCTCTGTCCTCCTGCTCCCTCCCAGCTCCCTGCAGGCTGGAACTGTGCCAGCCTGCAGGGAACTCACTGCAAAAGTAGAAAATCCTCAGGTTTCTCTGGTAAAACAAGAAATCCGTGTTTGCCTCTGGCAAAAGGTAAAATCCACTGTTTACCATTTTTCTGTGGGAAATGGAAAACCCAGATTCCTGGTTATGACTCAGGAAAGAGACCTTGGAGTCATTTTAGATAGTTCTCTAAAAAAGCATTTGGTTGCCACTGCACACTGAGCTAAAGAGCCAATAAAATGCTGGGCATCATTAAGAATAGAATAGAAAACAAAACATGGAACGTCATCATGCTGTTATACAAATCTATGGTGCACCCACATCTTGAATACTTCGTGACATTCTGGTCCTCGCATCTCCAAAAGGATGTAGTAGAGCTAGAAAAGGTACAGAGAAGGCCACCAAAATAAACTGGGGCATGGAACTGTTGCCATACCAGGAGAAACTAAAAAGGCTATGACTTATCAGTTTGAAAAGAAGGCTAAGGTGGGATATGATAGAGAACTATAAAATCATGAGGAGTGTGGACTGAGTAAACAGGGAAGTGTTGTTTACCAGGACCCAGAATACTAGAACTAGGGGCCACTTGCTGAAATGAGTAGGTGACAGGTTTAAAACTAAAAATTTTTATGCAACATGTAGTTTACTTAGGGAATTCATTACCCTAGGAGGTGGTGGAGGCAGATGGCATGAACGGGTTCAAAAAGAGACTGAAAATAAATTCATGCATGATAGATCTATTAGTGACTATTGAACAGAATGGGTTAGAGATGCCAGAGAAAGCATCCCAAACCAAAAATTGTGGATGCCAAGGAGGGTATTGAATAAGGGATAGATGGTTCAATCCCTTCTCTCTAGCTTCCTTTTCTGCCACTGTTGGAGACCAGAATACTGGGCTAGATGGACCAGTGGTATGACACAGTTATGTTAAGTTTTAGCCTTGCATAAAAGCAAATACATTCTAAAGAGGAAGGCTTTCTATGGGGAAATTCAGACTTCCAGGCAGAAAACAGTGATCTAGAGCAGGGGAGTTGCATATGGCCAACAGAGGTGGGTCATCCAGCCTGTGGTGCTTTGCTTGGACTGGACAATCCGCCTCTGGCCTGTGGGGCTTCTCACCATGGCAGGCACAGCTGCTGTGTCAGTGTGGCCAGCCTCCCTGCAGCTTTGTTTAGCTGCCACCAAACTTCTGAGTTTCAGTTGCTATTTGGAACACACATCAGCAGTGGTGTTAAGCAGTGACACCCTTAAACTCCACATGCCGGCCCTGCCAACACAGTGACTCTGGCAGCCCCAGCAAGAAGCCCTGTGGGCCAAATGTGGAGGTGTGTTGTCTGGCCCATGAGAAGCCCAATGCAAATGTTTGATGCCCTTAATCTCGGGAGCTCATGTGCTCCCCTGTGACACTGGATAGAATAGTAAAGATGGAGGTGGGTGGGGAATGGTTTGCAGGTATTTAGGAGGTAGTTGTTTGGAAAAAGTTGTCTTGAAATCCTTCTTGCCTTAGGGAGAATCCTGGTCTCCAGCAGGAAGCCCAGCTCTAGAAACACTGAGAAGACTCTGAAGGATTGTGTTACGATGGGTTTTATTTACCTTCCTGATTTCTTTGTAGTAAAGATGATTTTAGTCATTAATTTCAGGCTTACTTCTTTCTTACAAACCAAGTTTAAGATCTCTGGGGCTAGCAAAGTTTCCGCTCATTGGAGCTGCAAAATCTGGTCTGAGATTGGTGAGAAGTGACTTTAGGGGCAGATTCTTGTAGACAAGGAGCAGAGCAGCAAGAAGAAAGCTGGGGTTCTGGGCACACTCCAACAGTGGTTTGTCACAGTATATTTGATCAGCTGTGCCAACTGTGAAACAACCAGCCCCACGTTGCCCAGAGGGGTTGTTTGGTGTGACCAGCTATACAAACTCGTGTTTCTTACCACATTGCACTGCTTCTCTTGGTGTCTGCATGCACTCATTCCCTAAGCCTGTTTGCACCAAGTAGTTCTGTAAACATTATTCACTGACTGATGCTTTTTATTAGTGAATTCCAGTATGCAAAACCTGTATGGGGGCAGAATGACTGAAGATCGGATCAGGACTGTGCGTAATGCCACAAGTGATGCCATTGACCATCTGTATAAATCTCTGGAATCTTGCCCCACAGAGGAGACAGTTGCTGCAGATCCATCTGGGCTAAGGGTGAGTAGGCCAGAAGTGAAAGCACTGCTCAGCCGAGCTTTCAGTGTTTCTTGGGATCACTACTATGGAACATAATCCCAATGATGATGATACTAAAAGATGGGTGATATTTGCATGTTGCCATTTCCTAGACAAATGTCCTGCTGTACAGTAGGCCCAGTTTCATTTAAGTCAAGACAAACACCAGTTTAAGACAGAATTAGGAATAGGTTCCAAATTGCGCAGAAATTCACGTGGTGCCTAGTAAGCACATGTCTAGATAGTTGAATAAGCTGTTGAAACAAGTGATGTTGGGCTCGTAAAAGACTTACTGAATTTTTCTGCAATTGTGTGGCATTTAATTTTTTTTCCCACATTGCAAGTGTGCGTATGAAGCTTTACTGCAATTTGGTTTGTTTCGTAGCAGTTGCAGTCTCTCGCTGTAGCAAAAAGGCAGATTCTGCAGATGTGGGTGTTAATTTTGGAAGAGAACGGAGAGGCAGGTGCTGAGCAGACAGTTGTAGTTTGACCATGAGAACAGGTCATGTCCAACTCAGCATGTCTCTGAATGGCATTTATTTTACCTCTAGGTCTCATTGCTGGTGCATCAGAAGCAGGCCCTGGCATGGTTACTCTGGAGGGAGAGCCAGCAACCATGTGGAGGAATTCTGGGTAAGCATGGTATTGATGTAGTGTGTCCTTCCAGGGGGAATTAATATTGTCAAAAACCTGCACGACACTGTGGTGGCAATGGTGATGCCCATTTGTAGTCAGAATCCATCCCCTGGCAAACGCTGTTTTCTTTCATTCCTAAGGAAATATAATAGCTACCCCGTGACCCAAGTCACTGGTTGAGGTACTAAGTCCTTTCAAGATTAGCAAGTATCCTAATTTGTTACATATGAGGTGGGAGGGCCTCAGCATGCATTTGAGCTATGTAGACTCATTCCATGAGATGGTCTTGATTCTTCTATTTTTTTTCTCTTTTCAGCAGATGACATGGGCTTGGGGAAGACCCTAACAATGATTGCACTCATTCTGACCCAGAAAAATCAAGCAAAGGGGGAAGGAAAGGAGAAGAAATTAGAAATGTGGCTGTCTAGACATGGTATAGAACATCTTTGCTGTAACGCAGTTCCATCTTCTCAAGGTTGTGTGCTGACAGAAGTGGTCTTTGTATCAACAGTGGGCTTAATGTGGTATGTGGATGGCCAAGGGCTGTTCCACAGAAGTCCACAATATGGCAGCTCCAAACTTGGCTCAAAAGACAGACCTGTAGAAAGCATGTTGTGAAACCATAGTGCTCCACTCAGAGTAGAGACATGGATGTTGGGATTTATAGGTACCATCTAGTTAGGATATCAACAGATTACAGCAAGTAAAAGAAAGCTTGGGCAGAAAACACTTTCCCAAGTAAACACTTTGTCTCTGACCCAATAATGCAACAACCGGGCTTCAACCTTCCACAGAGCATTTGAACAACCCTTAATCGGATGCGCACTGGACATGGCCAGTATGGCCTCCTGATATACAAGTGGCCTCTCAAAACCTTGCCTGGCTGTGACTGTGGAAACCCTGACCAAACCATGGAGCACATAATAACATCCTGCCCCAGATACAAGTTTGAGGGCAACATCCTGGAGTTAGACTCACTTTCCACCAAGGCATTAATCTGGTTGGGGAATTTGGAATTAAAACTGTGATGATAGCTCTTGCTCCTAAAGCCATACGAAAGAAAGAAAACAAGTTAAGAAGGTAGTGACTTACCACATGTTGAATGCCCTGTGGTAACTATGTGTACCTGTGCTTAATCCTTGGTAAATGACAGCTAAACTGCAGTAACTTAGGTGTTGGTAATTGATATAGAAATTCATGATCATAAAGCACTTTTAATGTGAAACACTGAAAGACCAACATTTTCAGCTATTGATTTTATTGGAAAGATGTTGTACACAAACTTCTTGTTACAACTAAACAGCAGCCAAGATTGTCGAGCACAATCAAAATAAGCTGATGTTTTACATCATTTTTTATGGAGGAGTTGTGCTTTTAGTATTCATACAGGCTCTCTCCAGAAAATGTACAACCCCAGGAGTACATTAAAATTCTGGAATGCTGGAAAACACAAATCTGTTTTGCAGACTTGTGCCAGTAGGAACAACAGGCCTACTTTAGCAGGGTTGCAGCAACTGGGTAGGGACTTCCACCGCTTACTGTACTCATGCTGCTGATTCATTTCCTCTTCTGATCTTTCTGTTTAAGATTCCCCTGTTGTGCTCTCCCATGGCACTTTAATCATTTGTCCTGCATCCCTGCTCCACCACTGGAAAAAGGAGATTGAGAGGCATGTGACCAGTGGCAAACTGAGGATCTATCTATACCACGGACCTAACCGAAGCAAAGATATAGCAGTGTAAGTACAAAGCCATGACTGTTCTGCAACAGAAGCAGCATGTTTCTGCTGAGTAGCAGGAGGCTCTTTGTGTCGGAGTAGAAAAGGAGCTTGGCTCTAGCTCACATGTTGGTGCTCCTGCATCTTAAGGCATGTGATACAATCTCACCCTCATCTCTTGTTGGCAATGGCAGTCAGTAGTGGCTGACATCCTCACTTATGCTGACAACAGCTCAGTCATTAGAGTGGAAGGCTCCAAACAGTTTCCAGCTCTGTTGAAGAAAAGTGATCTTAAGTTTAAGCGGGGGGCCTTGGAGTTGAGGGATCTGGGTTTTCTATCACTGACTTGCCATGTTATCTGCCTCTTCCTCCATTTCTCTGCTTTCCTTATGTCTGCAATGAGGATAATTCTTGCCTGTTTCAGTGGGCTGTTATGCCAATCTCTATTTGTAAAGCACTAGAGCTCCACAGATATCATACACCTTTCTGCTGCCCTCTATTTCATTACTTATTTTTGGGTCTGCTGGAGTTTAGTGGTCGGTAGCAAATGTACCAGCTCTTGCCTAACTGCCCCAACTTATAAATTCTCAAGTGCTGGTTCTGTCTGTTGTACAAAGCAGGTTCTCCACCCTCATCAGTTTCTCTGCTTTTTGTGCAGACTATCCAAATATGACATTGTTGTCACCACGTACAGCCTTGTCTCCAAGGAAGTGCCCACAAAAAAGGAAGAGGGAGAGGTCCCTGCAGAGGACCACAGCGTGGAGGTAAGAAGCATGCATTTGGGGTGGGGACTGCTTTCTAGTGGGGAGGGGGGAATCCTAGAAGTAATGTAACCCATCTGTAACAGGGTGCAGCCTTGCAGCCTGGAGCAATTAGCCAGCCGGTAACCAGCCGCGTGCCTAAAGGGATGCAGCCAGCTCAGTCAGATAGTAAGAGGGGAAGTTGACTGGTTGACCTGAAAATAAAAGGGGACAGGGAGAGGATCTTGAGGGGGAATTGTTTGCCTGGAGAAACAGGTCTGTCCGAGGAAGAGAGCACGGGGTGAGAACTAACCCATGCTTGTGGGTGTTCATTGTGGACTGTTTATATTCTCTGTTGTGCTCTGTGGTGTGGATTAATCCAAGGCTTGAAGCTTATATTGGATTGTTTGTATTTTCTCCTGTGCTCTGTGGTGCAGAAAAACCCAGGGTGGTATCACTGGTGTTGTGAAGCCCAGAGAGAGATTGTGGCTGGGACCAGATAAGGAGAGTTAGTTTGAGGGTTCAAGGACTGATTTGAGTCTGGCAGGCTAGCCAGGTGACCCACTACACCAGCATTTCTCAACCCATGGATTGCGACCCAAACATGGATCGTAAGATTATATGAAAGGATCACGAACAAACTTTTTAAAAATGGAGTCTCCTATTAAAGGAGAAAAACATGGGAAACTGCATCTTTTCCCTTACAGACTGTCAGAGTTCTAGCCTGCAAGGGGCTGCTTGGGGACCTCCATGCCCCCCACCCCCATGCCCACACACACCCCACCCTGCCCTACATACCCACCTCCTGTCCCATCCACTTGGGGCCTGAGGGCAGGGGCACTGGGTCAGAACTGGCCATCAGTGTTTACAAATGGGTTCTGATACAAAAAAGGTTGAAAACCACTGCGCTACACCATTCTTGTTACAGGAGAGAGAAAATTATTGTTCCTTTTCAGTCCCCTGTGGTTATTTTTAGAGATTTATTCAAACAGGAGAAGCTGAGCAAGAGAGAGTGTACAGTCAAATGTTACAAGAGTCTGAAGCATTTCTTTTAGCCATAGTAGATCTGTAATTTTCACACACCACTGCAACTAAGTTGAGTTGTCCTTTTAAAATAAGAAGCAGCATGCACAAGCAGTAGAATCTCCTCTTTGTTTCCTTTACCCACCCAGGCAGCTTGTGTGCTGTTAAAATATGAATCTCTGTAGCTTTGAATCTTCCTAAACTCTGACACTGGGACCATTTAAATGCTGTTTCCCAAAAAAGGATGGAGCAGCATCCATGCCAGAGTGAAAGCCAGTGCAACTTTTAGTTGACCATATAGCACAGATCAGGGGTGGCCAAAGCACAGCATGCATGCCACAAGTGGCATGAGCATCTGTTGCATTATTAAGCTCCAGGTGCTTAATAATGAGAGGCACTGGAATGGAAGCAGGGAACTGGAGTCCCTGGCTGCATGGAGTAGAGCAGGGGCAGGACACTGTGGCAAGAGGAAGTATTGGGTGTCACTGCCAACAGCCAGGTTAGTCCTTCCTAGGATCTGAAGTTGCTGCAGAATTCAAGGCGTTGGATCCCTGCTTGCCAGATAAAACTGCACTGGTTGTGGGGCCAGGGAAGGGTTAACAGGGTTAACTATTTTAGCTCTTGGTGGTGACATGTCTCTTGCCTCAGCATCCTGCCTCCACCCCAGTCTGAACAGTTGGAGGCTTAACCTCCCCCCTCCCCTTCCTGGAATCCCAGGAACCTAGGGAGACAAGGATTAGAGGGATACTTGGGGAGAGGTAGGGCTTAATTTGGGATACATCTGCCAAAAATGTTGGCCCCACTGGTATAGACAGAAGTGCATCTTGGCTCCCTGGGTGTGCCTGCATATTGTAATTTTATCCCTTATTTGTGTACAAGGGGCCTACTTATGGTTTTAGCAACACCTGGTCCTGGTGTTACGCAAGTGTATTGTGTCCATGTTTAAAGTGGTTAGATTAGTCCTTTTAGCCGTGCATTACATGAATCCCATTATCACAACCAGGCAAAACTCTGCTTACTTGACATCAATATTTGTCATGCAGAACATTAAAATAGGATCCCTAAGAATAACAAAAAATATGAATTTTAAAGGGCAGGCACATGTGTGTTTAATCTCTGGGCTGGTAAAATTTCTGGACAGTTTTGCAGGGCTGCTATGTTGAAGTAACAAGTGTTCCCAATAAAGCAAAGAGAAGAGACCCAAAATAGAAGTGACATGGAAGCTAGGGACCCACACGGAAATTTCTGGGGCTTCCAAACAAGGAAAGACTTCCTTCTAAAAATACTTAGTGACTCATGGCTTTCCAGGATGTTTGCTTTTCCCAATCATGGCCTTACCCTGGTTTATAAATCTGTGTCTGCTTTCTTATCCAGGATACATCATCTCCCTGTTCCTCTCTGCTCCGCATTACCTGGGCTCGGATTATACTGGATGAGGCCCACAATATTAAGAACCCCAAAGCGCAGACCTCTTTAGCTTTGTGCAGGCTGAGAGCTAATGCAAGATGGGCTGTCACCGGAACACCAATCCAGAACAATCTGCTGGATGTGTACTCACTGCTGAGGTGAGCTGACCCATTGCGGGGCAAAAAAATGTGCTCTTGGTATCTTGAGCACTGTGTCAGCATCCTCTATCTATCTTAAACCTTGGGACCTCATGTAAAGTAATTTTGGTATCTCTATCCAGCAATTCTTCAGCAATCCAATATAACCCAACCTACAGAAGTGTGGCCTTCTCATAGGGACAAGTTCTGGTTAGGCCAATAGTTATCTCAGTTCTTCCAGTTCTTGACATTAGTTTCTCAGCTGCAGTAGACGTCTACAAGTCTATAATGTCTCTGCACTCTGGGCCCTTGACTTACCACTTGTAGCTATTCTGTTTTCATAAGGTTGAGAGGAGGGTACATCCGCTCCGTATATCTTAGCTGCGTTGAACTGTCCGTGGCACAGAGCTTAATGAATACATCTGTTCACTTTACAGTCATTATTTCTCTCCTGTGGAATTGTTAGGACTTAGTTAGGAATAAGAATTTTATTCATGTTACAGTGGCTTCCCACAAGTGGGTTTATAAACATAAATAGGCTCCCCCTCCCCCTCCTCCTACCCTTACCCCTTCCTTTCTCATTTTGGTTTGTTTTAGCATGATTAAAAAATCTGATTTCATTCCTGCTTTACCTTCAAGTTCCAGAAAGAACTCCCCATTCCCTGATTACCTAAATTTGAGGTGACTAGGTGCTTTTTGAGATATAGGAGTAGGATCATTAAGATGTATTGCCTTTTGGCAAATGTTGATGGTTTTTGTCTGACCATATATTAAAGCTGTTCATAAACGTAGCAGTAAAGATGAACTTGAGAACGAAGTGAAGTGCCTGTAGTGCCACAGGGAGTAAGATCTGCAGTTTATATTTTAGTATACAGAGATGTGCTATTACTTCTGTGGTCTCTTGTTCTGAGGGACTTTCCTCTTAATAGATTATAAGGTTGGACTGGAAATCTGGTTTTGGATGGAAAGAAGGAATCCAGTTCAGTTCTGATCTTCTCCAACTTCCCTGCAGTTGGTATTGACTAGGTTTTCCTCAACTTCCCTTTGCCTGCAGGTTCCTGCGTTGCTCTCCCTTCGATGAATTCAAGGTGTGGAAGTACCAAGTAGATAACAGTACAGTGAAAGGAGGAGAGAGACTGAGTATCTTAACCAGGAACCTCTTATTGCGGCGAACTAAAGACCAGCTAGACTCAACTGGCAAACCCCTGGTAATACTTGCTTTCTTTCTGCTCCACAGCATTTGGAAAAAGGGAACTATCCAAATATGCCAGTGTCCTCCCTGCAGCAGTCAGATGATAGTTTTCTTCCTATAGAGGCTTGTCATAAATATAATTGGGTTTCTCTCTGTTCTGTAGTCCAGGAAGCAAAATTAAGGTTTCTTTTTTTTTCCTCTTGTTAGTAGGCTTGTTTTCTTGTCAGGGGAAAGCTATCCAGTTTCCTGAGCTGGAACATGCAGCTGAACTTGATTAGAAAAGCAATACCGAATGTCTTCAAGGGAGAGAAGACAAAATGTGAATTAACTCCATTTGTATATCCCTTTAATGGGGACTTCAGAACAGTGAATGTGGATACATTGAGAACAGAAATCATTGCATGCACCATCTTTTTATCCAGGCTTGCGTGCGTATTAGGTTTTTAACAGTGCAGCACCAAAGACAGTTTTATAAGCAAACATAAAACTGTAGAGCGCGATCCATTTTGTTTAGTAAATGATAGATTAACACAGTATTCAGCACCCTTTCATAAACAGAGGCACATACCACTGCTGTGTGAATAGCTTATAGTTTGCAGTAGTTGAGTGGAGAACTCGGTAGCGGCTTTTTTCAACACAAGAAATCAATGCCATGTGGTTGAGAGGCAGGGTCTAATATTAGTTGTCTGTTCGCCTTTTTTTCTAACAGTTGCTGTCATTTCGTCTTTGCCTAGGTGTTAGCCAGGCAGAGCTTAACAGCTGTCTAGTCAGGTAGTCTGTGTCATAGTTTCTTTAGGATGTTTAAGCCTCCCAGAAAAAAGAACCATCTCCTGGACCTGTGTGATGCTGTGTTAACTCTTGGAACCAAATGTGGTACTGTCCTGTCATTGGGAAGCACTTTGTTTTGAACTGCAGAGCTGAGGGAGAAACCAGTCTCAAGTTTAGATAAAGAAAACTATCAAATGTCATATTTCTTTCAGTGTGAGATATAACAAATGAGACCTTTTTAGCTCCCCATGTTGCCAACTCTTGGCTGTCCTTGAGAGTCTTAAGTTTGTCAGTGTTTTTTCTTTAAGCCCTTCCTTCTGTTATTGCACAAGCTTCAGCTTTCCTTTCCTTTTTTTTTTAAGTAAGTTTCCAGCCTTCATGAACATAGTAAAAAGCTTGAAAAATATGCATTGTTTACCCTAGAGACAAAAAAATGCTCCAACTTTATTTTGCTTGGTCTTAATTTCACAATTTGGAGACCTAGGACTCGTTGTTGTTTTTTTTTTTCTTCTTTTGAACATTGCTATTGCCAGTGCTGAGTGTTCACTCTTAAACTGGCTATGTCTTAAATGGAGAACACCAGAGAAGTGGGAATTGGAAAGGATAAGCTGCAGGAGCCTGGTGTGCAGGTTGCATAGACTGTCCAAACATGGAGTTAGGCTTGACTTGGCTTGGTGCCTGAAACAAGAAACACTTGGTGATCTTTAGCATGGCTTTCTAGCAAGTCATAAATACTTGCTCTGGCAGTTGGATCTGTAGGGAAGGGGTTAGTGATGTACATTTGGGCCACAGGGGTATCTGCCTAATAATGTTGATTATGGCCACTGAAACTTGAATACAGCACATGCCTCCCAGGTGCGGGGTAAGAGGGTAGATGCCCAAACGGACCCTCTCTCTGTCAGCTTTGCTTATTCTTTGTTATGGCCAGAGAGAGAAGGCCCAAGGGCAGCAGGAAACACCTTCCACATGGTTTGGCTGCCTTAAACTTTTGTGATTTTCTTTTTTAAGATTAAATCGGTCAAGAAATTTGCCCCAATCCTAACAGTCTTGACCATTTTTAAAATACAGGGCAGTCCTTCCAGGCTGCCACCTTGATTTTCTGCCCTGAGTCTTGAACAATGTGAGGAGGTGGCTTGGGAAACTCCAACACCTTGAAATCTCTTAGGCCTCCAACCTAAAACAGCAGCATGAAGGATTTCCTTCCTTGAGAGGGCACTAAGCATATTGGTCCTGCCCAGGACTCCTAAATCATCAGGTAGGGGGACCAAGAGTCAGGCATGCTGTGTGCTGTCTGCAGCAATAGAGTATTGCACACTGCTTGGTTGATGTAGGGGCTGACAAAGCTTCTGGGGTCTCCTTTTTAAATTCTTCATACTGTATATGGCTGGCTGACTGTGTGTGTTCTTTTGTTCTAGGTATCTCTGCCTCAGCGCCATGCTCAGCTGCACCAGTTAAAACTCTCTGAAGATGAGCAGTCTGTGTACAATGTGCTTTTTGCAAGATCGAGGTATGAGAGTGGTAGACGGAGAACACTCCCATCCTTTCACAGCAAAATTAAAACAACAGCTAGGAATCTGCTTATGCTAAATATGGGCCATTTTTTGACAAATTCTGCTTTCTCAATAGTTTTTTCTCCTCTCTGGCTCAGTCTGCTGTACCTTTTGGAATCCTTGCTATTGCACTCCCATCAGTGTTTTCACAGGCAAGAGCATGATCACTAGTGTGAATGAGCAACAGATGTATTTTACTTCCATTTTGTCTACATATTTAGCAGTAAAAACTTTGCCCTTTTTCAACATTCTCAAGGGTCATAATGGCAACAATGGGTGATTTTCTAGAAATAGTCTGATGAAGACTATGATTCTTGGATTGCCACAGCTCTTCTAGTAATATCCCACTCTTGCTCACTCAGCTCAACCCATCTCGGATCTCTGCTTATGCTCTGGCTGTTTTCTGTTTTTTGTTCTCGTTTGTAGGACAACAGCCATGTGAGACTCCTTCACCAGCCTCCAAAGAATTTGTTTCTTAAAAAGCTATTTCTTCTCCCTTCACAGTGTTTATCTCCATTATTGCTCTTCCTCTGCTGGGCTGTTGCTTACAAAAGCTGTACACGTTTACCTTTTTAAATCTTTATTCAGTCAGTCCCTTTAACTCCTGAAGTGGCTTTGCTTCTGGGCATGTAATGCTCACATTAATTTGCATCAGCACTCCACAGAACAGAAAGTATCTCCTTTCTGAGGACTCTGCGTATGCAACCCAAAACTTCACTGGCATTTTGGTCATGGTGTACTGCACACCCATGTCTGACTTGTTCCCTTGTCACTTTAAGCATCATTGTTATCCAGTCCTTCCCTCTGAGTATCTTTCTCCAGACACTCACTTGAATTTTGCCCAGGATATTATCAGGCCTCAGGCTCCTGCTGAAGCCAGGCTATTTTTATCATTCAGTTTCTCCCCCTATACCAATGTTGGGCAATTTTGTGGGTGGGGGGCCACTTAAAGAGTTCTGGTGAGCTGTCGTGGGCCACATGGGTAGCCCCACCCCTTGACAGGTGCCCTGCCCCTGGTTACCATCTTGGGACCAGAAGTCCCACCCCCACCAACCCCTGACCTTTGACACTGGAAGTCCCCCCCCTTTGCCCCCACATTCCCTGAAATACTCCTTTGTGGGGTGGGGGGTTGGCATCTTAGAACCAGAAAGAAACCAAATCATACACTTAAAAGTCAAACATTAGAACACACTTTAATTTTATTGCAAAAAATATTTTTGTCATGATTTGTGTTTGCATAGTGTATATAGAGCGGATTGCATAATTATTCTATATATACAAAAGCCTTTGTCTGTAATGCTTTATTCGCACTCTGATTGGCTGTCTTGGCAGCCAAAGTGCAAATACAGCATTATGTAAAGCAGGAGGCAGAGTGCCACCATGACGGCAGGGGGTGGGGAATGGGGTCAGGGCTGCTGTGGTGCAGGGGGGACAAGGGGAGCAGCCCTGAACCCAAACCACTGGGGAGAACGGGGTTGGGCCTGAAGCAACAGGGGAAGGGAAGCGGTCAGGCCCAAAATGGGGGGGGAGGGGGGGGGCGCGCGCTCAGGGCCAGGCAGTGGTGACAGAGTAGATAGGCCGGTGGTGACGATGGAGCTGACCGAGGAGGGACAGGGCCAGCAGACGGAGAGGGGGGACCGCCTGGCCCCAGCCCTGAAGCAGCTGGGGGGAGAGGAGGAACGGGTCTGGCCCCAAAGGTGGGGGTGGGGCAGGGCCGGACGCAGAATCTGCTGCCACCCTCCCCGCCCCCCCTGCCCCATCATTGGCAATTGGCTAGTTCAAAAATAAATTCTTAGCTTTGTATGGTGTGTGTATGGTGGGGTGTGGAGGGGTTGTGGGGAGATTGTGAGAGGGTGTGACTGTGTATGTTGCAGAGCATAGGGTATGTTGAGGGGTTGTGGAGGCAGGGTGTGGGTTTGTGTGGTGTGTGGGGGGGGTGTAGAGATCTGCACCCCCCTCCCCCATTCCCCCCATGGCATAGCAGCAGCAGGTGAGGGTGCTCAGGGCTCTGGTGCCCAGCGGACCATGGCTCCAGCCAGCACTGCACATTGCCCTGAGGAGCACAGCGGGCAGTTTGTATCATTGGTGCTGGGAAGCCCCAGGCGCTGGAGCCAGCTGCCTTCCCCACCCCCCAGGGGAAGGCACCTGGGGCTTCCCTCCCATGCTGCGTGTGCCAGGGAGGGAAGTGCAGGGAGTGCCAGTGATACAGACTGCCCGACAGTGCTCCTCAATGTGATGTGCAGTGCTGGCCAAAGTTGTGCCCCACTTGGGACCTGCACTGGGCACGAGCGCCCTGAGAGCCCCCACCTGCTGCTGCCTCTGCCACCACCTGCTAGGGCTGCATACCATAGGGGGAGTGTGTGGGGATCCCCACATCCCCCACCCTCCCTCACATACACCTGCTGCCCACCTGAGCTCTGTGCTACCACTGCCCCCTAGGCATGGGCTCCACGTTGCTGCCAGTCACACGCTCTGCGCTTCTGCCTAGCTGCAGCCCCACCCCTGCCACTTCCCTCCCTGCTGCCCAAAGCTAGCAGGAGACTGGGGAAGTAGAGCAGGCCCGTGGGGGATGCGGCAGCAGCAGCCCTGCCTGGAAGCTGTGTGCTGTCTGGGCCCGGCCCTTCTACCCATGGAGTGAGGCACAATAGGGTATGTTTGGGGGGGGGGACACAAGGGTGCCTCGCTCCCACCCTCATGGGTGGAAGGGCTGGGCAGGGTGCAATATATTTTTTGGGGGGGCCGGGATGAAAGTGCTAGGTGAGCCAGATCCAGCCCACAGGCTGTATTTTATCCGTCCCTGCCCTACGCTTTCTGTAATGGACCTCTTTGCCATCCTTATATTTTCAGATGAATTTGATTTCCTGTGATACTAAGAATCTGCCATAAAGAAATTCCCAAAGTAATGTAATTAACTAGTAGCCTACTAGTTTGTTTGGAGTGAAGCTCAAGTTTTAGTAGTGTATGGGCAAGTTTTTATCCACTTATCTGTTTAGATTGCAACTGGTACCCCTGGCTTGTCTCTAGCTTCTCCCTGCTGTTTCCTTTTCCATTGTTTTGCCAGGTCTACACTGCAGTCTTACTTAAAGAGACAAGAGCAGAAGAGTCAAGCCAAAGAATACCCTGGTGGTAACCCCTTTGATAAAGGTTAGACTAGAGACTGTTCCATGGAAATCCCTACAGGGGAGTGTGTTTAAAGTGATCAGGAAGCTCTGTTTTAAAATTAACAGGAAGTGCCCAACTGAGGAGGGAGTCCCAGGACTCTTCAGTCCTTTCCAAGCACCCAAAGATGCTTCCTCAAACGGTACCATTCCTGCTGCCCAAGAGGGCTGCTGTAGAATCAGCAGAGCTTTGGTTTCATGCATGACACAGGAGCTGAAAGCACTGTTGTGTGTGCAGAACATGTTTTTGCTTCCCTTTAAGGAACAGGGCACAGGATGCAGCCTTTTTATCCTTTTGTGGTGGGTAAGGAAGGAGGCGGCACAGTACAGGGTTTTAAGAAAGTACACGTGGGAAGAGTTAAATGGGCAACATTCTTGTTTGGTGGTTTGAACAAGACAGAGTCAAGATTCGAAGTTCTTTCCATGCTGACTCTGCATTCTTGGGATGGAAGCTGCCTCCTTCCATCTTTAGGCTTTAAATTCCTTCTCTGTTATTAATAAAAAAGGTGGGGGGGGGGGGAAGGTAACGTCTCCTTAGCAGGGGATTATGGGGATTACTGAGAGGTCCAGTGGAAATAGTGTTAGGATAAGCCCATGGACTCTCGTGGGATGCAGTGCCCTGTTCACCTGGGTTTAATGCTGTTCCCTTTGAGTTAGATGTTTGCACTCCTTTTACTTCTCATTGCCTCAGAGTGAAACTGCTGCTGCTCTGAGGTACTCCTGAGGTTTTCTTCCATTTCCTTCCCTCCTCTTAGCACAAGAATTTGGAGCTGGCCAAAAAGATGTCTCAGGAGGGGCCTCCCAGGTCTCTAGTACAGTCCATGTCTTGTCCATGTTGCTGAGACTCCGCCAATGCTGCTGCCATCTTTCCCTGCTAAAAATGGTAACAGTATGATCTTGTATGGTGATTAACGCAGTAGGTAGAATTAGAGGTTGGGGAAACACCAGATGCAGCCAGCATCCCTTTGTGCTGTCATCTTGTCAGATCTCCTAGCTAGGGAGTGTTTGGGTGGGTTGTAATGGAAACAACTTCTGAATGAAGGTATTTGCAACGGCACAAACCCCTTATGCAGCATCTGGCTGTCAGTCATCCTTACTGTGGTCTGTTTGCTTTAATTACTACATCTGCAGGCTCTGGATCAAGTTAACTTGAACAGCGACGGCATCTCCCTTTCCCTCGAAGAGCAACTCAGCGCTTTGACCTTGTGTGAACTCCAAAGCCCTGACTCCAAATCTACAGTCTACCTTAATGGCACAGCTTTCAATGTGGATCTTTTTGAAGTCACCAGACAGAGCACCAAGGTATTATTGCTGTGGTTCTGTCATCCTCTTGGATGTCCTAGATTTCAGCATTCTTACAGGTTTATTTTACATGCTAATACATTTCAGTAGCCTAACATTTGCAGTTGCCTACACAAGTAGGCAGTTGGATTGTGAAGGTTCATATACACTGCTTAGCCTATACTAGGGGTGCTGCACTCCTGACTCCACAGGTGGTAATTATAAGAGGGGTCTTGCAATAAAATCAACAGGATCTACTGTGCCAATACATTGTCAAGGCAGGTGCCAAACACTAGGTCTTCAGAGCAGGACAGAACTTCTCAATAGAGGAAGGGAGTTTGTTAAAATCTTAACCGAGTGGGAGAAAGGAAATGGCTGTAGCCTGATCCAATACAGGAAGTTCAACTCTTTAAGACTGGACTCACCGTCTCCTATTTTGGCAAATAGTAATAGAGCCCAGACTGGCATATAATGGCACAAGTGGGCTGATTTCTTTCCCTGCAGATATCTCATCTCCTGGCTGAACTGAAGGCCATCCAAAGTCATTCAGAATCCCAGAAAAGGTAAATATGCCAGCTTCTCTTTCTTGGGGAGGAGGGATGTGTTTTGAAATGGAGAAGAGAGAGAGAACTTGTTTAGGGTAAATATATAAGAAAATTCCTGGTCTAGTAAAATCCTCACCATATCATAGCACTTCATGTGCTTTGTGAAATGGTGGCTTAAGCCAGGAAGCCTGGAGTTCTGTTGGGCATAAAGACACTGCTGTGTTATGGAGGAGGGCAGCATCTCTTTGAAATAAAGTCAAATGCCAAAGAATGTACCTTGGTAGGAAAACAAGATATTGGTTCAGTCTAATCCCTAAAGGGTGCATAGAAATTGTTAAAAAAAAAAAAAAAAAGTGTTTTTTGGCTTTTGATTAGGTTATTATTGAAGGGGACTTTCATTACGTACTCTGTCTGGAAGCTGGGAACTGTTGGGGTTGGGGTTTTTTTTTGGTTTTTGGATAATTTAAATGCAAAATGCTTTGTAGTAGGATGACCATAATTGTTGGGCTGGAGATGTGGTGTACACTCTGACTCAGGGCTCTAGCCCCATCCTAGCACCTGCAGCCACTTCTTGGCTATACGTCTGTGGACCAGGTGGGTGCAGCTAGCCCCGGCCTCACAACCCCCTCCCAGGTTAGAGTAGGGCACAGCCAGGCTCTCCACTTGGAGGCTTCAATGCAGCTAGCCCAAGGGCGCACAGCACGGCTGCAGGTGCCAGGATGGAGCCATGAGTCAACATGGGACAAACGGAGCCCACACCCTGGTCCCAACCTGCAGCCCCAGCTCTGATGAGAAACACACTGCGCTCCCTAATGCGTCCCCACAGCTGTTCTGGCCCTGCCGCACATGCACATGCACCCTGTGGCTCCCAAATTCCCACCAATCTGGGACTTTTCCTTAAATTGTCTCCAACAGCTGGGACACTAAGGCAGCCTATAGAATCTGGGACTGTCCCAGCCAATCCAGGACATACGGTCACCCTGTTTGTAGGAGAAGGAAATTGATTCAAGAGATGATGCCCACATACTTTCTGTACTTGCAGATACACTGAGGGTAACTTCAGGCAAAGCTCAAGCTTCTAATAGGTCTGAAATCTCATTTGATTGACAGTAATTTGTTCTGTCGGTCCAGGCTCAAGACCCTGTTTCTAGCTTGGGGTGAGGCTTACTTGTGGGTGTTAGGCTCTGGAGTGATCTTCCGGAGATTAGTCAATCCCCGAGTCAGGGTATCTTTAGGATGCTCTTTGCAAAACCTTCCTTGTAAAAGCAACAACATAGCTCCCGACCAGGCCAGCCACAATGCAGCAAGAAATGAAAATCCTCCCCCAAGGAGAGTGTTGGTCCCAAAAAGGACAGAGATCCAAAGACTGGGCACTTTAGCTGTTGGTGTGAATTTATGTGGAAGGTGCTTGGACACTGAAGTGAATAAAATAAAATAGCAGTGAGAGTCTTAGACTTTATCTACCCTGAGTGGGTCAGTCGCACTGGCCTTGTCTAACAGATCTTAGCAGCAGACCCCCCCAAGGTGGGTCACAACACTTCTGTGTTAGTAAAAGACTTGTACATCCAGTTTTGTGTTTTTACCCTGTGGGGAGGGAGGAGGAGCCTTGTACCCTCAGCTTTTAAAGGTTGCAACCCTACAGTAAGAGAAGGGGTACAAAATTATCTAGTGCTTGTTTTGGACTCCTGGTTGTCTCTTTCAGTGTCATTGTGTCTCAGTGGACTAGCATGTTGAAAGTTGTGGCCATCCATCTTGAGTGTCTGGGGTTGAAGTACGTGACAATAGAGGGCTCTGTAAATCCTAAAGAGAGAATGGATATAGTGGAAGAGTTCAATACGAATCCCAAAGGGCCTCAGGTATGAAATGGAAATACACAATTTCCTCTCAACACAGCTGATAATAGCTAAGCTAGTTGACCCTCCTTGTGGCTGGATATTCAAGGCGAAAGTACACTTGGGGCATCAATATGGAGGTTAATGGTGGGTGGGTATAACTGTAAAAGGGAGAGTTCCATTACAGGAAATGGAAACTGTTCGAATCTGGACTCTGTTCAACGTAATGCTTCTGTTAATCCTCCACCTAAGGTTGCCTGTAGACGAGCAGGAATTGTTCCCAGCTCATCTCTTGCCTCTGCAGGTTAAGTATGTTTACACACACACAGCGTGGGGAGTTCTGGAGCCCTGCAATCTGTTCTTAAAGTGAACTTTACTGTATTAGAATTCACATCTCACCCCAAATCTCAGGACAGGCATGTGAAGTCAGTGGGAGATGGGAATTCATACTTCCTTTTTCTTTTTCTTTTTCTTTTCTTGTCTTTTTTTTTTTTTTTTTTTTTAAATGAGTTGACTGGTCACTGACACCTTCAGAGTAGCCCACGATTTGGGTCAAAAAGAAAAAAAATACTATCTACTATAATGGCCATTTTGGAGCTAACAGCAGGCTACCACTTTATCTATGACAAGGTCTAAAATCCCAGTGGAACTCTCCAGGCACCTGGGGAGTCTTGAGTACAGACTGAGGACATTCTCCTAGAACAGTTTTTATCTGAATGTTTTGTAGTAGTTACTGTAATTCAGACAGGACTCTTGGCTTTTCTGGAGAGTAGATCCATCTGGAAGGGACAAGTCCCAGAGTTAATCTAATGACATTTTAACTAGTTTTACTCCCTGGATGTTGTGGAAGAACTGCAGGCTGATAACCTCAGGGCAAAAGATATTAGACTTATTGCTGATAGAGGAATATTTAAAGGAAAGCAAAGCGCCATCTTCTTTAAAAGAGAAAACTGTTAGTCCCATGCTCAAGAAATCACCTCTTGATGTAGACAGTCCACCACCTGTTGCCCATGACTTCAGTGAAAGAAGTTACAGGAGTTATGACATCCCCTGTCTCATGGATCCTTGTTATCAA
>NW_017729034.1:1616722-1620016 GCF_001723915.1 Gavialis gangeticus
AAAGCGCCATCTTCTTTAAAAGAGAAAACTGTTAGTCCCATGCTCAAGAAATCACCTCTTGATGTAGACAGTCCACCACCTGTTGCCCATGACTTCAGTGAAAGAAGTTACAGGAGTTATGACATCCCCTGTCTCATGGATCCTTGTTATCAAAAAAAAAAAAAAATCTCATAATAAGTATGAACTGGTCTCCTCAGCAGAGAGGCCAATGATTGAATGGCCCAGAGAGAAATAACTTTCTCCACCTGCAAAAGGGGGTCTATAGAGGGCTGTTACTGCATCAGGCAGTATTTTGGACACACTGTGCTTGCCCCCTGTGTCATACCTCCTGGACTGGAAGTCATGTAGCTGCATTAGAAGGCCACATTCTGAGCTCTGCTGAGAGGCAGAGCCTAATGACTCATGCTGTGCTGTACAAAGGTGGCTGGACTTGCTACTACTGATCCCAAGAGGTAGTATATGCAGAATGATTGCGGTATGAGTACAACACTACCTGGCACTATTATACCTGGGCTTTTTCTAGTCAAGAGAAACTTGTTGGGATGATGCCTGGGGAAAGCCTGGCCTACTGGGGGGCAGCCTATGCCATAGTGTTTTGCATACAGCTCCAATCTCCAGGGTTACTGAACGGTACTACATGTACATAGGCAAGGCATCTTGATGTTTGGCCTGAACCAAAATCCAGAATAGACAGGCTCTGATTTTTCTGGGGGTAGGTTCCTGAAAGTAACCTGTCTCTCTTTTTGTTGGTCTTCAAAGGTGATGTTGCTCTCACTCATTGCTGGAGGCATTGGCCTTAACTTAACTGGGGGGAACCACCTTTTTCTCCTTGATATGCACTGGTAAGGACAAATGGACAAATTGCTTTTTGAGGGTTCAGAGAGAGGCTATGCCAGGGGCGGATCCAGGATTTGACAAAGACGGGATGCAGGAGCAGCAGCCTGTGCTGCAGAGGTACTCCTGCTCCCAACCTCTTCCCCACCCCTACCACACAGTGCAGGAAGAACGTGGGAGTCTCTGGAAACTTTTCAAAGACTACCCCCTGCCCCCAAAGCAGCTAAGAATCTCCCTCCCCTTTTCCATTTCCCCCTCCCCCTGCTCACCACTGATGCTTTCCCAGTTGTCCTTGGGCAGAAGAAGCTTCAGAGCCCAGCTCCCACTTAACCCATCTGGAGCAGGCAGAAGCAGCTCTGAAATTTACTCCACCCTATGGCAGGCAGGGAAGGGGGAGAACATGCCTCTGAGCACTAAGGGAAAGGGAGAAGGGTTTCTTACTTGATCACATTTTATCCTCTTTCACAATACAAAATTGAAAGGGCAGTCCATGAAATTGTTATACAGCAAATTTTAAATTGATCAAAATCCTTTAAAAAAAAAAGTACATAATTAACCTGTGGAACTCACTGCTACTAGGCACTAAGACCCAACTTCTTTAAGATTCAAAACTTAGACATTTATGTGCTTAATTAAAGCAACTGTTATGTTGATAGGAATTAAAAAAACAAACCCTCTTGTACTTCAGGATATAAACCAACTACTCAGTAATAGAGGTTATGAAGAAATTTCTATCATCATAGGCAGATTATACCATCACTTTCCAACAGAACTGATCAAACATGGGGGGGGACCTTTTTTTTTTCCCCATGAAAATATTCTTGGGGGTAAAAAAATCATTTTTTTCCATATACTCTATCTAGTCCAGTCTTTTTGGCCATATTGTATGTGTGCATGGGTATATATACACACACACACACAAATATATAATATATATGCATTTATATATTTATATATAAATGAAAATGTGCACATGCACAATATGGCCAAAAAGACTGGACGAGATAGATTATTGGCCTGAACTCACCGAGTAGTTCTGTAAGTGTGGCAAGCAACAGTGGGTATAATGGCATGGCATGAAGAGAATCTGGCTTGGATCCCCAGTCTTATGCCCATAAAGTAAAAGAGCTAGGAGGAGGTTGGGTTTCTTGCACAGAAGAAGTGAGCTGCACAGTGGGGAAGGAAGGACGAACAAGCCAAGCATGAGGGTGCTTGGTAACTCTTTGTTAGTCATAATGATTGTGAAGTTCTCAAGCTGAACCCCATTCTCACCTTGCAGGAATCCTGCCCTTGAAGATCAAGCCTGCGACCGCATTTACCGTGTGGGGCAGCAGAAGGATGTGGTAATACACAGGTCAGCAGCAACAGCCCTTATTCCTGGTTAGCAATGAATGAGGCAGGTGCCTCTCATGTGAAATCTGGCTTGGGTTGGGGGTGATTTGTGAGTTTGTTTCCTCACTTCAGGGCTAGTTGCATTGGAGCAAGGAAGGGGCAGAAGGCAATCCTATGAAGGATTTTCTGGAATTGGAATTGGTCCATGGCTCTTCTTGATCACTACTGAATTCTTTCAGTGGGCCAGAAATAATTCTTAATGGCTCGGTTGGCTTTTCTCTGCTGTTGAGTATAACTCAGTCACCAAACTGTTTTTCTTCATCAGTCCCCCAGGAGACATTCATTGTAAAGGCAAGAAAATAGTTGTTGTTTTAATGAGCTGCAAAGCCCTGTTCTCAGTGTGGCTCCTTGAGTTTGAATGCTCTTAATCTCCATCAGAGCTCTGGGTTGCAGACTCCAGCTCTTATTATAACAATGTAAGCTTCATATTGAAAACTTAGTATGTTAAGCAGTCACAGCCGCAAGGTAAGCCTCCTGCCCTTGGAAAATGCTGCCAAAATAATTTGTTCCCCTTTCTGAAAATGAGATGAGTCGCTAGAGGTTTGAAGGGGCTGAACGCTTGATGAAGGGCTGTCTTTTCCTCTAGGAAAAGAGATGATGTGGTACTTTCGGTTTTAGGTTTGTCTGTGAAGGAACAGTAGAAGAAAAGATCTCAGAGCTCCAGACCAGGAAGAAAAATCTAGCTCAGCAGGTGCTGTCAGGCACAGGAGACTCCTTCACCAAGCTAACTCTGGCAGACCTCAAAATTATCTTTGGCATCTAACTACTACTGCTTGAGAGTAACCCGAGGTTTGAAGTGAACTGGGGTAGGATTTTGGCTAAGCACCTCTGTTTGGCTAGTTCTTACTGGAGACAATGAGTAGAACTCTTTAAACTTTTCTTTTTGCAGATTTTTGGTACTGAAGTTGGATACTGTATACAGTAAAGGTTAATAAAACAACAGTTTTAAAACTATTTATTTAGGGAAGATTTTTTTCCATTTTGGGGAAGGAGAGAAGAAAAGGGGAGCAAAGAGAAAGACGAAGGTTGTTAGAAAAGAACAGGCGATTAGGTAACAGGATGGGATGA
>NW_017729034.1:1620027-1624206 GCF_001723915.1 Gavialis gangeticus
GAATGGGAAAGAGAGAAACACACGGGGTTATTCAGAGAGGAAAATGATAGAAATGAGTGGAATGGATCAAAAATGGAAAGGGAGAAAAGAATAAGAAACAGAAAAATAAGTAAAAGACCATATTTGGGTGAAGATTTGTATTTTTTGTCCCTGATGTTTCTCTGACAGCTGTTTTATGTCCAAGTGAGAGGGTGATTCCCACCCAATTCAAAATACAATCCATGCATGTGAGATGTGATAGGAATTTCCCTCTTCCCCCCTGGTGTAAGTTATATTCATTACAATTATAATGAAACAGAATCCATTGCAGACCATGTCCCTAAGATCCTGTGCTTACAGGGTTTTCCCCCATTGCTGTACAACTTATACCTTGCATCCTTTCTAGAGAGCCGCTCACTTAATGGGAGTTGGGTTAAGAAGCAACTCGAAAAAGTAGGTGTGCACTGCTATTTCAGTATTCTTCCACCTGGATCATCAGTTGGTGTTTGAGGCTGTATTTTAGGGAGGTGCTCCCAACCTGTTACCTCTTCTGCCATTCCTCCACCAATTCCAGAGCCAGGCGCATAGTACCTTCTGGCATTTCCCATCTACTGCACAGCTGCCCGGGGACCCAACTTCTAGCACTCCATTTCTCTGGGTTCCCTTCCGCATTGCAGAATTCCAGGGGGTGGAGATAGGCACATCTCATCTCTACTTTTGCTGCACCTTGACTTGCTTTCCTGTTCATGGGCAACTGGCATGTACCAAAGTGGCATGATTACCACCATCACATAGCACGGTAATTATCTTGTAACTAATAGCTACTGTTACAATAGGAACATTGTGCTGGAATAACATCTTGTTGAGTAAGCATTTGGTTCCCTTGTTTGAAGCTGCACCAGGGCTGGAGTAATGCAGCCAGCTTGGGGTCAGGTTCCCCTCCAGGCCCCTACATTTCTGGAAGGATAGCCCCAGAGTCTTGGGACCTATGAAAGACTAAAGCAGGGATGGGCAAAATATGGCCTGTGGGCCAGATCCAAGTCATGGAAGACTTGTCTGGCCTGCGTCAGGTTCCTTGGTCCCTCCTGGCTCAGGCCCCATCTGGCTTGTGATGCGTCGCAGTGCCCCCAGGCATGCAGAAGGGCTGGGGAAGCTCTGCAGTTGGACTCTACATCCTGGCAGCCCTGGTCCCAGCCCTATGGAGATGGGCCAGGACCTGTACAGACAGGGCCCGAGCGCCAGGCTGAGCGCATAGCCCCAGCCCTGGACCAGACCCCAGCCCACCTGGCATGGGGGGTCAGGGTCCACACAATGCCTGCTCCAGACTACCCACCTCTGCCCCAATGAGTGGTGGTGGCTGGGCAGAAGCTGCTGCTGGGTGCAGAAAAAATGTAGGACCTGGAGGTGGGCACAGCCACCTTTCCCTCTGCTGTTGGGTCTTTACTGCTGTGGCCACCTGGGGCCCACACCAGGGCTCTCTTCCCCACTGTTACCAGTGCTGCCTCCAGGCTTCCCTGCACCTAGCAGAGCAGTGGTGGAGAGGAGCCACGGGGCAGCCCCACTGTGGGCCCCAGGTGGCTGCAGCAAGAAGCAGTGGTGAGGGGGAGGCAGCTGTGCCCTCCAAAGTCCCACTTTTTTCCTGCACCCAGCAGCAGCTTCTGTCCAGCCACTGCCACTGCCACTGTTCATTGTGGCCAGGGCAGGCAGGTCTAAAGCAAATGCTGCATGGAACCTGACCCCTGGGACTGCGCTCAGCCTGAGGCTGGGCAGAAGCTGCTGCTGGGCATGGGAAAAAGCAGGACCTGGCTGTGGCTGTCTCCCCCACATCACTGCCAGATCTTCTCACTGAGGCTGCTTGGAGCCCTCATCAGGGCTGCCCTGCAGCTCTTCCCTGCCAGGCACAGGGCAGGGGTCCAAGGCAGCCTCTAGGCAGTGTTGGCAGTGGTGCGGAGAGCCCGTGTTCAGGTTCCAGGCAGCCGCAGTGAGAAGGCCCCGGCAGCAGTGAGGGGAAGGTAGCCATGGTCCTTGCCAGGTCCCACTTTTTTCCAGTGCCCAGCAGCAGCTTCTGCCTGGCCGCCACCACCACCACCAAAACCAGGCAGCAACTCCAGTCCCTCCTCGGCTTAGAAGGGCAGCCCTGCTGAAGCTTCTGTGTGCCCATGTCAGCTCCCTGTCCACTCACAGTGCCATCTCACATACAGGGGCTTGGGGAGCTGTTGCATGGAAGGAGGTGTGGAGGCTTCTGATTCGGCCCAGTACATCTCCCCAAAACTCCCTATGTGGCCTGTGGGCCCAAATAATTGCCCACCCCTGGACTTAAAGGATCACCTTTCCTGCCTCTGTTTAACATGAGGTTCACAAACATAGCTTCAGTGCTACACAGCATCCTGGTGCACAGTTACTTAATACGAGGGGTTAGTTACAGGTATTGGTATCCACATGTATATGTTTTTGCATTCCCTTCATGATGAAAGAGCACAGACCTGTCTTCACATAGGCTTGGAAAGCAAATAGGAAAACTGCCCTTCCTCTGCAGAGTTCTGGAGCCTTCATCACAGGACTTTCCCAGCCTCCAAGACAGATCACTGATGTCTAACCAGAATGACACACGCGTTAAAACCATGGCATTTTAGAGACTGCAGTTGTATTTGGAAGCTTGTCTAAGTCTGCAAACCATGTAGTTTGTACAATAAAAGCAATCACCTACAAAAATCCTTGCCTCTTGCATATTTCCTAGATCACCATGCCCAAATCCATCCAATGCTACCAATATACAGTTGGCTCTGTCACTCAAATCAGTGATACAGGCAAGCTGACTTACCTAGCCACCCAGAACTATTACCAGGTCAGATTCTTTCTTTCAGTGCAGTTTTTATGGTAATATTATTAGTGCCTAAAACTTTGTGTCCTCTTTTTTTGGTTATTTGATTTTTTTATTTTTTTTAAGCAGGATTTTGGCAGGATGGGAGCAGTTCCAAGTCTTTATAGATATCATTTTGGGGTGTGGAGAAGAGAGGGGAGGAGCTGTTTTTTTCTAAAACTGACCATGAAGATGTGGGGTCACTTCACACTTTTTGGGGGTTTTTTTGCTGGTTTATTTAATACAGTGGTTCTCAACTTTTTCAAGTTAAGGCCTCCTTCCTCCCCCACCCCTTCCCCCCACCTTTGGAAAATGCCAGCTCTTAGTTTTCATTCTTTTTTTGCCTACAGAAAAATAATGGAGCAGGTTTTTTGCAAAGAATTCAGAAACCCCACAGCTATGGGTTTCTATTTGAAATTTCAGGGTTTATCTTGTGACTCATTATTGTAAATCTAACAGTGTTAATATTGCACGGTATCCCACAACACTCTTGAAAGGATCTCAGGGCACCCCCAGGAGTCTGTGGCACCATGGCTGAGAATCACTGCCGTAAAGCTTCCAGTTTTCCAACTGTTTTCTTCAACAGGGCTGATCTATTTGCTTTTCAGCTCTTCTCTAGAACCTGTCGCAAAAAATACCCTATAAATTCTCACAAGACCTTAGAATAGTGGTTGTCAACCTTGTTGGACTCGAGGCTCCCTTCATGAGATTCAAGGCAACCCTCAATAGATTCAAGCAACCTCTCCATAACTTTTGTGACTTGAGGGACACTGATTTCAAAATTGAATTTATTTATTACAGTGCTTACCCCCTTGCCAAGGGGCCTGGCAGTGGGGGTGTGAGATCATCCAGGCCTGAGCCTGCATTTATCGCAGGGGTGGGCAAAATGCGACCTGGTGGCTGGATGCAGCCCACCAGGCCATTCTATCCAGCCCACGGGGCCCCTAAAAATTTTAGAAAATTAATATTAATCTGCCCTGGGCTGCCTGTCATGTGGCCCTTGATGGCTTGCGGAAACTCAGTAAGCAGCCCTCTGCCAAAATAATTGCCCGCCCCGGTTTATCGGCTTATCTCCAGCATCCTGGTTGAGAATCACTGCCTTACAAGTAGTTTGATAAGTATTATCTTCATATTAGGAAGCAGGGGTGGCAAACTGTGGTACACCTGCCACAAGTGGCACAGGCAACCTGCGTGTGTGGCACACAGCAGATTGGGGAGGGGACAGGCAGCACAGCAGCAGATAGGACATGGAGCAGAAAGCAAGGCAGAGGAAGGAGATTGGAGTGGCACTTGGGGAGGGAGCAAAGCTAATTTGTGGCCTGCCAAATAGGTTGGTCTCC
>NW_017729034.1:1629206-1633230 GCF_001723915.1 Gavialis gangeticus
ATGGAGCAGAAAGCAAGGCAGAGGAAGGAGATTGGAGTGGCACTTGGGGAGGGAGCAAAGCTAATTTGTGGCCTGCCAAATAGGTTGGTCTCCACTCACTGGCAACACGTAGAGGATGCACACGGGTCCACATGCACCCCCTGAGCATGGCAGTGCACCCCCTGCAGAAAGGTGCTGCCGACACTGCTGTTTGCCACCAACACTGCCGGCGGCATCTGCGGGTGGTCGCTGACTGGTGCTGGCTGCTGCCAGTGGTGTCTGCGGGTGGTCACTGACCACTGGTCAGTGCTTGCCACCCTTCCCACTGACAGTGCTGCAGCTGTCTGCGGCAGCTCCCCACTTGCCTCCGCCATGCTCCTGCTGCCACCTGCAGGTGCTCGCTGTGCCCTGCTAGCCTCTGGAGGCATGCATATTTCATGTCGACTGTTATGGAGATGTGGAGAGGTGAAGTCATTTAGCCAAGAACACTTGTACTACAACAGATGCAACTCATGGGGAGCATCTACATGAGATGTATACTGCACAGTAGACTAATTAGCTGTGTAATAAATGTCTCATTGTCTACACATGTACCTCTATTAGGCTGGAGTAAACTAATTTACTCCACAGCAGGACAATACTTGTAAATGCAAGTAGTATTCTGCTGTGGAGTAAAAAACTCTGCAGCAGTGCATGTGTAGATGCTTCCCTTGCTGGCTGGGGCATGAGAGTGCTTCTGTGCTGGGGCTGCATGCCAACTAGCCCCACACTGAAGCTCCCTCTGCCCCAGCCAGCTTCTCCACAGCGTGTTCAGCTGGGGGACAGCAGCCCCAGGCTGACCCTTTGGGGCCTCCTGCCAGCCAGGGCTGCTCCAACCAAGCTCAATGTGATGCACTCCTGGGCACAATAAACAGCAAATGGAATACCCCAAAGCAATAAATTCCAGTGCAATAAACCCCAGAGTTTATTGCTTTGCATTAATTGCACTTATAGACATGCCCAAAGAAGAGCCATCTATACTGGACTTTTCCTGTGAAAGGCCCCATTTTTGCCTACATGAGAACAAGGCTCATTTGGTAATATCTTTCACTGAACCAATTATAATTAGATTGTATTGGTCCGATAAAAGATATTACCAAGCAAACCTTGTTTCTTGGATATTCTGTGGATCACCAGGGCTCCTACAACACTACAGGCCCATATTTTCACACCCAGTGAAATGCCACCAATAGGAACTAATGATAGAGCCTTCAAATAGACCTGACCCAGCTATTTTTACCTTTGTGCCATCTATTCCTGCAAGGGGATATACCACTAAACATCCAACAGAAAACTACTTTTCGTCATTACAGATGTGTTCAATTTACACTAATGATGTAGTGTTAAAAATCTTCATATACTATTATGATTCTTTTGAGCTATCCAGTTTCACTGTGGTGCTTGTTTGAAGAGGCTTTGCCAGTGCCATATTTTAGATTAATAAAATCATTGACGTTTCAGTGTGTATCCACTTTAATTTTTTCAAAGTAAGAAAAAAAATATAGTATCCATATTATCACTGAAGGTAAGGGGAAGTGAGGAATACAAAATGTATACAAAATTTACCAAAAGTCTCATGAATCAGAATATTATTATAGTTACAGAATCCTATGCCCAGTAACAATATACAGTACCATGACAATTGTACAAAAACAGTATATTGGCCAACACTGATTGTAGCTACTTTAGACTGTCACCTATTCTACTTCTGTAAATCTACAGTATAGTGCCTTTGAGTTGAAATGACCACGACATTAAAAAATATTTAGCACTTGATTCTCCTTTTATACTCCATGGGCTTCGGTGCAGGTACTTCGGGCTTCCAACCAGTGGGACAGAACAATCAAGTCCTAGAAATGCTTTCTTTTATCTGTGGAATAGTCTTAAATATAGGGTGCACATTTCTGAACACTGTATCACTCATATGAAGTGCTATACCACATTACGAGCCCACTGTAAACTGAAATTAAATACTTAATATAATAAAATATTTAAACACCATGACCCACATGCATAATTCTATCACACAAAAAGAAGCAAATGGAAGAGACATCTTAATATATAGCATACAGCTGGGGCTAATTTCTGACATCAGTTACTCTCGCGTAACACCACTAACTTTTTCTGGGTTTATGCCAGTATAACTAAAGGCTCAATTTGGCCCTTTGTTTACAAAAGAGGGCTAAAAGCACCCCTCCCCCTCCAGGGTGTCACACCCATTTTGTTATTTCAGGGTGTATGCTTTTTGGAGAATGAAAGGCAGGTGAAAAACTGCATTAATCTTATGAAAAAAATGGTTCAGAGTGGTTTTAAGTCAGAACTTGAGGACTGACATGAGTAATGCTGCATAAATTCCACTGAAGCCAACTGTATCACAATTAGCAACAAGGAAAGCATGATTGGCATTGCTTCTTTTATTTAACTGTTCAAATATGTTTTTTATTACTGGTCATAAAACAATGCAAGACAAACATATTTCTAGGGCTTTCTAGATTTCCTTTTGAAAAGAGGTCAAGTGCTCTCAAGATCCTGATCCAGAGAGGTACACAGGCATGTGTCTAGTTTCACGAGGCAGATCAGGTAACTCACACATGTCAACGTAGGCGCACATTAAAATACCTTCCTGATCTGGAATACCTGAGATCCTGAAGAGCTTGACCTGCCTAATAAACAGCCATTTGGTGGATCATAGGCATTTCAGTCTGGCAGGTTATGCAGTGACAGTGTCTGGGGCCACGTGGCCAGGGGAAGTGATATGCAGACAACCAGCCTGGAGGTCTGGGACCTCCTTTGCACTTATGGCCCTGGATGTAGCATTTCATGTGTGGAAGCTTGGGACGGAGACAGAAATTACACCCTCTTGAAGAAACAAACCTGAATCCAACTTTCGCTACCCCTTATTGATCAAAACCTAAAGTTGTAATATGGGAATCAACTCTGATATGTTGGCAAGTTTCCTAATACTGGAGCGGGGGAGGGTGTCTAAGGGAAAGATCGCAAGAACTCCCAGATATTTGTCTTGAAGCTAGACTTTCCTCAAAGGAAGTGCTTTTGCAGCCACAATGGTGAGAAGCAAGGTTATTTTTGGTGATACCTTTGTTGGACCAACTGTGTAGTTGGGAGAGATGTTAAGCTTTCAGGCACAAAGTGCCCTTCTTCAGGTGAAGTGACAGTTGGTTCAATAAAAGATATTACCAAAGAAAAACCACTGTCATGCTTTAAAAAAATCCTCCCTTATGTTACTAAGGATGTTTAGATTATTAAAAACTTTATGGGTTTTTTTTTAATCTTTTATGTCTCAAGAAAGAGAATAAAACTACCTCCTGCTTGGTCTCTCTGTCTGGAAACAATATGCTTTTTCATACTCTGCATATACTTTTGTGAAATCAGTGTGTTCCTTAGCAATTTCCCCAAAGAGATTTCAAACCAGGAAGCATCAATACATGACAACAGCACTGTGGGGAAGGTATGTGGTCTGTTTAGTAAAAGCATTATATGTTGTTAATGTACTAGTAAAAGGAACACAGAGCCAAATTCAGCCCTGCTGTAAGCAGCTGCAGTTCTGCTGACCTTCCCAGGGGGCTGAATTAGGGCAGTATTTTAGTGCATTAGGTGCTCTTTGTGCAACACTTTTGGCATTTCTCAGTGTGCCTTGATGAATTGTAATCCCCAGTTTATGCTTTTCTGCCAGAATTCTAACAACTATCTCATCCCAACCTGATTGATGGAATGAGAGTTTACCCAATTCATCTTGCGTGCATCCCTTTAATCCAAGCACCTTATTTCCTTAACTCTCACTGACCTTTTGTTGTAAAATAAAACTCTATCAAGTCAACTGGAATGCAAAACAAGTATTTCTAGCAATCTGGTGGGTAAGGCTTGGCAAGTGGGCAGATGAGAACCTGATGGTGTTTGGCACTGGGGGGTGCAGGGTTCTCCACCTTGGGAGGAAGGGCCCACAGCGTCCTTATAGGCTCGGCGGTGCTACGCTGGCTAGCACTATGGA
>NW_017729034.1:1633241-1634041 GCF_001723915.1 Gavialis gangeticus
TCCCTTCCAGCCCTAATGTCTATGAAATGTATGAAATTACATCCAGTGTATATGCAGCGGGAGGGATCCTTCTCTAGGAACACTTATTCCAGAGAACAGCCATAAGGAACCATCATTCATGAAAAAAGGTCCGGAGGCATATTTTTCTTGCTGCATAATCATCGTACACTGGCAATCATGACCTCAGTGCAGGGTATTTCCTGGCTCAGGGATGGGATTTTATATCTTTGAATGTGTGCCTGAAGGTGGCAGTTCTATACACAGAAAAAAGTAAGGTGAAAATAATGAGTTGCTGTGATCCCTAGCTGTTCTTTGGGCCTTCAGGTTCTCACAGCCTTTTGCTATTAACCCTTTCATTCCTGAATAGTTTGTATCCATAAAAATATGCCACCTTAGTGGCTCGTAGAGACCTCAACTCAACAATCAATCCCTAACCAGGAAATGACGTGCTTCATTTTAGGAATGCACTTAAAATCCATTACTTTATGCAGGGGTGGCCCACTTGTAGCACATGTACCAGAAGTGGCACAGGCAGACTACCTGTGGCATACTGCAGACCAGGAGAGGACAGGCAGCACAGTGGCAGATAGGGCAAGGAGCAGAAAAGGGAGCAGCAGATTGGGTGGGGAGTACAGTGAAGGAAGCAGAAAGTAAATTAGCAGATCAGGGAGGGAGCATGGGTCTGGAAGCACAAAGCAGAGCATCTGATTGGGCAGGGGAAGGCAGTCAGGGAGGATGTGGGGCTAATTTGTGGCACACTTGTCAAAAGGTTGGCCCTGACTGACTCAGTGGGACTTGAT
>NW_017729034.1:1639041-1643529 GCF_001723915.1 Gavialis gangeticus
GGGAAGGCAGTCAGGGAGGATGTGGGGCTAATTTGTGGCACACTTGTCAAAAGGTTGGCCCTGACTGACTCAGTGGGACTTGATAGGTAGGGACAGACATTCAAAAAGCCTGAGCCTGAATTGATTCAGTCTTTGCAGGTTAGTCTAACCTGGCTAGGCTAAATCAGTTTTGTAACCAAACATGCATCCCAGACATGCAGGCACATGCCTGCAGTGGCTTAGGCTAGAAGCCTGGGGCTGCTAAAGCAGCCCTCTCTTCCCTTCTAGTACTGAGCTGAGAGGGGTGTGGCCAGGCCCAGCAGGATGCTATGATTATTAGGAAGGGTTCCCCCGTCCTGAACAGCTCAGCAGGGGATGTTTATTACCCCTGACTCAGTGCTTATCACCCCATTAAGTAAACAGAGGGACATTACCAGCTATCTGTTGATTCTGCCTTTGTCCTGTGTGCCACAGCTTGGAAGGAGGAGGAATGCCTGCTTAGCAGAGTGAGGGAGCAGAAGCCAGGCAGATGCCTGCAGAGACTGTTGGAGCTGCAGCCAGGGAGCAGAAGGGAGGAGCCAGCCCTGCTGTGGCACAGAGAGCCTTGCCCAGCCCAAAGACCATGCCAGGATGCTGGGGGAGTCTTAAACCAGCAAGGGGTCTGGGACAGACATTGCATAAACTGGTTTGAGGCAAATCAGTTACGTCTGATACTGAATTCAAGCAGGTTTATCTCAAACTGCTTTCAGCCATTCTCGAACTGGTTTATGTGCACTGAACATCTGTTCTGTTACAGGTTTAAACCATTTTCTGATCACTTAAACTGGTTTATGTGTAATGTCTGTCCCTAACCAACAAGTGCTTAAAGACAAGCAACAGCTTAAATATTGTAGGATGGGCTTAAGCATGTGTTTAAATACTTTGCTGAACAACAATCAGAGACAGGTACAAGCTAGCAGTTTGCAGACAGGAGTTCTTCTGATATAAATCCTGGCTATGGCCTTGGGTAAATCACAGATAGCCAGATTTTCAGGAGTGTTCACTTGGTTTTTGGGTGCCCAAACTGGGATACCTTGTCCTTAATTTTTAGAGGTCCTGAGCACCTGTAGCTTCTAGGGGGCACTCAAAACATGAGTCTCACAACTTTAGAAAATACTTCAGAAACAAACATGGCCCTTTACTACTCTGCCTTAATGGTACCTGATTATGCTACAAGTCTACCTGCCTCTTGGGATAAAGGGGCTGCATGTGTTAATTATGTACTGTTTATACAGTTTCTGGAAAATGGAAAGTGCTATAAAAATGTTAGATATTGTCATTCTTGGAATTAATTATTGTTTATAGTATACACATGCTCTGGGGGTGAGGCGGAGAGGGGAGGAAGCACTTTAATTAGAGCGGCTCCGAGACCCACTCTAATTAAAGTACCCGGAGTGCCAGGTGTATCAGCATCCCTGCCCTGAAAAATGGCTCCAGAGGCGCTTTAACTAAAGCTCATTGAACAGCATCATTTTACAGCATGGGGACACTGATACATGTGATGCTGGAGTCTGTTGAAGCATGGTAATTACCATGCTCCAGCAGACTCAATTAACTGAGTAATTACAGCACATTGGAGCATCCTCCCTCCACATGTATAGGCTCGCAAAGTTACAAGTGTGTTTTAATGGTATTGTATTTAAATGTTTAAATAGTAAATATTATTTCAACATTATAAAAATAGTATTTAAGTGGTTAAACATTAAATTAGGTTTAAATGGTTAAACGTTAAATTAAGTTTAGATGGTTACATATTAAAATGTATTGTCATTTTTACAATTTCCAAATACCAAGAACTACTAGCACTGAGGTAGCGATATTGCTTAAACAACACAAGAAGATAAACTTTCTGGTAAAATGTGAACTCAGGATTATTTCTGAATGTCAATATTAAGTGGCAAGGCACTATTTATAATATTCTGTCTAATCCCTGTTAAAACTCAATGGCTGCACAAGGCCTTTTAGTACAAGAAATCCACATGGATATTCTCAATGGGAAAAACTAAAAACACCTGCATGTTAATTATCTAAAATTATTATCACCTTCCCATTATATATACAGTACCTGATGTGAAAAATATAGCTAAACTTTGTGATGAAACTGTTGTCCAGGGGAATAAAGTGATCTGTAACCCAACTTCCTATTTTACCTTCTTATGATTAAACAGTCAAAAATCTGAGCTACCAGCTAAGGTGAATTTAATTTGGATGCTGCAAATCTGAAAAATAGGGTCAGATTCTGTGCCTTAGTTAAATGTAGGCTCCTGTCATTTGAAATTCTTCACAATAACACTGTGTATAAAGTAGCGATTTTCACAGGCTCAAATCAGAGCAGTCATCCCCTGTGCTAAGGTATAAACTGACTTTCTCAGGGGCCAGAAAGTAAGCTCCATAATGCCTTATAAAACACAAATTGTTTTCTTGCTTTCCTAGGAAATATCAGGAATGGGCCAATGATGATACTGGATTAGAAGGGCCAGTTATTTGGTCCTTCAGGTAAATCCTGTATTCCTATGTATCGCATAAGAAATAATAAAAAAAAACAACCATGGCACAAAAATATCTATTGCCCACTGAACAGTAAGTAAATACTACTCTAAAGCTCAGGTGTATGTGTATACTTTGAAGAATCCAGGTATTTTCAAATGTTCTTGACCAAAACACTGCCATTAGCCACTCTGAATACTCTGTCTCAAAATAATTGTAACAGTACTGGGTTCTATCTAGTGGTTTCTTCTGTTCTTCTGTTTTAGTGCTCTTATCAAATATTCCCTTCATCAATGCTTTGCAGCTGAAGTCTTTGGCTAATTTGAGCCCTGCCGCCACGCCGCGTACCCACATTGCTGCCTGGTACCGTCTTCACAGGGAACAAAGATCCTGGTAAAGCATCTTCCCCGAACAGGCTGATTTTCACATCAGCTTCAATAGCTTTGGCTAAACTAGATGCATAACTCTCCAGAGATTTATGGACCTCAGCTTTTACATGAAGAACAGGGTTCTTTGCAGCCTCTAAAGGGAAAACAAAGATAGTGACACCACAGTATGTGATGGAAGTCATTCAGTGCCACGACCATGCCAATGTCCAAGGGCAAGTACTGCCTTTTAGTACTATAAAGATCATAGCTTCTACAAACGACCACAGTTACTACTAATACAGTAAAACTCAGATCACTAGTATCCAGGTGGTTCACAAATGACTTAGCTCTTGGTGCGTTGCTGAATTAAATACGAGTCAAGCAGCTGTTTACTTGCTGAAGCTATTACTTCAAAAGAGCTGTTTCTCCACTCAACTGAAGCTCATCAGCAGGTTGTGTAGGGGTACCCTTCAAAATAGGAGCCTCATCAAACAACTGGAGTACCTTAGCAGTCCTGTGTACCTGTTCGTTGTTTATTACCCTGAGCTGGTTAGCAAACCCTCATCTTCACAAGAGGAGAGAGGGTGTTAGTCATGTTAGTCTGCAGTCAGGCAGAAGGCAGGGCTAGTGGCACTTTGGAGACTAACTTGTTTAAAGAGGCATAAACTTTTGTAGGTGAAAACCTACTTCAGCAGGTAAGGAACCAAAGCCTGTGTAGTATCTAGGTTCTACAGTAGTATCTTATGCTGCCACAGCACCTTTTATTCAAGGACCTCAAAGTGCTCCATGAACATTACGTTTCACACACCCCTGCATCAGGCAGTGAAATCCTCATGTGGGAACTAAGGCTTTATGAAGCAAAGCATGCTTACATTAATGTCAGCGGGACTACCTGCATGCTTAAAGTTAAGCAGATGTTCACTGCTACACAGAATCAGGATCACAGAAGAGTTTATTGAATTGATTGTGTACCCATTAAAGTGAGTGGCAAAATGTATGCTTATAATATTTGCTGCAGAATTAGGCCCTATAAAAATCACATGTCCACAGCAAGGAATAAACAGCAGAGCCAGGAAAAGAACTATTAAGTACTGACAAGCACTTAATAGTTAAGAAGTATTAAGTACTGACCCTTGTTTTAACCACTGGTTTGCCACCTAAGGGCAATGTCAGGAGGTATAGCCTTCAGGAGCTAAAACACTAGCTACTGGTAAGCAGTAGTTTATAGGCTGCCTGACTGGCAGGCTGGAGGTCAGCTGCAATGGATGATGAGCAGGGATCCTGGCCTCTGATAAAAAAAAAAATCCAAAATTTTCTGATTAAAAAAAACAACTCTCCAAGATTAAAATGAAATGCCACTACACACACACATGCACACACAGGAAAATGTGGATTTTGGAAGGAGGGTTTTTTAATCAGAAAATTTGGGGGGTTTTTTTAATCAGAGAAAACCCAGATCCCTGATGATGAGTAAAGGAGGATGGAGCCACAAAGAGAGTTAAAACCTGTAGGAGCAGAGTGCAAAGGGAAGAGGGGGGAGTTTGTGGTGCTGAGTGAGAAGCATGGAGCCTGGGTTGTCCTTTCAGGGCACTGGCGATGGATCGGGGGGGGGGGG
>NW_017729034.1:1643657-1654148 GCF_001723915.1 Gavialis gangeticus
GGGGGGGGGGGGGGGGGGGGACACGACATTTGCTTGAGATGGTTTGGGCAGTGATGATCCTGCCTCACGCAGGGGGTTGGACTGGGTAACCTCCAGAGGTCTCTTCCAGCCCTGCTCTTCTATGATTCTGTAATGATTCTATGAAGAGAGAATGCAGTAGAGATGGTCTCCTATTAGACTTCCTTATTTTTATGTATTACAGCACGCATGTAGAAAAGATTCTCAGATATTAATGCTAATAATAATACTAATCAAATGTAATTCAAAAAGTGGTATTCGTGAAGTATTACCCTTGCTTTCTTCAGATTTAATAAATTTGGTAATTTACAATCAGCCTCTTAGCCCAAATTACACTAACTGACAATCTACACAAATTAAACTTTAGCTGTCAAAAAAGTTCTGGGCTCTGTGAAGAGGCAGCTGGGTTTCAAAATGTGTGCTCTCACACAACTCATTCCCAGAAATATGCTTTGCACCCCTGCAGCTAAACTGCTGTGTCATGAGCACCTTTGCAGCCACATAAGAATTAAGTACAGCTCTCAAGGGCTCCATATTGCCCCTTAGGCATCGTGGTAGCTAGACCAAACTAGACATTTGTTAGGAATTGCAAGCAATGTTTACTGGGATGGGAATAGCACTTCCCTGCTGCTCACAGACCAACCAGTAGTGTCTAAACAGGAATGGGCGGAGAGATGCAGTCTGGATAGGAAAACAAATCTATTTGGGTTGCTGATGTAACCACTGTGAAGCCACAGATGCAGCACTGGGGAAAATGAGTGAATCTGCA
The DNA here is from genome assembly GCF_001723915.1 of Gavialis gangeticus. NCBI lineage: Eukaryota > Metazoa > Chordata > Crocodylia > Gavialidae > Gavialis > Gavialis gangeticus. Next base: position 1,644,445 of record NW_017729034.1, read on the forward strand.
ATAAAGGATGGAGTAACCACAGGCCACCCAAAAAGGCTCTGGAGGCATTGGGGGAAATAGTGGAGCATATAAGCACTCACCGCAAAGCAGATGGCAGCAGTACCTTCTGTGTACTGTGGTTTAGGAGAGGATTAGCATACCTTCAGAGGTGCACAGGACCAACCAAGTGCGCAGCCCGGTTGGTTCTCATCACAGCCAAAACCTCCTATGCTTACCTCTGATTTGTTCCACTTCGTCTTCAAATGTCACAGAACTCCTCCGTCGAGGAGGATAAATGCAGTGCGGGTGATGAACTCCATCTGAGCTGTAGTCTTCAAGCAGCATCACATCTGTACCTGCAAGGTCAGAGTTTTTTAAACAAAACTTACTTGCTTCCAAGCAAATGTTTGGAAATCATAACTCCCAAGAAGACCTACCTAAAATTAAAGAATGACAAAAACTTTTTTGTAGGCTTTAACCCTCACTTTGAAAGATGCCTTAGCTCTGCAATTTCAGCGTCACTCTGTTTTCAATGGCAGAGACCATCTAGATTGAATTAAATAGAAACAGATAAGGATACTTGGGGAATTTAGAGGACCATTTGCAGCTAGGTATTCAAATCCTTAGGAGATTTCTTAGAGTGCACCTATCCTGCTTCTGTGGCACTCCCAAAAGCACTGCTGAGAAGGCTGGTCCTATCCATCTGCTCTTGCATCACCACTCCAAACCTGGAAATGAGGCTGTGAGGCTTCCCTAAGAGTATCTCCTGCCCTAAGGGCACCTCTGTATCTGGTGTGCCTAAAAGTGGTAGTAGGAGAGGTCCTCAGGGTGGCTTAATTTCTGGGTTTTGTACATACAGAGCTGGAATGGGCAGGCGGGGCTTGCTTCTCAGTGATATTCTCAGGGGACCTGCAAAGCAATATTGATAACCCAGGGTGCCAGGAAGAGAAGGGTTTTCCTATCATCCTTATCACCTACTGCCATCAAAGCACCTGCTATTCCAAACTAGAATAAGGTTCCATTCAGGGAAAATCCCACTTTGACAGCTTTCTGCTCTCAGCATGCGAGTCACAAGCTGGAAGAGAACAATGCAGTTCATCAGCTAGTAGAATGTCTTCTGCTGTCTCTATTGCTCCAATGGATTGTAAATGGGGATTTTAGATGCTCCCCCTCCCCCCTCAGCTGGGAGTGAAAACTACTGCCAGAAAAATCCTGGCAGAGTCCCATGTGCATTTCCTGGTTATTTGAGCTAGACAGAGAGCTTCTGCCCTGTACAACAGACTCTAGAACAGAATGGCCAGATGAAACCTCTAACAAACACTTTGCTTGCTCAGCTCCTTGTAGGGACAAGGAAGGTCACTGAAGAGTACTAGAAAGAGAATAGAGTAATAGGACGTGCTTTTAAGGGAAAGAAATTAGTCTGCTGGACTAAGCACAGCATAGACACAGTAAGCTCCACATAAAAGGAGAGGAGCAGCTAAGGCTGTTCTGCTGTGAGTACCACAGAGAAATGCTAAATATTATTCTTCTCCTACCCAAAGACATTGCTATATAAATGCAGGCTACCCCACAGAATTCTGCAAAAGTGCAGGCAAACTTCTGTATCAGAAAGGAAAACAAGAGCGTTACCTGACTCCTGGGAGCAGCTGAAACCAGTGTCACCCGTGCTGCTGCTGTTTCCTAATGGTCGTCCACCAGCCATGAGGGCTGTGAGATGGGGAGAGAGTCCCAAGTCTACAAAACAGTGTTAGCACTACTAAGTTGTGCAGATTGACTATAGCCATTGCATCATCAAACAACATCCACATCCTAGTACCAATTCCACCTGCTAGCTTTCCCATTTGTCCTTCTCCCAATGGCCATGTCATAAGACAGGCCCTATTGCCAGTCCTTCAGAAACCCAAGTCATCAGATACCAAATCATTCTGGATTATTTCTACAGGGCAAGTACTTGCCTGCTCTCAGCACTTTGCAAATGTAAGCATGTTATTGGAAGACTGGACTGAGCCAACAAACTCAAACATTTAGCACTGCAAAAATTGCCAGGTATTCTTCAGCCACAGAAGCTTCATGGAGCTATAAAAGATCCTCATGAAAACCAGGTGCTCAGTTGCATGGCTCAGTAACTCTGAGCTAGCTGGAAACCTGGCCTTTTACAACCTGTTCTGGGAAAGAGGATATTCTGGGTTCTTTTCTAGGTGTTGTCTCTGGAGCCAGTTCTGGGGCTTTCTTTTTTTCTATCAGCCTTTGGCTGGTAAATGTAGGATAAATTTGAAACTGTCTCTTCCCCCCAAATAATACTTCCTATCCTTCCAGGGTCTTACTCTCAGAATTTCCTGGCTGAAGCAAATTCCATGCCCTTCCCTCAGTGTTCTTGGTTCTCCTTTCCTGTTTGGGGTCTCTTTTCCTCCAGTGTTGACCTGGGCACACAGCTCTCCCACCAAAGACTATGGGAGAGGCCCAATTCCTAGAAGTTTTAAAGGGTTCAGAATAATACTTCATTATTCTACAAGATAACTAATCTCTGAGGAACAGCAGAGGCAATGGAACTGTATGTCTGCAAACTAAGGAAATCAACTGTATCGGAACAGTTTGATTTCATTTACAAGATTCCCTTCACAACCACAAAGTTTAGAAACTATTAGAAAAAAATGCCCCCTGGAAGATGTGAATTTTTCAACTCTTGTACCTATTTTAATATACTACATAACATTTGATCTTCAGAAAGGGAAATATTATTGCAGCTCAGAGGGAGGTATAAGCTCTTCTGGCCAGAGAATTTGCAAGTTGGATATTTAATATTGCAAAGTTCTTCTTAGGCTTGATCCAAAGCCTGCTGAAACAAATGGAAAGATTCCCACTGATGTCAGTGGATTTAGGGACAGACACATTAAGAAGAGGAAGAATGTTCTTGCTATTTCTAAACAGGCTGCAAGTTTTGAGCAGTTACTTACTATCTACAAACCCATTTTCCTTCCCTGTTACACCAGTACAAACATGACTGCTTGCTAGCAAAGCTGCAGCTTGGCCTCTCAGGCCTTCCAGCATATAAAATATCTTTAAAACTAAAAAGAGTTAGAAATAGGGACTAGTCTTGGGAGGCTAATGGGCTTTCTCTAAGACCTGAATATAAAAGGACTTTGTGGAAGAATGAATTATTTCATTATTTAGCACCCACAAGACAACACTTGCACCCCATATAGTTTAACAATCCAAAAGGCAGACAGAAAGATGGTGGGATAGGCCTGGATATCTCCAGAGGGTAGTAAAAAATGTAGTTGCTTTTAAACATAAACTCATTGCATGTGGGTCTTGTGGGAGGATTTTAAAGGGACAGTTATTATATTTAAACTCTCACTTCTGTCTGCAGGAGTTGTACCTTGGTGTTTTACAAGGATCCCCTGAAATTACAATAACCAAAAGAAATTAAAGATTTTTTTTCATTTTGTTAACTATAAACATTAATTTCTAGTAAACTTCACTCTTTCCCCAGTATAATCAGTCTTCCTGGTGTGGTTCTTTCACACAGTAGGTGGTATTTCTCTCCTCAGAAACACCCATTTTAACTTTAGAAAACATTTAGATCTCAGGGACAAATCAAGTCTGGAAAAGTTTAGCCCATGAGGTAAAAGTCTGGGGAAGTCATAATGAACTGGCTGCATAATCTTACAATGGAAAATCTGGGGCAGCGTTCACTAGAACTAAAGAAAGGGACAACCTCACAGGGAGGTGAAACCACTTGGCAAACAAATTTATACTGAGCTTTAGTTGCTGAAAATATTTACACTTTGCTCCTTAAAAATATCCTAGGCTTGATTCTCCACTCTGTTACACTTGTTTTGCACTTGTTATATTCAATGTCATTCCACTGTCAAAGGGTTTTCACCAGCATAAAATCAGGGAGATGTAGTAGAAAATCAGTTCTAGTGAATATACTGCTGATACTGTTTAGCTTGAATAATCTGAAATAGGGTGTGTGTCCATGTGTGTGTGGAGGGTAGAAATGAGGGAAGGAAATTATTTTTTACTAGGCCCACAATTGTATCTCCTCTGGCATACAAAATGTTGCTCTATGAAGAGATGGGAGTGAGGAGCAAGGGAGATTACCCCAAACTTCCTTCAACTCAGTTATGTAATCTGAACAGAAATCTATTGAAACACCCCCATACACACACACCCACAGCAAAGAAACCTCTAGGCCAGAAATTCTCAACCAGGGTGCCTCGAGATGCTTTGAAGGGTGGTACACACCATTAGCACTATTAGCTTTACAAACATAATTCACAAGATAAACCCAAAAATTTCAAACAGAAATCCATAGTTCTGTTTTTTCTGAGTTCTTTGCAACAGAAAACCTGTTGCATTATTTTTCTGTAATCAAAAAAGAGTGAACATGAAGAGCTGGTATTTTCCAGGGGGTACCTCAAGTCTATCCAGTGGTCCCTTGAGTCTAAAAAGGGTTGAGAGCCACTGCTCTAAGTCATGTTTACCCAATCTATGAAAGATGTATAGTAAGTGCAGATCCTAAGCATCATCATTATTTTTTCATTGGAAGAGTATTTCTTTTTATCACTCTGTTTGTTACCTGTGATCCTATTGGAAATGCTGAATAACCTGGTTGTCCTATTACGTTGAACAAATGACTCCCGATAATACCGATCACCAAAGCACATTCCTAAGAGTTCCTTGCGCACAGTTTTGTTCCACAGTCCATAGATCAGCGGATGGCAAATGGCACTTGAAAATGACAGCCACGTTGCTAATGTCTCCAAAGCAGGGGAAATGCTGTTTTTCCCCCAAAGTGCCTCTGATGTGATTACAACCATATAAGGCCCCCAAGTGATCACAAAAGCACCAATCACAACCAAAATAGTGATGAAAGCTTTGCACTGATTGGCTGAGTAGACAACCCCTTGGAAAGCATTCCTTCGACTGCCTGAAGAGGAGGTGGAGGTGTTAGAGTTCTTTCTCCCATTCCTCTGTGCATCCTCCTCTACAATGACCACGCTGCCACAGTGAATTTTGCGTGCCTTCACCCGAGCCACGCGAAATATGAATCCGTAGCAGATCATCATCACCAGGAAGGGCAACAGAGCACACCAGATCTGCCAAAAGGCAGTGTAGCCTGCCTCTTTATGCCACGCAGCCACACACATCCATTTGAACTGGTCAAATTCCAAGGAAGACCAGCCAAAGAGGGGAGGGAGGCAGCCAATGAGGGAATGTAGCCACACGTACACCAGGGCTACCACCGCTCTGTTTCCTGTGATCTTCATTGGATAAACCATCGGGTACAGGACAGCATAGTACCTGGGAAACATAAAAAGAAGCAGAAGCTTTATTAAAAGGTATAACAGTTCACTGGCTAAGTCCAGTTAACAAGAGATTAAGATTTCCCCTTTCCTCATACCCCAGAGAAACTCCTTTCCTCCCAAATCTCAAACTGAATCCAAGGGACACTATTAAAAATGCTTCCTATTTTTACAACGGTTACTTTCCATCAGGAATTCAAAATCAAGAAATGCCTCCATTAAAACTGCACATGCAGCCATCACTCTGCCATTTTCCTGCCACTGATTCAATAATGCAATCCTGGGATAACCGTTCAGATGTACTTTGTGATATCCTGGGATAAACTGTTAGTACTTTTTATCCTGTGAGCATTTTTAGGATTTATAAGAGACAACAGGCGTGGACAAATGAACAATTGCACGATATGAGCGACTGCACTTTGTCCCAGGATAAAACGGTTTATTTACTCCAGGACAAATGAGACTTCTGTTTGTAGCCAATGTGGACTGAATTGCTGTGTGCCACAAGACAGCAGCTTACCGATCAATAGCAATGAGGCCCAGGGTAAGCATACTGGCCGAGCTGATCAGCATGTACAGCAGGGCAGAAAAGTTGCACCACACCACTCCAAAGATCCATTCCCGCCTGATGGAACTGGTGACGACAAACGGCAGCACCAGTATGGAGAGGAGGAGGTTGGACAGCGTCAGGCTGAACACAAACTTGTTGCTTAGTGTTAGGAGGTAAGACTTCCTGTAGAGGGTCACGACAATCACCAGGTTGCCCAAACAGATGAAGATAGCAATGACGATAATCGCCACTGACTCTGTCACTCTGACGGCCCCATCTTCCTGGGTTGTGAGGTTCCTCAGGCCTTTCCCATGGCTGAGGGAAGAGTTGGGGCTCATTGTCAGAGAACACAGGAGTAGAGCAGCCAGTACATGCTGAGCAACTGGAAAAAGAAGAAAAATCACTCTACAACATTCATCCAAGCTCTGTCAGAATTCCTAAGTCTCTGCATCTTTATACAAAGATCTCAGGGCCCTTTTCTAGCTATCAATCAAAATTCACAGTGCCCAGAAGCTGATAACCACTTCAGATGGGTGAAAAGAGGGGGAAAGACTTGCCCTAGGTCATATACAGCCAGTGAAAGTCAGAGCCAAGCAGAGAAGTCATATGGACAAGTGAATGATGGACAAGGAGACATTTTGCAGCATTTTAATATTTTCCTTTTTTTTAATTTCAAAACTGACCAGCCATTCAATAAGCCCTGCCCTCCCCAACACTTTATTTCAATTTAAAAGCAGTTATGTAAAGAAAAAGCATTTTAAATTGGTTTCTAATAGTCTTAGCGTATGCAGGAGACAAGTTTTCTTGTTGTGTACTCAATAAGCCAGTAGCTAGTCATACAGAGCTGACTAATTTCTAGTTTCTGAGTTAACATTAAAAGCAGCTAAAAATGCAGCTAATACTTTCCTCCCATGTCTCTTGTCCATGTAATCAATCTCAAGAACTGAGAAAGGAATGGTGTTTTATTGCTAGTGGTTGAAGGAGACTGTCCTCTGGTTGACTGTCAAAAGGAATAGGTATGTGCGAGGGATACGTCTTTTAGTAACATCTGGCCCACATTATAAAAATGTTTGACAGAACTTTGATCTAAGAGATATCAGTGTTTGTCACATCTCTCAGCTGAATGACATCATGCTCTCTCCAGGCCCCAGAAACATTGCTCTTGGATCCCCAGTAAGCTACCACAACCTTGCACTGTTTGCTGTATTCCTAACTGCTTACTAACTTTTGATTCCAATGGACTGCACAATCTCCTCTGTGAGCTTCAGACATCGTCTTCCCACTCCTTGCTGCCTCAACAGGCTGCTGATATCCTTTTTATCTTAAGAAGCACCACTGCTTAGCTATCTGGCCATTGTATCAATGCAAGACAACCTCATCAACTCTGCCTGGGGCAGGCCAAGATGGCCATCCACACCAGGAGAATATTCAACAGGGAAGAGTAAGTGCTTTGACTGCGGGACCTATTTCCCTTCCCTCCATATATCAAGTCTCTAGAGAGAGGTCATCTGGGAAGCATCCACTGGCTTCTTGAACTCCTACATGGGAGACTGGGCTCCACTTAAGGTTCCCTACTCAGTATCCCCTTCTGGATCCTTGCTTTTGACCGTATACCTTCAATCCTCATACAGTTTTGTTCATCTGTTGTCCTCCATAATCAGTTGAGCCCTCTTGTTTTTCCTGGTCTGTTGAAAGAAGATCTTTTTGTGTTTGGGGACAGACCTTCCTTTTGGCAGAGGAAGTACACAGGGACCAGACAGACCCACAACCTCAGCACTGCTTTTCCCAGTATGGCAGGTTTTTCTCCTTCCACAGCACCATAAAGAGAACCAGAGGAAGCCACCAGGCAGCCATCTCGCTGTTCTGTCAGTGAAGTCTTGCACTCTCACACATGTACACATATGCACAAAAACACACACTGCATCTAAACAGTCGCGCACACATGCACATGCACACACACACCCCAACAAAACAAAGCATGAATTACAAAAAAATTAGATTCCAATGGATATGAACCTGGTGCTAAAACTGTCTGGGGAGCAATGACACACAGTGGGTGTCCTGACTCTGAAAGTGACCCTGCCCCATACCTAATTGGTTGACAATATCCAAAAAAATACTCTGCATTTATGAGTTTGTTAAAGGAACAGAAACACTAATCAGCTAAAAATCTATTTTTTAAACAAATGTCTTCTGTGTGCTACTAAGTAAAACTTTAATGAATTAAAATCAGAAGATCTTTTAAAAATCTTTGGCTTTTCACTCCTAAAGCTGTTTGTTTCCTTTTTACCTTTCATTTGGTGCAGACTGTGGTCATTTTGGACCAGATCTCTGCCATTATAATGGTTCCTTGGTGATTTAGCAGCTGGCACAAATTAAAGCAGCTTTTAGATGGGGCTAATTTATGCCAGAGTCCAGGAGTGCTCAAAGAAGTCCAATTGTGGTTTAAAATCAACTTTTCCTACTTCCACCTCAGCCACGCAGAGGACTCTTCTGTCACAGCCAGGTTTTTTGCCCTTTCATTTTCATTTGCAGTCATACTTGCTTCCAGGTGCTGACAGAATGCTGCTATGTTTGCGCTGCTCCACCAGAAAAGGATGCTTACAGCCCAACAAAAATCCTTTTCAGCAGTATTAAAAGCCATGAAACATTATCATTATGTGACTTCTAAGCTGTTTCTGTAAAAGCAATAAAAACGCTGCTTTGTTTGGAACTAAACAATTTTGAAAGCATCTTTTGCATTTAACAAGAGCAACCCACAAATGGAAATAAAAAATAATGCTAAAGAACAGAGGGGATGTACATTTTAATTTTTAAAAACTTTTTAAAAATGGTGTTAATATCAATAAGGTGAAGAAAATGCATTTGGAAAACTCACAGATCACAACCCCATGTGGACACGTGCCCTGTAGATACCTAAAAGAATCTGCAACACATGGCCAGAGCCTTCCTGCATCTCTTAAGCATCCACAAGCATGGTCTGAAAACTTGACCTTTAACGAACAGAGAACAGATAGTGTCAGACAAGTCAGCTAGGCGATGACTGGAGCCCTGGGAGACAGCAGTGGGAGGCTAATTGCACTAAAGTGACTATTATGCCAGCACTCAATATTCCCACTGGCACTACGCTGATGGTAACTGGCACGGTAGGCTAAGATGCAAACCTGAGAACAAACCTAGTCGATGGTGTCTGTGCAGCATCAGTTATCGATTGTGTGTGTGCCTGCAAGCTCTGTGTGCCTTGAGGTGGTGGCCAAATGCGGGGTATCACACTACACTCCTCCACTCCAGAGAGCTCCTATGGAACAGGCAGTGCAGCGCAGTGCAGGAAACACAGGGTTTTACTGCTCTTTTGCTTGTCTCTCCTAGCACTGCCCCTCTTGTCTTTTGTATGCTAGTTTCTCTCTCCTTGTACTCTGCTTCCTGTGTGTCTTTGCACAGCATCTGATGAAGTGAGCTTGGGTTCACAAAAGCTTCTGCTCTGTGTGTGCGTGCACATATGTGTACAGATGTATGTGTAGAGATGTGTGTATATGCGTAGAGATGTGTGTGTAGAGGGGTGTAAGGGTAGGGTAGCCATGTAGGGGTGTGTGTATGGGCAGAGACGTGTGCGCAGAGGTGTGTAAAGGTAAGGTAGGTGTGCGTGTATATGGGCAGAGGTGTGTGTGTAGAGGTGTGTAAGGTCAGATGTGCGTACGGGTAGATGTGCATATGCAGGGTGTGTGTTGAGAGATGGGCATGTACGTGTAGGGGCGAGGCGTATGTGTGTGCACGCACATATGTGAGTGTGCAGAGGCATGTGCGTGTGTGCAGGGGCAGATGCATGTGCTGCAGATGTGTGCAGCTGTCGGCAGCGGGACAGA
>NW_017729034.1:1659148-1668634 GCF_001723915.1 Gavialis gangeticus
GCCGCCGCCTCCCCTTGCCCGCTCCCGCCCTCGGCCCGCTCCTGCTCCCTCTCCATCCGCTCCCAGCTCCTTTCTTCCCCGGCTTCTCCGCTCGTCCGCACCTCCAGGCAGCTCTTCTCATCTCCTCATCCCCCCCAGTCCCTTACTCTTACCCCTCCCCGCAGCAGCCCGTCATCTCCACAACTTCCCTGGAAGTCAGTCAAGAAGACAAAAACCTGTCGGAAGTGTGTGGAGGGCCGGCCAGGTGCCTGCCCCTGGGTGTGTGTCTGAAGGCGGGTGGCAGTAGCACAGCGATTCTCAGCCGGGCAGGACCTCTGCAGGAGGCAAGGGCTTCTTCCAGTGGCATTTTTTGTTGGACCTGCTGCGGAGTTGGGACAGCGCTGGTGTGTGTGCACGCATACTGGCCTGGCCTGGAAAAGGATCCTTTCAAGGGTGATCTATATGCCACACCAGTGGTTCTCCACCTTTATAGACTCAAGGCACCCCTCCAGCTGGGTCCCTTCTTGTCACCTCCTTGCCTATTCTTCTCTCCCCCCCATAACCTTTTTCAGTGTGGCTCAGAGGTAAATGTAGCTTAGACCCACTGAAATGCATACCTCATTTTCATATCATATCATTCCCAGGGCACCCAGGGTGGCAGGACACCTTGGCTGACAATCACTGTGCTATACTATACTCCTTTATACGGATGCCCAGAAGCAGGCACCTGGCCTGACCTCCACACATTTTAGACAACTTTTTATCTCCTTTACTGACTTCCAAAGGAGTGTGCACGCACGCACGCACGCACGCACACACAACCTCCAAGGGCAGATGTGCAGTATTACACATTAAAGTCTTGCAGGCTGACTGGAAAAGCAGTCGCAAGTGAAGCATCACTTGCTGCAGCCTATGCTGATAGAGGTTCACATAGCTAGCCCTCTAAATCAGAGTAAGGCAAAATACGGCAGGTGGGCCGGATCTGGCCCACCAAGGGATTTTATCAGCCCTGTGGTGGGTACCTCAGCCCATCTGGCCCAGGTGCAGGGGGCAGCCTGGGCTGTGGTGCACGTCCCTGCTATGGGTGCTGGTTCCACGGGCAGGACATCCCAGGAGTGGATTGCAGGTCTGCACCCGGCCCTGGCCCCTGGCCCCCCACTGTCACTACCCCAAGATCCTGGCCCCAGCATGGCTCACCCATCCTGTTCTCAGATGCCACTCCCCTCCCACCTGCAGCTTCATCCCATCGCCCGGTTGAGTACACCCTGCCCGCAGGGGTCCTGGGCTGGTCTCCATGGAGACCCTGGGGCCCAGATCACCAGGTATTGATAGTGTGGGGCTGGTCCCCAGGGCAGAGCTTCTTAGGGAGTTGTGGTGAGGTTTCACGGCAGGGGGTGGCGCTGGCTTGGTGTGCCAGGGAGTGGGGGTGCAGACCCAGCCTGCAACAGCTCAGCAAAACTCCCTAAGTGGCCCTCCAGTCCAAATAATTTCTGTCCCCTGCTCTAAGTGCTCTCAGCCCAAACACTGCTGTTAAAGAAGAAATCTGCAAGGTGTTTTATCAGAATCTGTGCTGTGATACTCTGGAAATGCAATATAGAAGATCCAATCTGAGGGGCAAAGATACCATCTTTGTGACTCCTTAATGCTGGGTTTCTTCGGATGCTGGCATGGCCCCTCGTACAGATGTGAACAGCCAAGGGGACAGCTCTTACTGCAGCCTTACATGACCATCTTTTAACTGCCCTGTGATTTAGAGTAGATGGAGTGCTTTGCACTATGGTTTCTACTTCAATATCCTCTTCCAAACCCTGGCCACTACTGAGGCACACCGTTGGACAGAAAAAAAAAATAAGGCTATGTATTTCAAGCTACACTACTCATGTGCAAGGGATTTCCCTATGGGTCTATTCTGTCAGTCCAAAACCTGACCAGCATCTAATAATTTTATATGATTCAGGCAGCAGTTTGGTTAAGACTGCAGATTGTCAGTCATTTCCCAGACACAGGCACTGCCAGAGGTTAGGTTACCACATTTTTGTAAATATTTTGCTCAAATCTCAAAATGATTCTGAGGCAGAAAACAACATGAGCTTTTCTCAGAGCAAAACTATTGTGAATGTATATGTAGTGTTAGAGTGATGTAGCCATACTAGTCCAGGAATTATGGACAAGACAGGTTGCTTTGGGTAACATTTTTTATTGGAACAACTGCGCACATACCTGACTGGCCTGGAAAAAAGGCTTCTTCATCCTCTGATCAGCTTTATTTTGCTTTTGGCTCTGATGCCATCAAGCCTATTTGATGTACTGAAAAATCACGGGCTGAGGCCCATCAGGGAATACTATAAGTCTCCCTTAATAAGGATGGACATTGGGTGCACATCAACTAATTCTGGGGGACAAATAAAGAGGAGGGAGTGAGGTCATAGGTTAATAACATGGGTGCTGGATGGGGACAGTGAGCAGAGCATAGTGGCCAGTGCCCACTGCTCCCTGAATGAGTTGGGGGAACCTGTGGATGCTTGCTGAACAATGAAACCCTGCCTGGAGCAGTGAGCGGAGGAAAGGAAGACAACTCAATGCTTGCTTGGATACTTCAGTCAGAACTTCCTTCCTGGTTTTGTAGTTGGCCACCTTAGCCAGGACATCACAGTGCTTGGTAGGGCCATGGATGGCGGGGGAGTACGTAACTAAAAAAGTACAGGGAGAAGTACAGCCAGAACGTCAGCAGGAGGTTCTGGAGAAGGCAGAAAAGGGCTGCAACCTGGCATACTTGAGGTAGGTGTCTGGTGCAACCAGGTTGATTTGACTTGTATTGGGACTCATGCCCACAGAGCAAGTTAGTGCACCCCTTTAATACAGTGCTATTGGCAGCACTTTACCTAGACATCCGGCGGCCCCCAGCGAACTTTTAGTATCATGCCCTCCTTTGCCAGAAATAATGATAATAATAATCAGACAATGGGAAAAAATACCATTTTCGGGCCCCTTTTCTGTTCAGGTCCTGGGTGGTCGCCTGGTTCGCCCATGCCTGTGCCCAGCCCTGGCTATCGGGTATGAGTCAACTGAAGTTGTGGGACAAATAAAAGACAAAACAGAGACAGGGGTAAAGATCACAGGTTCAAAACGAGGGCACTGAGCAGAGCACACTATACAGTGCCCACTGCCCCTCCAAGAAGTCCAAGGAGCCAGTGGACGCTGCCCAATGAAACTGCCCAAAGACTTGAATGCACCAGGGACAGGAAAACAGCCCTTGGACCCCAGGGGGCACATAGGGGGTACAAGCTGGTGCATGTGCACCCCGAGAGTGCCGATGCACCCCATCAGGCCACACTCCCTGTTTAGCCAGTGGGCAGGAGGGCAGGTGGGAGCACCAGTGCCCCTGCTGTAAGTGCCAGCTGGGGAGCAGAGCCACCAGCAAAAGCAGCACTTCTGGAAGTGGCCACAGGAGTGGTCACGGCCAGTTTTACAGTGAGTGGGATCAGGTGCAGGGGACCATCACGGGACCCTCCCCCCCCCCCCCCCCCACACACACACTGGACAGTAAGATCGGCTGGCAGGGGACATGCCGGCCGGGCCCCCCCTGGTCGCTGACTGGAGCTCAAGAGGCACCAGACACCCATGCCAGGAGACCTACCAGCCAGTGCCTCCTTCTCAGTCAGGTATATTGCCAACATAGCTAGGGCCAGGAGAAGATTGACCAGCAGGTCCCAGAGTTTGCTGGGGCCACAGACGGGAAGTGCATAAATGAAAAGTTACAGGGAGCTGTGCAACCAGAACTTCTGGGGCAATCAGGAGGCACCTCCAGGTCACTCTCCCCACAGCTGGCAACTGCCTCTCCACACCAGGCAACAAACTGTGTAGCAGCTCCTGGAGCTGGAGGCACCCAGTGAGTGGCAGATGCCAGGGAGGCAACTGACTAAGGGTAGAAGGACCTGGAGCAATCCTGCTGGGTGCACTTTCTCTACAGCATTTACTCCTTGCCAGGGTTGGCTAGCTGTGCCACTGGGCTGACCCAGTGCGGCCCTGCTCGCGTGCTTATGAGCTCCTGGTCCCACTGGCCTGGGGCTGCCATTCATCCAGGCTCTGTGCTGGGGCTGGCACAGCTCACACATGAGCAGTGTTACCAGACCTTCAATATTAGTATTGGAAGCTCAAAATGATTGCATTTTCTGAAAAACAATTGTATACTGGGGAAAAAAGAAATGTGGAAATAAGTATGCAAATACATCTCCAGATTTACTTCATATTGCTCACTATAACTAGCCAGTGAGCGAGAACTGCATCATCCAGGTGGAAGCATTTCTTTATTTTGAGGCCAGCAGTCTCAAGGAAGTGCTGACAGCAGACCCCAGAGATGGTGAAGACTCCCTGAGTGCCTTGGATTTAGTATTGTTACAGGGGTGCTGGCTGTAGCTGTGCTGGTCTAAGGACATAGGCAGGCAAGCTTCTTTGGGTGGATGTGCTATCTTGTATGAGACCAGCTGCCCAACAAAAGATATCACAACTACCCAAAGCAGCTTGCCTGCCTTTGATTTTGCATGTGCTGCATCAATTAAAAACATTTTGCAGACAAGGTTTTTTGGGTGAATCTGATATCTTTTATTAGACCAACTTAAATTGTTGGAAAACATTTTCCAACTATTTGAGTTGGTCCAATAAAAGATATCAAATTCACCCAAAAAACCCTGGCTGCCTGTGTCCTCAGACCAACATGGCTACAACCTACATTGTGAATACTTTTAGTATGATCTATTGTACATCGTATAAGGGTGGAAATTATCCTACAAACAGGATAATAACCATACCGCAGGCAACACCGAGCACCAGGCGCTCCCTTCCTCTCCCCTCCCTGCCCTGGCTCCTCAACTGAGAGCACGACCCCACAAGCCAGTCACGGGGCTCAACATGGCAGCCGCCGCTGTAGCTTCACTCAGACCGTGTCACATGAACCTCCCCCCGTCCTTCCGCCTTTTCTGCTTCCGATGCCTAGCGTTGTAACGCTGGCTTCCGGTGACTCCGGAAGCGGAAGCAGGGGCAAAGAGGGTGGTTCCGGTGGTTCTGCAGCTGCAGGCCGGCTGCCGCCTCGTCCTCTGCTCCCCTGCCGCCGCCGCCGCCGCCGCCATGCACCCCGGCTTCCAGAGCAGCCGGCGCGACTTCACCTTCGGGCCCTGGAGGCTCAGCGCCGCACGCACCCATATCATGAAGTCGGCCCGGGTCGAGAGGTGGGGGCGGCGCGGGGCGGGCGGGCGCTGCCTTCTCTCCGGGGGTGGGTGAGCAGGGCCTAGAGCCGTCTCCGCCGTGGGGTTTCCTGGGGAGGGGGCAGCCCCTTTGTTGAGGGTCGGGTCCGGAGGGGCTGCGACAGCTGCCGGGAAGGATCAGTGGCGGCCAGAGCAAGTGTGGGAGCTGTGGGGAATGAAAAAACAAAAAGCAGTGGGGCCTGAGAGCCAAGGGCTGAGATGAGTAGAGGTGGCATTGGGGCTTTCCCCTGTGATGAGTCAGTATGCCTTTTGGTGTGAGGGGCAGGGCTGCCTTGGTTCCCCTCTGACCCTGGGGTCCTGGGATCTGTGGTGCTGCTTGGGGTTTCATAGGCCTGGCCCCCTTGCTGCAGCTAGCTCTGGGTCTGTAAATCAAAAACAACATGAACAAATGGGTGCATGAGGCTTCTGTCAGAGTGGTCATGGCTATTTACAGCTGTCTAAACTGGGGTTGGCATCATGGCCAGTGTCTGGCCCATGGAGCTGTTGGATCCACCCTGGAGCCACGTGGCTTTGGCAGCATGGGCCTCGCCTGTGCCTTGATGCGGCTGGGTCCTAGCACCAGCCTTCCTCAGACCAAGCCAGGTTATTCTAGGCCACTGCTGGAAAGACATCGCTGACCCCTGAAAATGGTTCAGATGCTTCCAATAGCGTTGGACCTTAGTGGTAACTAAATGTGGTTGTTTTAAGGCCTCAGATCAGACCACAGCCTTTCTTGACCTTTTGCTAATAGTATGTCTGTTCTGAAAGCTAGTGCATTGAATGAAAAGCTTATATGAGTGTGTCCCAAGCATGCAGTTGATCCAATATAAGATATTCTCCAGAAATAGCCTCGACTCGCGCATATCTCTGTTCACGTTGTTTTTGATTTTTGGGATTCGCTTGCGCATCATAATCTCTCTTAAGCATGCTATTTGTTTGCATAACATTAATTTAAAAATTACATCTACAAGCACCAACGGATGAAATAATGAGGTCTGAAAAGTGCAAAAATAGCTTCTCTGTCACCCAGTCAGCTCCCTTTGTTTGAGGTAGTGCTTTTTGCTTCAGTGAATGCCCAAAATAACTTTTGCTACAGTTCTTCACTTAATATCTCTGCAAAGCCATTATAGCTAGAGGAGATGGAACTAGGTGTGCACTGATAGAGATTTTTGGGGCCAATACCAATAGCCCATATTTAAGGAGGCATATCGGCTGATACCAATCCAGTTTCCAATACAGCTGCCTCCAGCTGGTAAGTCTGGTGTGGCGGAAGGGGAGGAGGGCAGGACACATCAATGTCCCGTGGTGAGGGAGGGGACAGGGTGCTGGTCTACATGTATTGGTGTGCCTCTAGATGGAACAGATCAAGTTCACCAGGCATGGATCTGCAGGAGACTTTTACTGCATGGTTGATTAATTAACTGTGCAGTAAACATCTCGGCATCTACATGTTCACCCCTAGTAGGGCACGTGAAACTAAAACTCTGCAGCAGGGTAGGACATGTATTTACAAGTCCTACCTTGTTGCAGAGTTTATTTTTGCGCAGCAGCACACACATGTAGATGCTGAGCCAGATGGCTGCCTGCTGCCTAGCTCCACACTGAAGCACCCTCGTGTCCCAACCAGCCCCTCTGCAGCATGTTAGCCTGGTTGGAGCAGTCCTGGGCTGGCAGGCTGATCTTCTCGTCTTCTGTGACTCCCTGCCAGCTGGGGCTGCTGTGGCCCAGCTCAATGTGCTGCAGTCCAGGCACCTGTGTAAACTGTGCACCTGGAAGCAATAAAATGCAGAACAATAAGCTCCATGGTTTATTGTTCCATGTTAAATGGCTTGTGTAGAGGTGCCACAGGCATGGTACTTGGTCAAGCTTTTCAGCAATACTGTACCAGTATTCCTCAAGCATGATTCTAAGTTTATGGCCCAGTCAGTGTTTTGCATGTCTTCTGAGACTGCCTCAGAAGGATGAGAGTTTTTAGCAATATTGGCACTTTTCCTTTACTGGGAGATTAACTGTCAATTTTCAAGGACACCTGAGCCAGTTAGTTGATGGAAGTTCCCATTATTAACAAGCAGAGCTATTTCTAAAATGGGCAGGAGAATGCTTAGATACCCTTCCGTAGCAGTTTTCTCTCTCTCTCTCTCTGAGGATTTTTTTGAGGAATATTTTGGTATTTCAGAAGAATAGAAGGATTCAGAAGGATTGAAGTTTTGGACTTCAAAAATGCAAATTTCAGCAAGCTCAGGTCACTAGTAGGAGAAATGCTGTGGGGGCAGCTCCCACTGCCATGCGCTGCTCAGCTGGGAGCTGCTGGTCCGGTGGCTCATCTGGCACTCACCTGCTTATCCTGCAGCCCATCTGGGAGGGTATGGGAGGTGCCCCTGGGTCTGCTCAGGGCCAGGTATTTCTGCAGCCACAAATTCACCGTAGCCCCCTCGCAGCTCTGCTCATCCAGGAAGAGCGTGGCACAGCCCCAGCCCGCCCCATGCAGATCCGGGGGTGCACACACCCCTTGTGCCCTCCTGGATGAGCGGGCAAGTGCTGCACAAGCCACCAAACCAACAGCTCCCAGCTGAGTTGTGCGCAGTGGTGGGAGTTGCTCCTGCACCCCTCCAGACAAACTGCAGTTCTGTCCCGCACCTGCCCCGCCCCAGCTGGGCAGCACTTGTCCCAGTTCCAGCACCCCTCCTCCCTCTCCACAGGGGCCTTGATCTGCCCCCCAATGCCTCTTCCTCTCCCCCTTTCCTCCCCTCCCTCTCCCTCACCCCCACACCAGACTTACTAGCTGGAGGCAGCTGTCCACGCTGCCAGGCTGTGTTCCTCACTGCCTGTGCTGCACCGCACTGTGGCAGCACGCATGCACGGGCTACTTATTGGCCAAATTTTTTGGGCCAATTTTCAGTCTATTACATTTTCTTTATATTAGTGCCAATTTGATATCAGGCCAGCGTATCGGTGCACCTCTACTAAACAGGAAAATCACGGTCCTCTTAGGAAAGACGAAAGAGGCATACAAACAATGGAAGCTTGGGGCATGCCCCAAGAAGGACTATAGAACAATGGCCCGTGCTTGTAAGGTTCAGATTAGAAGGGCTAAGGCAGCAACTGAACTAAAATTAGCAACAGGAATCAAGGACAACAACAATTCCTTCTTTAGGTATGTAGGAAGCAGGAGGAAAACAAATGGGAGTGTGGGGCTGCTGCTCAGCAACTCAGGACAGCTGGCTACCAGTGCTCAGGAGAAAACTGAACTCCTGAATAACTACTTTGCTTCGGTCTTTCACAGGGCCAAGGGGAAAATCGTGCCAGATAGGGTACAGAAAGAGCAGGGTAGGAATGACCGCCTTCCTACTATTGCCATAGAACTGGTGTGTGACCAATTAAAAAAATTAGACGTAAATCAGCAGGCCTGGATGAACTTCATCCAAGAGTGCTAAAGTTATTGGCCAGAGTCATCACGGAACTGCTGGCAAAGCTCTTCCAAAACTCATGGCGCTCCAGGGAGGTCCCTGAGGACTGGAAGAGCGCCAATATTATGCTTATCTTCAAGAAGGGAAGGAAGGGGGAGCCGAGTAATTGTAGGTCAGTTAGCCTAACTTCTATCCCGGCGAAAATCCTGGAAACCTTTATCATGGAATCTATATGTGATATGCTTGGGAAAGGTAGGATTCTGAGTGACAACCAGAATGGCTTAGTTGTGGGCAGGTCTTGTCTTACCAACCTCATTTCCTTTCATGATGAGGTAACTTGCCATCTGGATAAGAGAGAGGAGATCGACATTGTATACCTTGACTTCCAAAAAGCTTTTGATTTGCTTTCCCACAATGTTCTCATTAGAAAATTGGCTTAACTGCTTGAAAGGCAGGTGGATAAGAAACTGGCTGTGGGGTAGGACCCAGAGAGTTCTACTGAATGGATCTGTGTCGTCTTGGCAAGAAGTGACTAGTGATTTTTAACTTCTTCATCAGTGATTTGGATGTGGGGGTGAAGCGCTCATTGGCCAAGTTCACGGATGACACCAAGTTATGAGGAAGAGTGATCATGCTTGAAGACAGAGATCCAGGTGGACCTAGACAGGCTGGCAAGTTGAGCGGATCAGAACCACATGAGGTTTAACATTGAGAAATGTAAAGTGCTCCACCTGGAGATGAACAATCCTTGACACACCTACAGGCTTGGCAGCGCCAATCTGACGAGCACTAGCAATCTGACCATCAGCAGTGCAGTGCTATGGCCAGCAGGGCAAACAACACGCTGGCATGCATTAACC
>NW_017729034.1:1669441-1677511 GCF_001723915.1 Gavialis gangeticus
AAGGGCCACCCATATGATCAGAGACTTGCATGGCAAGCCATGTGAGGTAAGGCTGAGGGACCTGGTACTCTTCAGCCTGAAGAAGAGAAGTCTGAAAAGGGACTTGGTAGCAGCTTACCACTACATCAGAGGCATACATCAAGGGCACAGTGAACAACCGTTCACCAGGGGACCCTTGGGGAAAACCAGGAGCAATGATCACAAACTCCTGGAAGACCGTTTCAGGCTTAACATTAGGAAAAACTTCTTCACAGCTAGGGTGTCCTGACCATGAAATAATCTCTTTCTAGAGGTGGTGCAGTCACCTACCCTGGAAATCTTCAAGAGGAGACTGGATGGACACCTGGCTAGAGTCACCTGACCTCAGTTGTCTATCCTGCTTGGTGCAGGGGGGCTGGACCCAATGATCTTCTGAGGTCCCTTCCAGCCTACATTCTATTAATCTATGAATAATCCCACATTTTGAGAGGCTAAACAAGACAGAATATTTTCTGGCATATGAGATGTGAGAGTCTTAATGATAAATTGAAAAAGCACTGAAGATTTGGGGAGGTAAAAGTGGATCCAGAAATACTTACTGCAAACAAAAGTCTTAATGCTGGTACATGTTCCCTATGACAAACCTGACCTGAATTAGTCAAGTTATTCAGTTTCATTGCTCTGAAACAATTTTAGACTTTAAAACATCCACTTTCTATGAATACTTGTTTTTGTTCAGTTGGTTGGCTTGCTGGCTTTTTTTTCTTCCTATTTTGTGTTTTTGTTGTTTGGGCATTAAGAGTATGGGGAACATAACCCAAAGTAGAATCTTATTCCTAACAGAGCAATGCCAAAATCAGAAAAAGCATTAACAACTTTAATAGGGAAGCAAAGGACTGAATTTGTCTTGGCTACAGAATTCTCTTCTGCCCTAGGGGTAGTCCCTCCAAGTTGGAAATGTTGCACTAGTTGAAATAGTGACACTCAGCATATTGTCAGTGCTGCATTTCTTCTGTTTAAGATTTAGGGTTTCATTCTCCATTACTATTTTTCATTTAATTAAGACAGTGCACTTGCATTCTGTGGAGTGCCGTGTGGGGTAGCTCAGTTGGTAGAGCCTCAGACTTAATCTGGGCATCCAGGGTTCAAGTTCTTGCCAAGGAGGTGGCTGTTGTGGCATGATCTGTTGAGTCCAGGCTTGCAGGAAACTTCTGTGGTCTATACTTCATCAAAAGGTCCTATCTTCTGAGTGGGAGTGGGGGAACAAACCTTTTGGCATGGACTGCGAGTGTTTTTGCTTTGCTTCGTAGCACGAGACATGGTCCTTTTCCTAGGTTTTTCTGAGCATATGTTAACCAATTCCTTCCCTGTCTTTGCACTCTGGTCACCCCTGCTTTTGCCTATGACATTTTGTAGAGGTGTGTTTGTTTCAGATTTTGCACCTTGTCCTTATAGTTGAGGGTTTGAAGTGGTGATTTTGGACATTCCTTCAGTTAATAAATGGCTACCAATGCACAGGATTGCACGTAATAATTCATGAAGCTCCTTTCCATTCCTCCATTTCTGTGGAATGTTATCAGCCTAATCCACCTGTTTAGGCCTGTCTCTCAAATTATTTCTGGGGAAAAAATTGTTGCCAGCATTAAAATTTGCAGTGTTTATCTGGTTCTCTCACCTTTTTCATCTCATCTTTATTCTACTATATTTCATTCTTTTTGTGTCTGCTTTTTTTCTTTTTACTCATGTTAGTTTTTCTTAATTGAGAAGTTAAAGAGTTGGGAGAATTTTAAAGCTGTTAGAGGTGTTGTGTGGCGTGTTTGTGAATAGCATGTAATTTGCAGAAGTAGAGGAGGCAGTAAAAGGTATTGGGCAGAAGCTTTGAGAAAAAGTGTGTAAGGGATTAACTATATTTTCTGTTTGAACACTCCTTACCTCAAGGGGTCATAGTTTGTGGTTGAAGCTTCTTGGTTTGTCCTAGTATAAACGATTCATTAGACCCCAGATCATTCACATTTGGCTGGTTTACAAACCTTTTAAATCATGGCAGGCTGCCGAATTAAGGATGAGCTATTTGGCTCTTTCCTGTGGCTTTTACCTTGAAGGCCATTGCTTCTCTGATAAGCTGGAACTCATCAGTAGTCCCACACAGCTGATTGGAGAAGTGGTGCTCTTTGAAGTACAGTAGGTGGAAAGTCCTGTGAGAACCTGATTTCTACTAATATATATAAAAAATATGTTCCCTCCAAGCCTTCTGAGACAGCAGTTCCAATGCAACTGTTTCTATTCTGAAAGCTGCCTCAAATTTAACTTGCTCTGAAGTGATGCTAAACTGAGCTTCCTCATTTATGAAAATTTCTTGAAGTGCCAAGGTAGAGGGAGAGATACTGGAATATCTTTGCAATATGAATGCCTTTCCCAGGTGATGTCCCTACAAGAAATATCAAATTGTCAAACGGGGCGGGGGGCAAATGCAAAGTTTCCACAGAGCATTATGTGCTGATGGTGCATATCTTATTTTATTTCAAGATGGCATTACCTAAATAATGTTTATTATTTATTTAGGGGCAAGACCACTTAAATCGTGCTAAGCCTGGCTGGCATAATACAAAGTCCTGGAAATATTAGATGACTGTTTTAATGATTTAATCTCTCTATCTCTCATGCAGGTTAGCTGAAGAATTGCATATGCCTTCCCTTCCAGAAATGATGTTTGGGGACAACATCCTAAGAATTGTGCATGATTATGGCTTTGGAATTGAGTTCAATGCAACAGATGCATTAAAATGTGTAAATAACTACCAAGGCATGATCAAAGTGGCTTGTGCAGAGGAGTGGCAAGAGAGCAGGTGAGCATTATTATCACAATAACTGGGAGCAGGTAGACCAGGCTGGCATCTTAGAAGTTAACTGGTTCAGAGAGACTTGAGCTGTCATAGCCAGCAACCTACTTCATCAGGTGCTATAAGCAATAATTGGGGATTCCTTCATGTCATGGGTGACTGGTGCCACCTTAGTTGGGGGGGCATGTGTTGTTGACCAGGAGTGGGGGGAAAGGGGGTCCCCCATGGCCGATCCTGCCGACTGGGGGGACCCTGAGGTCGCTGCCTGGGGTGAGGGTTCCCCCACGGCTGATCTCACTGCCCAGGGATGTGGGGATCCCTGCGGCCACTCACTGCAGCTGCTTCTGGGAGCGGCTGCAGCGATTGGGTGGTGATTGCACAGGGGGTGCTCCTACCTGCCCATCGTCTAAGCAGCGAGCATGGCCAGTCGTGGGGTTCATGTGCCCCCCTGTGGACCCCGTACGCATTGCCATTGATTCATGCAGTAGGAAGAGGCATGATGCCAGGGTTTTATAGCAGGGTGGAGAGGGGCTGGAAGCCAGGATTCTTAGTGCCATTTTGTATTTGGTTTCTCTCTCACTCATTCATTCAGATCTAAAGTCTTTTAACACTTCTGTAGCCTGGTATCCCCATCTAGAAAACTGGAGTAATTCATTATATGTGCTGCCTGCTTCTTACGAGTGTTGTGTCTTACTTCGCACCTATGGTATATCTACTAGTGCAGTGAAGTGTTAATGCAACTGTACTACTTCTGGTGCCCAAAGCTGCTAATTCAGAGTATGTCAGCATAGTATTTGTACTATGTTAGACATACCTATGCTTAATTTCTATCAAATAGTGTTAGTGGCAAAAAAATTCAGTGGCTTGGTTGTGCAAGATTGACCATTAATGTCCCCCAGTTGAAGTCAACTTAAAAATTTTAAATGCTGGAAGGTTTTTTGTTATATACTTATGTTGGTTCAGAGTTCTGTAGTCATCAAGTTGTTTTTGGTGCAAAGAAGATTTGGATTTATCCTAATGTCTAAGGAGAGCTGTACTATTGATTTTAATATCGGATATGTTCTGCTAACGCACTACGTCCTTCCTGTGTGAAAAGGTAGACTGAAACTCCCGAGTACAGTGTCTGAAAATGTCATGCTTGAGGGCATGCTGTCTTCATGCCTAGGAGCAGGACAGTTCTAGAAAACTCGGCAGTAGTCTTCAAAATCACTGTAGGGCCTGATGTCACAGTTTCTGCACAGGAAAAATAAGGACAATAGTGTGGGCACTATAGCATGCATCTTCCATGTGTGGTATTTTAATATTAATATTTATAACAGTGTAGTGTATTCTTTTCCCTTGTTGAGGACTGAAGCTGAACATACTAAGGAAGTTGTTAAACCATATGACTGGACTTACACAACGGACTACAAAGGAACATTACTAGGAGATGCTGTAAAATTAAAGGTGATTTCATTTTAAATGTTTATTGCATGGTACTTTGATAAACCGACTTGTATATTGTATATTGTTTTACTGAAAAGTAAAGCATATCTAGAATGTGAATTTGCATAGTTTCAAAGAGCTTCTGCTCTTGAAGGTTTACTGAGTGTTTCTAAAGTCTATTTTAGGTTTTTTGTTTTTTTTAGCAAAGAATGGTTCAAATAATCAAAATCTGTTAATAAAAATTGAGCGGCCACAAATCTTAAGAATTTGTTCCATGAACAAATATGGAGTTACCCATAATACTTAAGGACATCCCTCACTCCCTCCCAGAGCCTGGGACTCCCCAGTTACACTTAAGCTAATGGTCTCGCATGATTCGGTGATACCCTAACCCTGTGCAGTTTACTAGTTGGCTGTGAACCTAGATTTGGCTATTAGTGGTTCTGAGTTTGCGTACAGTGAAAATTGTTCTCATGGCTTTTCTGTCACAACCCCTCCCTATTATGTTATAACCAATTTAAATGAACCCTGAATTTTCTGGTGCCTTTTTGACTTTAAACAGTCGTCCCCCTGTAGACAGATAATTCTGTTTAATCCACTAAGATTATTATAAAACACTTGCGACATTTTGTAGTATCTGTGATTGGCTCAGTGTCTCTGAATCTGATACCTTTTGAAAGGTAGAGGCGGCTTCAAATGTGCATGTAGAGCAGAACATAGAAAAAGATAAGACACCCAAAATTTCAGTGAAATTAAAAGGAAGGAACAGGCTTTCATTAGATCTGGATAATGTCCTGGAATTTGAGGCAGAGCTATGTTAGTTACAACCTTATTTATACAAGAAGTCTTCAGAAATATATGGTAGTAGACTTGACATTTCCCCACTGTTTTGAAATCTAGAACACAGGCAAAACTGGTCACAGTTGTTATTTTAAAATTAAGTTCAGCAAAACTTGCATTCAGCCTGCCCCAGTCAGCCTGATGACAGCATGTGAGACATTGAAACAGAGTTTCCTGCTCAGTTACATATTTCTTCTTGGAATGTTTTAACTTTTGTTGTGAGAAGCTTGAATGGGGGTAGTCTTTGACTGCATCATATAAATTAAAGATTATTTACTCTAGGGCAAGGGTGTCAAACATAATGCCTGTGAAGCCAATCTGTCTAGTCCGGCAAGGCCACTGAAAATTGGGGGCATGGCCAGGGTCATGTCCTCTGCTGCAAAATCTGGGTCCCTTGGGCCTGACAAACATGGCAATCAGTGGCAGGACAGTGAGTGAGAGCTGACACAGGGCTGCAGCAGTAGTGACAGACTGTCTCCCTGGCTGACAGCTCCCACTGTGTTCCTCATGCTGGAGCTGGAGCGAGGCCTATTGCTGCAGCAGATGGAGCTGCAGCTCTGGCTCCTACATGGGGCATGTAGTGGGCGATGGAGCTCACCAGCATGCCCCAGGTCAGAGTCCAAGCTGCTGCTGTCTCTGCTGCGTGGTCCAGGTCAGAGCTGGAGCTGCCACTGCTGCTGTTTCTGCATGCCCCAGACTGAATCCGGCTCTTAAGGAGCCCCATGGTCCAGACCCGGCCTGAAGTACAAGGTGAGTTTGACAACCCTGCTGTAGGGGATTGGAGAATGAAGGGTTTCCAGCAGAAGACAAGCTGCAGTCTTTTAACATCTCCTTGATATCCTAACTTGGTTTTTTAGGTGGTTCCTACAACAGACCATATAGACACAGAGAAATTGAAAGCGAGGGAACAGATAATGTTTTTCGAAGAAGTTCTCCTCTTTGAAGATGAGCTTCATGATCATGGAGTTTCAAGTCTGAGTGTAAAAATAGTGAGTTGAATTACTTCCCATTTATATAACCCCACAAATAACACTGCTTTCAAGGTAAAGTTGAAGTTAAAAGCGCAAAATGCACTGACTAAAATTTTAAAATTCTTTCAGTTTAAGTAATGAAGTTGACATTAGCACCATAAGTAAGAGACACATCCCCTTTAGTCCTACCTTGATGAAGGATTTCTCTAACCCGTAAGACCTCTGCTGTTTTGCTATGTCTTTTCTAGAAGATATAGCTTGTGCTACAGAAGAGGGGGGTCTTTTTCTGCTCTTTGAATACGTAAGTGTAGTAGAAGCGTGAAATATTAACACCAATATTCCAACGTTCATTTCTTTGGTAGGAGATCGTGGAATCCCCTTAAATTACCATATTTCCTTGCATACACACAGCTGCAAATAAGACACACACCTTGTTTTTGGAAGGCAGAACATAGAGAAAAAGAGTTTTTTCCAGAGTCATGGCCAACTGTATGACGTGGATTTAGTCCTCCTGGAAACATATTTGTCCAGGAAGTGTGGCATCCCAGAAAACAGTCTTGATGAGGCAACAGGAACTTCTTGGTATGGCAGGACAGCAACAAGGCTAGGCTCCAGACCCTTGCAAGGTCAGTAGGAAGGCTGTTACTTCATTACTGTAATAGTTCTTTATATAAGTTCCTGTAAATAAATGCTGTTTCCATACTACGCGCCTCATCAAGGTAATGCTGACTGCATGCAGCAGTTTACTTGCCCTGAGCTTGCTCAGTTGCTCCTTTAGATGCAAGCTGTGTTGATCAGCCAATAGCTACTGCAGATTGTTTAGCAGCTGTGAAAGGAGTATGCCTGGACTCTGCCCCTTCTGCTTGCTGGGCCCCAAAGAAGTGGCAGGCATTAAAGTACAGCACTGCCATGCTTCTGTTCCTGCTTGTAAAGAAAAAATAACTTTCTCATTTAAAATACACAACCTAATTCTGAAGGGCTAATTTGAGGATGGGGTGGGGGAAAGATGCATGAGGTATGCAAGTAAATACAGTAATACTATGGGATTTTTCTCTTTTTGGTGCAGGCATGAGGCCTGGCTAATATGCTGACCTGTATTACAAACTTAATGGCTGCTCAGGATGTCTAGTGCCCAGCTAGCTAATATATCTTCTCTTTGTCCATGCTTCAGCCTAAATTTTAGATTCTAGGATGGAAAGTTTTTGGTATTTGCTTTTAAAAACAACATTGTAGAAAAAATAGCTCAAATTCAGATATTTTAATCTCTGATCTAAATATTTAAATATATCATGTTGGCTTCACAGTAAAATATCATAATGTGTCATGCACTATCTTGTTTTTTGCAGAGAGTCATGCCTTCCAGCTTCTTTGTGTTGTTGAGGTTTTTCTTGCGAGTTGACGGTGTGCTTATCAGGATGAATGATACAAGGCTGTATCATGAGGTAGATGTTCATGTCTTACCTGTTTTTCATGTTTCACTTGGGAGGAAGCAGCTTTCACTGTTACTTCCTGTCAGATGAACTGCGCAAGTTGAAACAGTTCAGCACTCATGCTTGAACGAATAGGAGGTGGCTGAACTGTACATCCAAGTTCATTAGATTAGATGGATCTATTATGGAAGAGCCTAACTACGGCACCCTTTCCTCTCCCTGTTCTGAAGTACTCATAATCTCAACAGACAGGTCACAGGGCAAGGAAAAGGAGGAATTGCACATGGAGTGAATAGTGCAACACTGTTCTTTCTATTATTTTCTTCCAGCCTCCAACTCCCAACAACATTCACACACCTTTTTTTTTTTTTTTTTTTTTCCCCCCCCCCACCCCCCACAAAATTCCCCCCCCTTTTTTTTTTTTTTTTATTTGCCTCATATTTTCCTATTTCAGAGAAGGGAGTGAGTTTTAGGGGCTTGCATGTAGAACTGAGCCAGAGTTCCCAGCTCTCAGTACTTTGTGTGGTGACTTTTGGGGAATTCATTTACCTTTTGCTTCAGTTTCTGATATCTAACGTATCTGAT
>NW_017729034.1:1682511-1689886 GCF_001723915.1 Gavialis gangeticus
ACCAAACTTTGGGGTAATGCATCCACACCTGAGGACAGAAGGGTGATCCAGGTTGACCTTTTGCTTCAGTTTCTGATATCTAACGTATCTGATGGGATGTTGGAACTTAATTCATGTCTCTGAGGCACTCTGAGATACATAAGCAAGTTGTGGTTGGTCTCTTTCTATTATACTAGGTCAGGGGTGGGAAAAATATGGCCCAGGGGCTATATCCGGCCCACCAGGCACTTTCATCCAGCCTATGGCTCCCCACAACAAGTTGTACCCTACCCAGCCTTTCCGTCTGCTAGGTGCCTACATCCACCCTCAACATACCTTGTTATGCCTCACTCCCACCCTTGTGGGCAGAAGGACCTGCCCCCACCCCCCCATCACCAGGTGGGGTTGCTGCTGCAAGCTTCCCTGGCTTCCCACTCCGTCTGGGCAGCAGGTAGGGAAGCTGGGGTGGCAGGGTTGGAGCTGGGCAGGAGTGTGGGGCTGGTGGCAATGTGGAGCCCATGCCCAGTGGGGCAGGGGCAGTACAGAGCTCAGCTGGGCAGGGTGTGGGTGTGAGGGAGGATGGGGGGTATGGGATCCCCTCCCACACTCCCCAAATGGTGTGCAGCCCTAACAGTGGGGGCAGCAGTAGGCAGGGTGCTCATGTTTGGCATTGGTACCTGGCACTGGTACCTGGCTCTGGCCAGCGCTGCACATCAGCCCCCACTGGGCTGTCTGTATGGGACGAAAGCCCCAGGCACTAGAGCCAGCTGGGGCAGGGAAGGCGCTGGCTCCAGCACCTGGGGCTTCTCTTTTGTGCCGTGCAAGTTGCTGGCACTCCCTGCATAGAGAGAGCTCAGCAGGGGCTGCACTCCTCACTGCAATGTGTAGCACTGGTCAGAGCCAGGCACCAGCGCCTCCACCTGCTGCTGTGCCATGAAGGGAGTGGGTGGAGGGGTGGTCCCCCCACCCCTCCCAGTGTTGCCTGCATTGACTGCAAGAGAGGACGATGTGTTCCAGAGACCAGTGTGTTCAAGAGCCACACCCCACAAACGCCATGTACCCTATGCCCCCTCACGTATTCCCCCATGCCCCATTGTATACACCCACACCCACTGTGCAATATAAAAGACTAAGAATTTATTTTTGAGGTATGCAGTCACCTCTATCTTCAGAACACAAATCATGACAAAATCTTTTTGTAATAAAATTAAAATATGTTATAGTAGGTGTTTGACTTCTAGTATATGACTTGTTTTCTTTGGGTTTTAAGTTGGCAACCCCCTTCCCCCCCCCCCCCCTTCCTCCCCCAGGAATATTTCGGAGGGGAAAGAGGGGCAAGGGGAGGATTTCTGGTTGCAAAGGTCAGGGGTTAGGGGTGTGACTTCTGGTCCCAAGATGGCAGCCAGGAAATGGGGCAATCATCAAGGGGTGGGGCTTCCCTTGCGGCTCTTGACAGGTCACCAAACCTCATTAAGTCACCCTCTGCCCAAAATAATTGCCCACCCCTGTACTAGGTAGAATACTATGGGGCTACAAGGAATGGGTTAGCTGTTGCTGGAAAGGGAACTGGGAACAACTTGCTGTAGGATCTTAATTCAACATTATTTAATGCTGTCATCTGATTTAGTCATTGAGAACACTGAACTTACTAGCTCCATGGCAGACAACATTTTGACAAAAATGGCAACCTGCTATGGAAGTTAGAATCTGTTGTACTGTAGTCACACTTTGAGATGCTACCTTAGAGTATGAGTCTTCTGCCTCTCAAGTCACGGAACTCCGTAAGCCTGTTATCAAGCATTTGGAGATGGGGATTCATTATGTGGAATTGTCTGAGGTGTCACCTTCCTTTTGTTGCCACTAGCATTTAAAGGCTGGCTGCTGTATTCAGTGTACCTGTTTCCCAAAAAGACTGAAAGGAGAGATGGCAGCCACCTTTGTTGGCAGGTCACTCAACAGCCACCTGGAGCATGCTACACTACCGTCTGCTTGAGGACATGTCTGTGATGTGTTTTTTCAGACCAACATGCAAGTAATTCCTGACATTGTACTTGAGCCCCAGCATCTCATGTGATGCATAAATCAAAATTGAAGGTATTGCTGGCATGAATGTTGCTTGCTAGCACCTTCAATGTCCTTAGAATGTCAATAACTGAATTTCATCTAAAGATGAACAAGCATACTAAATTCTTGTCATACAGATAAATGACTTCTAGATCAAAATTACTGAATTTATTTCTTTCCCTATCATGATGAACTTGACTTCAAGCCTTTGTACTGAATAAAATTCTCAGTTAGTCAAATTCAGATGTGTTTAAATTTAGTTTATTTACAAAGTTTACGAATGCTTAGAATAGTAGGAGATAGTTTTTTGTAACTATTTCACCTGTCTTCTTTTCTTAGGCTGATAAGTCCTACATGATACGAGAATACACATCTAGAGAAAGCAAAGTGTCAAGCTTAAAGGTATTAAATACATTTTTCACATGGACTAATTTTATTGTCTTATGATTGGTATAGGAAATGCCACACCAGATCAGAACTCTGCTTAGCGTGATGTCTTCAGGGAGGCAAAACTCTTCTGGCCAGTTGTGTAGTACTGTTTCATGATCAGTTAGTCTGTCATGCATAAGATCACATTACTCTTGTGAAGAGAAGTGGATTGAATGGGGAGACAGGTTCAATTACTGATGGAATTATTTAGCCACAACATAAGGTACTTCCAGTTTCTTGTGGCAATGAATTTCACAGACTGACTGTTTGCATATACTGATGCCCATCGTTGAGATGACTTTCGGAAATTGTATAATTGACTTGGCTTACAGTTTAAAAAGTGCATTTATGCAACAGGACAGCCCTTTCAAAAATAACTGTAAAAGGTCCAATTATTTGTAATTAGCAGTCATCACTATTGAGTTCCATTCCTGATTGCACCTCTTGACTGTGCAGCTTACATGAGACTCAGATGATTCAGTCTCTCCCAACCTTGTTTCCTCAGTCTACGGAGGAACCTTTGGGCCAAACTTTCAGAGAAGTTCTGAGTCTTTTTTTAACACTTGGAGATCCCTGCAAGCTGTGTGCTACAAGACTAACCCTTACAGGATGTAGTTGCTGGCCTGTCTGATTCAGTCTACCGTAAATCCAAGTTCATGTTCCTGAATCCAGAAAGCTGTCAGTGAGCTGGTTTCTCCCCTTCTTTGTTCTTCAAAATGTTCTTTTATTCCTTTATGGAATTATTACTGCTTTATGTTAGACATACAGAACACATGCCTTTTTCACCTCCTTAATTGAGTTTGCAGAGCTGCCCATTAATGAGGAAACAGTTTTCACTCATTATTTCAGAACTTCAGTGTTTTTTAAAGTTTCATAGTTTCTAAATCTTTGAAACAATAAGCAGCCCCACACGTTGGGTCAGGCTGAAATGTGGGCTTTATTCCAGCAGCTTTTGACTGTGCTCCCTTTTTTTTTCTAGGTACTTTATAAGTACTTTTATATTAAATGAGAATAGCTTTTTCCTTGAAACTTCTTGCAAGTAATGTGGCTATTTTGTCTCTCAAAGATCCTACAGAGAAACTAATTTATAAAATGTCTTGGTCTTTTTCAGTTGCTTGATTCTTGGTGTAAGATGCTTGAATGTGACCTGCTCTTTTAAATTCTTAGAATTAGTGCACTTTTGGTCAGAGAACAACCTTTTCTAGAACCAGGTTTTGCTCCCCTTGTGTGTTCAGAGTTCTGTAACTTTACTGATGGCTGTGTTGGGCTCTGTAGCCCTTTGAAGAATTGTACTGCTATCAACAGAACTTAGTACTACAAGTGCATTTAAATTCATAGAGTAAACAAAAAGGAGAGCTGATTTTTAAGCTGATGCTTAAATTTCACATGGGTGGAAGTTGAACTGTGATCCTTAAACTTGATTTTGAGCAGCTTCCTTTATCTAATGATTTACACACTGCTAACCAAAATATTTTTTGCTTCTTAGCATGTTCCACCTTCCCTGTTCACGGAGCCTAATGAAATTTCTCAATACTTGCCTGTAAAGGAGACTGTGTGCGAGAAGCTAGAATTCCCAGCAAAGGTGGATCCTGAGCCTACCCCTTCACCAGAAAGCACGTGCATGGAATCTAAATCAGTGTGACTTTATGTGGACTTGAAGTGGCCCCCATTCTGGAGACCACATGGTCATATGACGATTACCATTGGCATGGTTTCACTATTTGTGGAATAAAAAGAGTTCGGCTAATTTTTCTGTAGCCCTAAAATGTCGTTTCAGGCAGGTTTCACTAATGTGTTTTATTTTATTTTTTAATTTCAAACCTGCATCTGAAATTAGTAACGGACTGATAGTAAACTGGAGTCTTAATTGGCTCGGGAGAATAAACTCCCCACCCTCCCTAGTAGTTTTTGTTCTCTTTTTAGTTTAGACATTTGGTGTGTTGCCTGAACCCTCCATTACCAGTGCTCTGCATGAAGAAATTTTTGCTCCTGCTATCAAAAGGCAAATATCATTCACAGAATCAAGCCTCTATTTTTATACAGGGTTCTTCTACAAAAAGATTTTTTTTCTCTGTGGTGTGTATGGTTGAGCTTCAATTCTCCCTTAGAAAACTTGCTTGGCTCCTTGGGTGCAAGCTGACAAACCAGTGTAAGTACTTTCTCTGAATTTTAAATCCACATATCTTATAAGAGACTATTAAGTCTTTTACTCATGAATAGCTTAAAAAGTAGCAATGTGCAAAGCATTAGTGTCAGACACTACTGAAAGGTAAAAGCTACCTTGTTTAGGAGCTGCTAACTTGGAGCTAAGTGACAGGTAGAAATCAGCAAAAAGCTACACAGTGGCAAGTTTGTCAAATACCAATTTTCTCTGAGGTCAGTCAGCTCAGCCTCTCAAGGTGCCACTAACATCTGTGGGTCTTGCATGGGTTAGGTGTGCTGCTGACACAGTGCTTGGTTATGGAAATGCTTTGTACTTTTGTCTTTTTGGCAGCTATGCCATGTAGTTGGTGCCAGTATAAACTGATTATACTGCTCTGAGAATCAAACAGCTAAATTCCTGGGATTCTTAGAGAACAAAACCAAACAAAATTCCAGTTCCTAAATGGGATGAGGATTGGCAGTTTAAGAGATGCAGGGGTTTATCTAGCCTTAAAGGAACACTAATGTTCCAGGCCTGAAACTTTGTCCCGCTGTAAATCCTACTATGAACAGAAATGCATTCATTTACATTTTAATTATCCTGTTCAAACTCGGTACCATTTTGTAGCTAGAAACACTTACCCTGTATTATAGTAAACACTCCTGCTATGGCATGAGAACAAGGAAGTTAAACCGATTGGTTTAGTGCCATTACTTAGGTTGAATGGAGTACAGGAAACAAATGTTGGGTGTGGCAAAAATACCTCTGTTTAAATTGATTTACTAGTCGAAGGTGGTAGCAATAATTCTGATATGGGAAACATTTGAATGTCATCATCTTATAAACAAGCATGTATTTCTTATTGTCTCTTTGCATTTAAAATATGCAATGTAGAGTGGGCCCATTTTGATGAGATTTAATTTTTTTAAGTGCAAAACTAAAATAATTAAAATAATAGTTTTTAAGATGACAATAACATTTTAAAGAAAGCTACAGGCATCTTAATGACAGCTATTGTTGTTCTGAAGATTCACTTCATCCTTTTAGTGGGGTAGTATGGGCTGATAGATAGAGCCCGGGACTGAAAGGCAGGAATGCAAACAGTATTCTTTGCTCTGCTATTGATTCATTGGGTGACTATCAGCAAGTCACTTAACCTCTCTGTGCCTCAGTCCTCCATAGGAGTGATACATGCCTACCTCAGAGGTTTTGTGAGGATGCAAGTGGGTTATCCTGAATATACCTTCAGCCTTATGTTTGGAAAAGATTAACTTAATATCCAAAAGTATTAAGTACTTTGCTGTCATTTTTTTAAACTAGAGGTGAGAATGAGACTAGTTCTTTCAAGACTAATTAACTCCCAGACAGATATTGCCTAGGATCATTTAAGATGAGGGATGAATTATAGGCTTGTGGCCACTGGGAGGCAGAGAAGTGCTTGCACTTACTTGCTTTCTCCCTTCCCCCCACCATTCCCAAGTACTTCAGAGTATGGGAAGGAATGGATTGGTTCTCACTCAGACTTTCAGATCAGGATAAAAAGGGTGAAGCTAGTAAGGAAAGAATGTAGGTACAATAAATTTGGAAAGGGAAACATTTAGAGATGATTCAGTGAATTGGGGAAAAAGGCAAAGGAAGGAAACAATCAGGACCTATTTGCGTAGACAAGTCATTCTTAATGGTATACTGTATTCCAGGCTTACACCACTTTTCAATGTGTTAGGAATTATCAGCACTATTATGTTTAAAACATTTTGTTTTATAATTGAACTAATAATGATGAAAAGCTGAACTAATAATGATGAAAAGCGAGTTGGGAGAGTGACAGCATAAACATACTGTACCTATATTTGCTACCTAAAAATGTTATGGTTCAGGTTTGGTCAGTGGTAACACTCAGCACTGACCAAACACTGGAGTATGATGGAGAGAGAGTCACAGTCCATGCATAGTATTGAGAAGTGCTGCACTATACATTTGTTGTATTGTGGAATCTAGCCCTCCCATTACCTTAACCTTTTCTGATTGTTTGAAAGTTTTCTTGACCACACTGGACATTTGTGGCTCCATCTGTGCTGGCTCCTATGCCTTTCTGTGGAACATGCACCTCAGAGAAATCACAAGATCCTATTACAGAATTCCCTGCAAAGTAAAACACCACCTGAGTTGCTTCTTTTCTTGTCACTAACTCTGTTATACTGTGTAGATGAATACATATGAAGCAGTAAAATAAGTTGGTGTATTGGGGGGAAAAAAATCTCTGGTATAGGATTCCCAGTGGAAAGAAGCAACTACCAGTTTTATGGGCTACAGACTAGGTGGGGGCCATGTGTCTGGCTGTTTTGTGGTCAAATGTGTGTTGGTTTACACTTGTGCTTGTCATTAAATAAAACATATGCAACATTTTACAGTCTTGTTTGTCTGAGCTTTCATTAGAGAAGTAAAAAAGAATGACTCATGTTCCTTAAACTTGGGTGACAGTAGAGATGTAGTCCACATAACTACCGGTATCTGAAAAGGTCTCATTATAAACCCACTTCATACATGTAAACCAGTAGGGTTGCATTTCCCAAAATACTGGGGAATCCCCGATTTCAAGAGCAGAGACCTGAAGAACTTGTTTGGAAGCTTTCTCAACTACTATTGGAAAGTTTTTGGAGTTTTTTTTTTTTTTTTTTTTATCAGCAGAGGGCTCTGCTTTCAGAAATTTGGGAAATGCATTAGTGTGTAGACTTCAGAGCTGATGTACACTTATGGCTT
>NW_017729034.1:1694886-1702517 GCF_001723915.1 Gavialis gangeticus
AAAGTTTTTGGGGTTTTTTTTTTTTTTTTTTTTTATCAGCAGAGGGCTCTGCTTTCAGAAATTTGGGAAATGCATTAGTGTGTAGACTTCAGAGCTGATGTACACTTATGGCTTTATGAGGGGTCAGTTTCCCCTGGAGGGGTGCAGGGTGTTTAGGGCCTGTGAAAAATCAGCTTTTTCCACTTTTCAAGAACTTTTTTATATACTGTACAAAAGCAGAAAGTTAAAACTTAATATTAGGACCATTAAAGGATAATATATTCATAGTATGTAAAATGTATCATTTAAATAGTCTTGGTTTCAGAATCGCAATACTCCAGCAGCTCTCAAAAAATAAATAATAATAAATCTTTCCTGCTTCCGCTCTCAAAATAGTTACTGGATGCTATTTAAAACACAAGTCATGCCAACTACGTGATGGTGCTCAAAAAAGCTAGTAAGGGCAGTGCACAGATGTATATCTTGTTTTATGTCTACAGGTGTGCTTTTATACTTTTGGAGATGATGAATGTCTGAAGGTGGTTTCTGTGGTATGGCTCACGTCAGTCCTGGCACACCCTGTTTTATTAGCTGGAATGCATTTCCAGATGTCATAAACCAAGTTTAGTAATCAGTGGAATGGTCAATTAATAAATAAGCCTGAAACGTGCAGGTAGCTTGGACTATTAGTTTTCCTCGCTTTCTAGACACAGTTGGACCTTATAATATTTCTTTCCTGATACAAATACCTTTTTGTACCAGAAGCTGAATATGCATTTCAAATGGTTTAACCTTCCTTGCCTCTCATCATCATCATCATCATCATCATCATCATCATCATTGCTGTCGTCGTCGTCATCATCATAAACTGCAAAAAAATTGTTCTTTGCATCACTGCTGTGATTAGTTCTTAAACTAAACTAAGTTCTTAAACTTATCCCACCCAATTCTTTAGTATCTTGACACTAAAGAATTGGGTGGGACCTAAATACATTTATTTGGAAGATAAGGATTTTTGGAAAAAGATCAAGTTCTGTTTTAAAAGCTTAGCATTGGGAAAAAAAATTCTCAAAGGGGTTTACGAAGAGAACCTGAACAGAAACAAACAGTTTAAGAAAAAGAGGTGCTTCACAAAACAGGAGAACAGTATTGCTCTCTAAATAAGCAGATATATAGCTATTTTTTTTCTTCGTGGCAGATTCTGCAGGGTTTTACCAAGTGCCCAATCCAGAGCCCATGGCGTTGATGAAAACTCTACAATGAACTTCTATAAGAGCCTGAACAAATGCATCCTGTTGGCTTTTCCACATAAAGGTCTGATTCTGTAAACACTGCCAAACAAGTGCATGCACAGGAACAGCGTGTCAATTTTAGTGTATATAGAGAAATTAGCAGGATCTGCCTTAAAACAGAAAAGCTGGCTGTTTAGGCCAGGATCCCATCTGCTGGCATTTCCCTCCAGTGCTGACTGCCCAGACATGGCCTTGTTCCTAATAGAAGTCCAAGAGAACAGCCTGATGAAGCCTGCCAGACACCTCCAAGCTACCAGCACCAGCTCTGGCTGAGGGAGGAAGAGAGCAGCAGGCTGCTGCAGGCCAAGGGTGCTGTCAGCTGGCTTTTCCCTGCAAAGAAGCCAGTGTTGCCAGGTCTTAAATATGAAATTATTATATTGGGAGCTTGAAATTATTGCATTTGCTGAAAAAACTATGGTACACTGAAAAAATATTTAAATACGTTGTCACCTTATTTACTTTATATTGGTCACTGTAACATGCCAGTGAGTGAGAACTCTGTCCTCAACGTTGAAGTGTTTCTTTATTTTGAGGCCAGCAGTCCTAAGAAAATGTTGACAGCAAGCCCCACAGTAGGTTAAGACTCCTTGAGCATGACTTGGGTTTTGCATCAGTTAATTTGTACATTTTGAGTACTTTTACTATTATTGATCGAGCGTGGCACAAGGTTGAACATGATCGTACAAACACGATCATTATCGTACGCCTGGCAACACCGAGACGCCCAGCCCTGACCCCACCCCCGCCTGCCCCAGGTGAGGGCTGAGGCGACTACCGCTTCCAGCATGCCCTTCGCCAGGAGCGCCTAGAGCAAGGTCAGGGACTACCCCGCCCGGCATGCACTGCGCCAGAAGGACCCGAACCTGCGCTGGGACTACGGCTTCCAGCATGCCTTGCGGCCTCAAAACGCCACCATTCAGGCTAGTGGGTGCAGAGTGACTACGTCTCCCAGTATCCCCCGCGCCAGCAGCGGGTGTGATAAAGTGGGGCGGGTGGTGGTGCCTGCTGGGTGCTGTAGTCCTGGTGCGGGAGTGGAGTCGAGTCGAGCAGAGTGGAGCCGGGCGCGGCGCGGAGCCGACTATGGACAAGCTCAAGCGGGTTCTAAGCGGGCAGGACGCCGAGGAGTCGGGCGGGATGAGCGAGGTACCTCCTCCCCTCCCCCCGCACACGGGGTGCGGGTTCGAGGCGGCCGTGGGTAGCGATGCGGGGGCGGGGGGCTCTGGGTTGGGGGCGCCCATGCTGGAGCAGGGGGCGCTGGGTGCTTGTGCCCTGCTGCTGGCTGGGCACGGGCAGCGCAGGGGCTCGTAGAGGCGAGGGAGCTGGGCTCAATTAGTCCGCAACATTCAATAGCAACCTTTGGCTCCCTGACGGGGGTCTAAAGAGAAAGGAGCTGGACTGCTCTCAGTGGTGGCAGATGACAGACCAAGGAGCAATGGGCTCAAGTTCCAGCAAGGGAGGTGTAGGCTGTACATTAGAAAAGACTCTCACTAAGAGGGTGGTGAAGCACTGGAACAGGCTACCAAAAGCGGTGGTGGGATCTCCATCCTTGGAGGTTTTTAAGGCCCGGCTTGATGCAGCCCTGGCTGGGATGATCTGGTTGGGGATGGTCCTGCTTTGAGCAGGGGGTTGGGGTACACCCTCCTGAGGGCACTTGCTTGCTATAATTTCAGTGGTGCTCTCTGGATTTAGCTTCTCGCAAAGATAAGGGGTGGAAGAAAAGCCACTTGTAAGCACTGACTTTGTCCAGAGACTAAGAACATAGGCTGGCGAGCTGGGCATGCATGCCAATGAGTGCAGTGGAGAGGCTAGGGTTGGTACTTATCATGCTGGTAGTGACAAGTTACTCCCTTCCTTTCATGTGTCTGGGACTAGTTAGGGGCCTCATCCTGTGGGCAGCACGCAGCTGTTGCCAGCTGCAGCTGACATTTGGCTTGCCACAAAGGTGGAGTTCTGTGCTAGTGGTACTGATACTGTGAATGGGGCTTTTCACTAAATGTTGTGATCTTGTGGAGATTTCTGCCCTCCCCCACCCCCAAAAGGAGCATAGGCTGCTGATTTAAAAAAAGCAACCAAGCTTGTTTGGAGTTGACTATAAATTGATATAAAGCAGGGTAGATATGTACTTTATAGACCAACTAACTACATTAGAGTGTATGTGTGTCTCTCTGAAATCGATACATTAAAGAAAACAGATCTATACCTAATGGAATAACTAAATTAGATCTCTCTCTCTCTCACTTGCACAAGTTGATATATTAAAGGAAACATGGGTCCTTACTTTATAAACTCAAGGTTTTTGGTTTTTGTGTTTTGGTTTTTTTAATTCCAGGTAATGGATGCAACTACATTAAGCTGGGGCACACGAGTGAAAGGTTTCATCGCCTGTTTTGCTATAGGAATCCTGTGCTCCATCCTGGTAAGACCCCTGTCAATTTTCCCAGTAGGTTTGGGTTCCACATGCAACAGCATACATTGTAAATAGTTTGGTGAAGGCTGCAAAATATGCCACCATGAGCCATCAAGTTAGCAAGGTATTAGCATGCATGAGGAATGAAACGTTAGGATCTCCCAAGAGACCTCCACCCCTCATCCCGAAGTGGCAGGCAAACTGGCATGCACTCTGACCCCAAAAAGCAGGGGTTCTGTATAGGTGTGTTTGGATTGTTGCCTATGAGAGAGAGCCCTTTGAGATGCAGGCATGACACACAAAATAAAGATGATGGGTCCTATTCTTCTGAGTAGTTGAGAATTGAATGGTGTAAACAGGAATTGTTCACTGATATGGTATGTAATTCCTCAGTTTCCAAAAGGAATGGTGGCAGTGGGACATATTGGATAGGCCTGATAATCAAGTACAGGGTCTTAGACTGGATGAAGATTGAGATGGTACAAGCTACAGATTCATTTATATAGGCAAAAATGTCACTTAGCAACAAAATCCCTTTAGTCTGTCTACGCAAGTCATGTAAAATGTAACTGTTATAGCAAAGTTAGGTGCACCCCTAATAAAAGTATGAGCCCTTGATATGGTAAATACAGCTTTGTAGGTAGTTGTGCATCCTTTTGTGTCTAGGTACTAGTATTCCTATTTTTAAAAGGATAAGATATGCATAAATGGTCTATTAATGCATAAACTTGATTTCAACTGGTTGATTTGCCACATACCTGGTAAATGCAAGATACCTTGTTTATTAAGAAGGTCACTGGGCTCCAGTGAAATCCTTTGATTATAATAAAGATTGCAAGCAAACACAAATCTGTGCTTTTGTTACCTACATTTAGGTTTAAGTTTCCCTACTGTTCTGCAGTCTTTTTTGAAGATACTAGTGGGGGGCAGGAGGAAAAGGTGTGTGAGATATATACATATGGTAACAAAATAGTCGGTCACTTTCCTTATCTATCTTTTCAGGGTACATGCCTGCTGTGGGTGCCAAGGAAAGGATTAATTCTTTTTGCAGTGTTTTATACACTGGGGAATATTGCATCCATTGGAAGGTAACAAACTTCTCTAACAGCTCTCTCATACCAAGGCAGGGCAGTTTGCATAGAATGATAGGGAGTGAGTGCTCATGAGTATTGAGAAATTAATTTTGCTTTACGTACACACCTCAAATTCAGAAAATGAAAACAAATAATACTGATCTTTCAAACCGGTCTAGTTTTATAAAATGGAACATTTTCTTGTACCTTGGCTTTTACTGTTGAGTCAAATAAGCTATCTATGTGTACATGCAGGCAAAAATAGGAGGGATGAAATTTCATGCTTCACAGCTTTAGCAGATTCCTACAGGGGTCAGGAAAGAATCAATATAATTATACTGTTCTTGATGTTGTTACAGTTGTCTGCATTTCCTTATGATCCATAAGGTATTGGTCCCTCTAGGTTGGTAGACCATCATCTTCTATCTGTTGTGAAGACTCTTGCTGTAAGTGTAGCCATGCTGATGTCCCAAGAAACCTCCTGGGCATTGTTGTAAATAGCTCAGTGAAGACTGAAAATGTGCTGGCACAAGCCAATTGGCTAGCAAGGTACTGGAGTGCAATGAGGAATGGATTGGCATGAGGAATAATGTTCAAAGTATAGCTTATGAAAATCAAGAGCTCTGCTTCATTTGAAGTGCTAATACTGTCTGGGGCATCCCATCTTGGAAAGGATGTAGCTGAGCTAGAGGGGGTTCAGAAGTGATGAATGAACAAGCACCTACAAACATTCCTTTGGGACAAGAGGCTGAAATAGATTACAATTTGCTTACTACCTGATGCTGGAGACTGGCGTGATGGAACATAGGCATGTAGAATGAACAGTTTAGATGAGACAGAAGGGGAGTTTATGTTCTCCTTGTCCATGACACCAGAAAATGGGGACGTTCAACCAGGGTGGATTTAATTTTTAAATCAAATCGATTTCAATCACTGGTCAGGAAGCCTTGATTTAATCATTGTTTTCTACAAAAAAGTGCGTTCTTGTTGTTTGAGATCCTCTGTTAATTTAGCTTCTTGAAACTTTGCACTTTTAGAGAGAGGTAAGGGCTTGACTCATTGTACGCAAATTTGCAGAGAGACAAGAGGTCTGATGGGTAGGTTATCAGGTATATTATCTCTCTTCTCCATATACTGCTGTTAACAAGCATGTTATCTCTGGAGGGACAAATCCACAGTTTGAGAACTGAAACTAAGCATCACACACAGATTTCATAGACATTAGGGCTGGAAGGGACCTTGGGAGATCATTGAGTCCAGCCCCCTGCCCCAAGGGCAGGAAGTTGGCTGGGGTCAAAGGATCCCAGCAAAATAAGCATCCAAACGCTTCTTAATGGAGTCCAGAGTAGGTGCTTGCACCACCCCTGGAGGAAGCCTATTCCAAGCCTTGGGGGCTCAGACAGTATAGAAGTTTTTCCTTATGCCCAGCCTAAAACGGTCTTGGAGGACTTTGTGACCGTTGGTTCTTGTCATCCCATGGGGTGCTCTGGTGAACAGCTGTTCCCCCAAATCCTGATGCACACCCCTGATGTACTTACAGGCTGCCACCAGGTCTCCCCTGAGCCTGCGCTTTTCCCTACTTAATGGGATCTTCTAGACTGAGCACTGAAAACTGTTCTGCCCAATGGGACTCTTTAATCTTTACTAGGCCTGTCAAACAATTAATAAATTTGATCATGATTAGTTGCATGATTTAAAAAAAAAAAAAAAAATTAGTAGCAATTAATTGCAATTTTAATTGCACAGCTAAGAACTCAAAATGATATGCAGAAAAACACAAAATTATGCAGGTACTCTGTATGGTTCCAGGGTGGGTGTGTGTGTGTGGGGAGGAGGAATTTGTGAAGGTGTGGGGGGGTTGGAGCCTGGTTTGTGGGGTGGGGGTTCCCCAGATACCCTGGCAGGATGTGAGGTACTGTGGGTCAGGAATAAGGGACAGCAGCAGGGATGGAGGACTGGCTTGGGAGTGAGACACGGATAGAGACGCAGACAGTGCCCAGAAAGTAAGTCCATGGAGTGGGGGAGGGTAGATTGAGGCCCCCATGGTGAGGGAGGGAGTGGGGCAGAGTCAGGTGAAGGGCTGGGGTGAATGGGGCCCTGGGGCCAGAGTGGGTTGTGGGATGGAGCCGCAGGAGGTTTGTTGGGGTGGGGGGTGCAGCTCCCCACTGCTGCACATACCCCCAGGAGAGGAATGGGGGGCACATGCTCCCCCAGTTTTGTGTGCAGGGAAGAGGAGGGCTGCAAGCTGGGGCTCTGCACCCTGCTGCTTTTGCCCCAGGAGCTGTGGTATACCATGTTGTGCCTCCCATGGCCATATGGGCAGGGGGCACACAGCATGACCTGTGCGCGGCCTCCGGAGCAAAGGCAATGTTTAGACAATGTTTCTATTTAAATCAAGATTACAAACCTCTTCTATTGCTTCTTCTCAAGACTTAATTTATCTAGCACCCAACACGTGGTGGCTTACTTGCCTGCTCTCCGTTGTGCGCTGCTTTTGTTTTATGGTATAGCCCCTAAGTCTTTGCTGTCTATATAGCACTACTCCCCACAGTAAAGTACATTGTTACCTTGTATGACCATGATGCCTATGGTATGTTACAATAGGTTATGATGGCAATGCAAGCATACCTTTGCTGTCCTCAGATCTTTTGTGCTCATGCTGTGTTGATTTGCTTGTTGCAGCACTGTTTTCCTTATGGGACCAATGAAGCAACTGAAAAGGATGTTTGAACCCACTCGTCTGATAGCTACTGTTGTTATGCTAGTAAGTATAACAAGATCTTCTTTTTAAACTTGTATGGAATTGAAACTAATTTTCAATTTTCCCTGGAAAGTCTTCTCTGTAGTGTGTGTGTGGTGAGTGCACACATGCTTTTTTGG
>NW_017729034.1:1702834-1711258 GCF_001723915.1 Gavialis gangeticus
TGGGGGGGGGGAAGGGGTGCTGGTCTAGAAATGCTTCATTGTGCTATTAAAAATCTTACTGTATTGCTGTTTTTATAATGCTGTACAAATATATTGTTTTGTATAACAGGAAAGAGCAGGTCCTCTGCTCTGAAAGCTTAGTTTAAACCAGGTTACAACAACACAGGAGCTAGTGGTTTGGGTGCATGAAGTGGAATGACAGGTTTTGCAGATGTCATTTTGGAGAAATTTGGCATGCAATCATAAAAGCAAAGTCAGGGCTGAGAAGTGAGAGAAAGTTAGAAAGTTGTGGAAAGAATCCTGTTGGAATGTAGTTAAACACACATGCTTCTCTACTAAAGTTACCCCTCTCTTTACTGGTGTTACTCCTAAGCATCCTAGCTGCTTTCTGAAGAACCTGTAAATGATGTTTCATGATGCAGCACTCTGATGCTTTAACTATGTGTAGATGAATTAAGCTTGCTAAATAAAAGTATAGAGCTTAACTTAGCTAAATGCATCTAACTGGTTACTGGTGTCTTTCTGTTTTGAAGGCTCTTGATAAAGTAAGAGTATTTGCCTTCAACTGCAAAGTAGAATCCCATAGTTCCCCTCCCCAAAGTTCTTTCATCATACTGTCATTCATTCCAATTTTCTAGTGGACTTAGGTTATAGACTTTAAAATGCTTACAAATAGAGTGACCACCCCATCCCTCTGCAATTGCAAGTTGCAACACTTACTTAAAAGTACCATTTGTGCTGAAAACGTTCTACTACCTTTCACTCTCAGTTTGGGAAATTCTTTAGATTGGTCTCCCTCTTTTTATGCTCTTGTGCTTTTTCTCTCAACCCTCAAATTTGTTACAGCCTCAGTTATGTTTAAAAGAGATCTGACTTAAATGCTCCCATATTATTTTTG
This sequence comes from Gavialis gangeticus, assembly GCF_001723915.1. Taxonomy (NCBI): domain Eukaryota; kingdom Metazoa; phylum Chordata; order Crocodylia; family Gavialidae; genus Gavialis; species Gavialis gangeticus. Next base: position 1,703,733 of record NW_017729034.1, read on the forward strand.
TTAATCTGGCAAAGCTTTTCCCGCCATTGTGCCATTTCCTGTTTTCTGATTCCCTGATGAATCCAGGTACATGTGCAGTCATGTGTAACTGATCATCTTCTCGTGTAATGGCTGGCTGTGTTTGTTTTGCATTCAGCATGGTGTGTCTGAACATGTAACTACCTTTCTAGTAGGAGATTTAAATATGAAAAAACAGTGTTAGAATAATGACTAAGGTCAGAGACCATTATACTGATGGCCTGAGCCACCATACATAATTCCCACGCACAAGCAGCATGAAATGCACACAATAGTACATGTACCACAGGACTGTATTGCTGACTTTGAAGACAGAAGATCAGGAACTTGCTTGTTGCTAAGTGGAAACAGTGCCTCCATTTAAAATGTATCTAGCACAAAGTAAGATATTTCTGTTGTGGTTTTTTATTTTAAAAGCACTGCCAACTTGCAGTGTATATTTATTGCATCCTTGAATGACTAGCAAAAACAAAAGGCAGGTTTAAATGGGGAAACTACAAAACAGTAGCTAAAGCAGCCAGGTACGGCTTAGTTTCAGGGAACAGGTTTGAGAGTACAGCGGAGCCAGTGTAGATATAGTCAATATCTGTCTGCTGCTTTATTTCATATTCAGAAATGTCATGGATAGAACACTTTAAATGGAACTATTATACAGTGAACCTGATCCAAGTAAAGCACTAATACTAGTGCTTAGTACTGGCGCTATATATAAAATTGTAGCCATGAAACTTGGCTAGATGTTAATATCTAGGGAGTAGTCTGCTTTAACAGCAATTCTCTGTTCTCTTTTAGTTGTGTTTCGTACTAACGTTGTGTTCTGCCTTCTGGGTGAGTACTTGAATCTTGCATGTGGCCTGTGGACGCTTTTAAAAAATACAAGTAATTGCTGTTTCATGACTATTTTTCTTTCCCTCTGTCAGTGGCACAACAAAGGACTTGCTCTTATCTTCTGCATTTTACAGTGTTTTGCTTTGGCCTGGTAAGTAACTTTTATTTCCCTCTTCCCCAACAATTTGGTTTAAAGCTTTGTTCAGTTGCTAGAGTATTGATGGACTTACTCTGGTGTGAATAAGGAAAATGAGTGTTTTCTTTCTGCATCCACCCATACGTGAGCTTCCTCTCCAAATAATTACCACCCTGAGGTTCAAGGTTTTTGAGATGAGCTGGCTTGTCTCTGCTTTGCCTCAGAGTTCTGTTTGGCTGGGCCTGGGGGCAGAGCATGCTCGGTTCAGAGTCCTTCACTGTGCTCTCCCTTCTGTAGTGTGTCCAGCTGTTTTGCAGTTGAATACAAGGTTGCTGCTGTTCTCTGAATTGATTTGCTTTGGCCATTTGGCACTTCCTTTTACAGTAGCTCTTCCATTTGGGACTATACTGTTTTCAGTTAGTTTGACAGGCTTATATAGGGATATTTTTAGGGTAGCTTTCTTCTAACTATTTTAGGATTTTTACAGCATTCTAGACTCACTGCTTTGGATGCTGTAGAATTTAATAACTGTATCTCATCAGTTCTCAAGGTACGAAGTACATTGCTGTTTGGAAGACTAATCATGTATGCCACCAGGGCTTATATGCATGAGGTTTGTGGGGGAATGGTTCATACACTTCATATAAATCCCTGCTTAACCAAGATGTTTACAATGAGGGTGCTTGAGGAGCAACACTGCATTTCTCTCCGCTAATTTAATTATAGTGTCTTTTATATACATGCAGAGATGTCTATATGTTTACTTTTAATATGGGGAGAAATTGTTGCTTTTATATGCAGTTTTTACAGTCAAAACAGCTGCTAATTTATTTATGTTCTCTTTGTTTTTTAGGTACAGCATTTCTTTCATACCTTTTGCAAGGTAAGCTATTTTGCTTCCACACCACTTAAGAGTGCAAAGACAAGGAATATATCTCTGCCTCCCCATAAGATCTTTAGCTTCTAAAAAAAACCCTGATGTTTGTCATGTTACTCTTAAATTGTTTGCAGCTAATTTCTAAGTGTTGATTTCACCAGTGATGGAAATGCAGCCATTTCTGTGTACGTTGTTCCACTCTAGTTACTTAGGGCTCCTACCTCCAACAAACTTTTTAGCATCTGAGAGGACTCTTCTACTGAAACATGCTTGTTGCTCTCTTCAGACATAGCTTACATGTGGAATTCTGGGGCCTGTAATCTTGAATGGACATGATTTGCTTTTAATACTATGTCAAATCCCAGGCTAGTAACTTCTGTACTTTGAAACCCTGGCACCTTCCAAAATATTCCTGACAAGTTGTTACTGTCAGCTGTCATCACCACCTTGGTTTCCTTTTCTTGTGACCAGACTATGGGTCTCCTCAGCTGCAGAAATATTTTACAGTATTTCTAAGGGCCAACTGAAATGTGTGCATGGACCTGGGGAGGTGGAGACTGGGTCAGTTAGCTGGGTATCTGCTTCCACAAGTAAGAGGCATGCAAGGGATAACTTGTTCTAGAGAATGTGAATTTAAAGCACAAAAAGGCTTTCTGATGATAAGTTGTAGTATACAGTCTGAAATGAAATCTTAAAAATAGCTTTTGGAAAGTGCAAGCAGTCTAAAATACTATAGATGAGCTAGTGGTTGAAACTCCTGTGAGAAGCTTACTTTCTCTTATGAGTGTTTTTAAGCTGTCCATTTAAAACCGTTTCATGTGAGTGCATGCATGTGTGTGCAGTCACATCCTTCCCTTTTCCAGTTCTGGCATCTCCACTCTTTTCTAACCCCCACCCTCACACACCACAGCAAGGGCTTCTCCCACTTCCTACAGGCAAGTGAAACTAAATCACATGTATATACATGGGTCTCAATTTGCCCTTTAGTGACATTGCCAGACACACACATAACCAAATGGTTATAACCTAACTGCAAACTGTATTACTTGTAATTAAAATGGTGAAGAAATGTCTATGTATATAAGAAACATTGTGTCATTATTTCTCTCTCCCTTACAGGGATGCTGTGAAGAAATGTGCGTCTGTCTGCTTGTCATAACAAGCATGTGGGATGCTTTGTGAAGTTCTAGGAAGTACAGTAGATCCATGCTAATTCTTGTATGCATCTTTCCGACTGTCTTAAACACGTGCCTTTCAGTTGGTAGTGGGAGGTTTCTTGTGCTTAGAATCCAGTGTATATAGTTACTTTTTGTAAGCATCAGAATGTTGAAATGGTTTATTATCTGAAACTATCTGTTTAGCAGAGCCAGACTGGGATCTAGAATCTAACTCTGACCTTATACGTGTATTACAATTGTGCAGAACAAAACAAATAATCCTTAAAGAGCCACTGTTGGGCCAAAAATCAGAGGATCCTCAGCTGGCACAAGTCGGCATGAAACTGTACCACTCTACACTGCTGAGGATCTAGTCTTACAGGAGAAGAAATATACTTCTCCCTGCTTTCTGATTTTTATTGAGATTTAAAAACCTCACTTCCTCCCACTTAATGTTTGCACTCACTTTGGACAATGAAACCTCACTGATCTCTTTATTTTCTGGTTCTTTTGCAGGAGCCTAGTGCTTCAAAGTCAGGTTTTAGAACTGCTGAAAGAAACCCTTTTGACTAAATATTTCTAAAAAATTCTTTTCTGTAACCAAATAACTGTTTAAACTACTAGGTGTTTCTTTAATGTAGTAAATGAGCATTTATTATCCCCCTTGGGGAAAAATACAAGGAGTTCACTGCAACCAAGGTAAACAAAGCTCTCTGCCTGATGGGGACCTGGGTTTTTTGCCTTGCTTGCAGCAGCTACTAGTATTGCAAAGCAAGGCAGAAGCTGCATCTTTCTTGTGCTGTTTGGGGCCTGTCCTGTCCACAGCTGTTTATTGCAGAAACAACAACCCCATGACTTGATAAGAACTGATATTTAGTTTGTCTGGACACAGATTTTATTGTGCTTTTTTCTAAATACTTTTGTGTATGCTTTGGAATGGGTATTTTTGCCCACCTTTTTACAGTATCTTCTGCTGACAGGATGTGAGGAGCTTGTGTGCATTTTTTCTTTGAATAGGGGGGAGGACATATTCTTCTTTGGTCTATGGCTCCCACTCATTCAAAACCTTTATTGCCTCTGCCTACAGAAATCATAGGTCACTGACTAGAAGAAGTGCACAGCCCAGGTGATCTTCAAGTGTCAGTACCTTCTTCTGAGGGGAAGCATCATGAGGAAACTTTATTTTTGCTAAGGAACCGGGTGCAATATTTAACTGCCACCTCTGAACAAATAGCCTCCAGGGGCTAGGATTTTTTCTGAAGCAGAAATTCCAAGATCACTTTAGCATTCTCTCAGACTGATTTTTCTGATAAATATAGCATTGTTGCAGTCCTTGGACACACTTTACTTTGGGTGGATTATATTTACTACTTAGCCAGTTATTACCTTGCTGGGGCAAGGGTCTGGGAAGACTTATTGTACAGCCTGATGCCAAAGTCCTTGGTGTCTTGTGCAGTTCGTAAGGCCCTCATTGTAGTACAAATAGAACCATGTTGGAGTATGATTACAATATGAACTACACTGGCCACCAGATTAGTCTTATCTACACAAGAGAAAAGGTAACCAATATTCATAGCCTAGCAAAAGTCTTGATCAGATCAGCAGTAAGCATCAGCTCCACAGTGAAGGTAACAAACATGGTGGCTTCCAGGAAGCTATTAAACTTTAAGGTTTGTTTTTTTAACTTTTTTAAGTGCCCTTCAGTTGCTCAAGACAACTTAATGCATTTCACTGTAAAGTTCCACTTCAAAACCACTCCTGTAAAAAAACAAAAAAAAAACAAACAAACAACCACCTTGAGTGATGGAAGAGCCATTTCAGTAGGGCATTGTATCCTACTGTGATCGTTATAGGATCCTGTCTTGGAAAACCATGCCCTGGCCAGGCTTGAAAGTATGATCACTACAAAAAACTACGCAAAGTACAGCCTATGTCTATGAAGTAAAGCGCTGAGGATTTAATAGTCAGCATAGCAATTTCAACATTATTCTTTTTTGTTTTTTCCTTTACCATTCTTGAGCAATAAAAGGTACATGAGACTCTCTTCCTTTCTATATCTCTGGCTTCTGAAACTAGAGAGAGCATGATACTTTGAAGTGGCAGTTTCCCTGAGTTGTCCAGGTCTTAACAGCATTCATTTATTCCCATGCTTGGGAGCAGTAGCCCTCCAGTCTAGATCCTGGGATCTGTCTATTTTAGCCTGTGTTGCAATCCTGTTGGCTGGAGGTTACCATCATCAGAGGATTACGTTGTTCACGTCTCCACTTCTGTTCAGTTAGGGTACATCCATTCTACAAGCGGATGACTTGGAAGTAGGGGCACACAAGGGACACTGGCTTCTTTAACTTCATTGCACATTGCTATTCTTCAAGCTGCTGAAGCCATAGACTGACCATTGTTATAATACAGTGGTCTGCTTTTGGATGTAACTATCTCCCTCTTCTATGGCTGCAGATGGGTAGTGACCCAGGATAGCTAAGCAGCTGTCTTTTTGGGTTCTTTGGTTAGCATTTTAAGTAAACCTTTACGCTTGTACAGAAAGCCTTACCAGTCTCTCCCACATGCAACACTTGTTCTGAACATTCATCCGACTTCTCTGCTAGCATGACTTTGAGGCACCTTCATTTTTCTAAATAAGGCTTCTTGACTGCTAATGTCTCGAAGGCAGCTCAACAGAAGTTAAAGCAGAGGGTAGGGAGATAGATACCTTCTTCTATTTCTCCTGACTTGCTGCCTGAACTAAAACAAGTCACTTTACCTCTCTGTTCCTCCATGCAGTGGGGACTCAGTTCAGTTCCCAGGCCACTTCCTGCCAAAGGATCCTACCCTGGTCTTTACAGAATAGTTTTGTAAGAAGTAACTGGAGGATATGCCTCTTAATGCTTCTCTCATGCCTATTTTTGTTTAACATTGGCTTCTCAATGGGGACTCGGGGAAAAGCTCCCCACTAAGTAATACAAGCTTCCTTCCCAAAAGTGCTATTAACCAGGGTCACTGTTGCTCTAGGCCATTCAACAATTGAATTCTGCAGTGCTGACTGCTGGATTTTCTTACTCCTGTACTTCAGATCAACTCATTCCTTGACAATTCTCCCCCTTTGCTAGGGCTAGTAATTGCACTGGAAAGCTCTGCCTATGAACCTAAATACTTTCCAGCCAGATTGGGAATGCCAAAACCAAGCCTTAATCATGTACCCTTCATATAACTCTTGTATCTGTGTGTTGCCTGAATAGAGCCTGGGACCTAATTGTTCTGATACAGCAAGTTATACAGAGAACACTTGGTATGTGAAGCTCTTAAGTGATTCATTGCCTGCATGCAGCTTATATGGGTGTTCCTCTGGATTGCAAATCCACAAACTGACTACTTTTAACTGTAGAACTACCTCTGAAGCTTTTGAGTCAATAAGCTACACATGTAGGGTTTACTAAACTGGATTTCATATTGCATATGGGTTCCTTTACTAGAAGGGGTGGAGTGGTGACTGTGGGAGGAGATATACCATTTCCATTAATTTAATCTTACGTTTGTAATACAGGTTAATAGGGAAGGAATACTCTATCTAGACTCTTGCCAATCTGACATACACTCAGGCTTCTACTTGGTTACTAATAGCATTGCCTGGATTGCTGTCATTTTGAATTCCTGCCTTGTTAGTGAAATATGTTGCAATCCTGCATTCTTGGAATTGACTTATCTTCTCTTTATGCCTGTATATTGCATTAGCTGCTGTATTCTACCTGCCTTGTACACACATCTGAACCAATCTGTTAATTTAACACCATAGTTATAAAGAAATAATGAAACTGGACACTAGACCACATTCCACCTTGGTTGGATTGTACCAGAAAGGCAAGATTTTGTCTGTAAAAACAAACTGCCTCCTGTCTGTTTTGGTAGGTGTTTTGAATGCGTGGCAATCTTTAATGTTCCCACCTTGTGTGAAAGTCCCTCATGTTACTGTTACTGCAGGGTAGACAACCTGTAAGGACTCCATAGAAAATGAGCAGCTTCTGCCACCACCTTTTTCAGACTTTTTTATAAAGAAATTCTCTCTTTACTTTCTCAATCCTCTACCCGTTTGCATGGAGCATATAACCACAAGAGATGGCATTTTCAGAGATGTGTATGGGTGCTTATCTCTGTGGGTCTGGATACTCAACTCCCTAAGTGCTTTTAGAAGATTTCAGTTCAGGTCACCAGGCCAGCTGATCTTTCTCTTGTGGTTGTCACAGCACTTGTTTAATGCAACTTTTTAACTGAAAAAGGCCTTAAGTGCTTTGTTTAGAAGCTTATTTTGTTTCATCAGAGCCAAGAGGACCATCTTTTGCAAAGAAACTGCATCTATTTTGAAGTTACTGGAACACCCTAAACATATAAGCCCAATGTGAATGGCCTTTTCAGAGTAAAACCTTGCTATAATGACATTATGAAGCGTACTTTGAATATTGTACTACCTGAGACTTTCTTACTGTGATGCTGAATCTTTCCAAATGTGTTTTTATAACAG
>NW_017729034.1:1716258-1742128 GCF_001723915.1 Gavialis gangeticus
ACTGTGCTGGAAATTTTCACAGCATTGTTGGAGGACAGTTTGTGTTGTGTTTTTTAAAACCCAAAGTAGCATGTTTTTGTATCTTGCACTAAGTCCTAACTGCTGATAAATCCTGTGCAAATCACTTTCAGACTGCAGGCAGTAAAGGTCTACAGGTATTCCTAGGGAATACAGTAAGGATTGGTTCATGGAATTAGGATTATATCAAACTTGCATAGATTGCAGATGCTCCCATGCTGAATAGAGATGGGAATTGTCCTGTGGGTTGCATAACATGCAGTTTTCCCTGGGCCAGCATTCTCAGAATAAAAAAGATGGGTATAAAAAGAAGTATAAAGCTATAGGGAACATTTTTGCCAGCTGTGTTGCGTGATAAGACTGCATTTTTCTTTTCTGTGATATAACAGCTTGAAACAACTTATTGCAACTTTTTTCTGAAAATGGTTTTCATCCACTTTTGTAATCATCATGTCAGTGCCTGTTTTTAGGGTCACCACCTCCTAGTACTGGAGGCTCTCAAAACTTTTCAGTAATTTTTTGTGGCTTTATGTATTTTGAAATGGAGAGAGAATCTTGTGCCTCATTTAAAATGTGACAAAACATTTTTAAAAGTTTACCAACCGAGTGATATTTTTGTAAAATGAAAACCAATTTTTTTTTGGTGAAATTTTCCACTACAACAAGTGTTTTGTATTGTAAACAGCTTCTGTTGGCTCCTATGCTGCCTTGTACATACATCCTGGTTGCTTTTTTTTCCTGGGTCTGATCATTTGACAGACAGGTCTTTTCCTACTTAAAAGCTTTTGCTGTTCTGTAATAGGTTTATATCCTAAGACATGTGAACATTTGTTTTTTCAATAAAGTTGATACTGCACTAAATAAATTGTTCTCTTTATTTAAATAAATGAGTGAAGTTTGCAGGTGATACTTATTTTTTACGTAGATCACTTAATAGAACAAGATAAAAGGACTTCTTATTTCAATATTGGTAGGCAAGTTCCTGCTTCTTATGAAATGAGTGAAGTATTATAACCTGAATAAATTATTTAGAATCGAAGATAACTGTGTTCTAATTCCACCTCTGACACCTTCTCTGATCTTAGTCAAGTATCTAGATCCAAATTTGAAAAAAAAACCCACAACAAAACAACCTATTTTCTCTGGTAGCACTTGCAATGTTGTTAATTTATGTAGAGCAGATTATTTTTTTTTTTTTATATTTGCAGTTCTTGCTCTTATCAGAGTACTTGTCGGTAGCTTTCTAGGCACTTAACACTTGTTCTGGGCTTATTCTTCTGTTGTTTTCAATGTGGAGACGTATGTTCAATGTTCTGTTTGGATTTATTTATAATGTTATAAAACACACATAGCAAATGCATATCTTTATCTCTGAGAGAAAGTGAATGTAATAGGCTGCTTGCCTCAGGAAAGTGATTACAGGCTTGCCTGGACCAACTGATGAGGATAATTGGCTGGCCCAAAGGAAGTTGAAAGGCTCCCAGGAAAGGGAGCTGGTGGAGTCGAGAAAGGGAGATGGTTGTACGGCTGCAACACTGGGCTGGGAAAAAACTGGAAAGTTCGAGGGGGGGGGAAAAAACTGCAAAGCTAGAGGCTGAAGCAGCAAGCCAGGGAGCTTACTCGAGAGAGGGAGAAGGAAGAGCACTGCTGAGGAAGCAGCACCGAGTCACCCTCTAGCTCTGAGGTGTGAGTTACCCCTGGATTGACTGTCTTTGTTTGCTGATTGATTGCTGGCTTATGTCTATGGTGTTTTCTGTGAGGCAAAGGTGCTCAGGAAAATAAAGTGAGTAATGGACAACTCGCTACAGTGAGGTTGAAGACAGTCATGCACTATAGTTGATTCTTTTTGGGAGCAATTATTCCACATTCTTGATCCAGCCTCTTGAAGATGGCTTTGAGTTGGCCCCAAACTAGAATTCTGATTCTAGAGGAAATCTTGAAATTTTGTGTCTTGAAATGAAACAAAAAAAATAAATTTGTCCTACTTTGGGCAATCTACCACTCTCACTTGAGAGAAACCTTTCACGATTTCCTCAGATTTAGGGGAGCCTCTATGTTTGGGAGTCTGGCTCTTCTATGAGCCAGGAGCTCTGAAGGCCTTGTAGCCTTGGCTCTGGGCATAGTCTACTTAGTGGACTGATAAAGGGCTAGGAAACTTGGGCTCCCAGGCATTTATCAGGCTACTAAGGGGCAGGAAAACAAATTCTCTTTTGTATCAAAGAATAGTTTTATCTGGCAAAATTCAAGACTTTTTTCCAACGAAAGTTTCTGGTACTTGTTTACAGAAAGTGAAAAGATAATTGGAAACTGCCATTCAGATGGAAAACCCTGACAATCTCTGCTGTCTTCAAGCACTTTTTCAGCCATAAAGAAAAACCCTGACATCTTCATGTAACATTCCTTAGTTAATATTTTATGAAAAACCAATTCTGATCATCTAGTTCAGCCTCTGACATGCCAAGCCATTTACCTTCAAGAGATTTTTGGTAGCAAACCCATAACAACTAATTGAGCTACAGCTTATCTTTGTAAGAAAGATGGGCCGTTTTCATATTCTAATTTCCTGTCTCTGAATCGCCCACATCCCTAGGTAAGCGTTTCAATGACTAATTACTACTTGTTCTTTAGAAGCAAAGTGCAAGCTTGATTCATCAAGATGATGGTTCAGAGAAAAGGTCCCTGGTTGTTGTTTATCTCCCATACTAGGTAGTGTGGGATCAGTGGTCTGACCCTATGTATATGGTTTAAAACAGACCCTCAACATTCAGAGCATAAGTGAAACCTGCTTGGAGGATATCTCTAGGTCTGTTGTGGTTTGGTTGTCTCTTGTCAGGTGTTTGTATCATTAAACCAAAATGGCTTGAGCAAAGGATGCAATTCTGATTTTGCTTTGGGTTTTTAAAAAGAGGAAGTCTTTTCCTCCAAAACTGATTAAGTGGCCACATGATCTTTCTTTTCAGGCTCTAGCCGCCTTACTTATAGGAGAAACACTGGTGATCTTAAATTACTCCATCCATTCATTGCATTCTATATTTAAACAGGGCTTGACTCTTGTGTGGGTGGTGGGTCTTCCAGCTTCCTTTCTCCTTCTCCTGCCCCTGCCCCTGCCCCTGCCCCTGCCCCCAGAGCCTCCAAGTCAGTGCAAAGGAAGTAGGGAAAGAAAGACGAAATATGTTGGTCTGGTTGTTTTGCTTTTCATAGATGCCCTCTCCACAGCTCTTATTTGCCTTTTAATTGATTTTTTTTGGGAGGGCGGGGGATGGACGGACTTGGTTCTCCTGAAAAATCAAGCCACTTAAGCATATTCATGGTACCTCCAGTTTAAGTGGCTTGATTTCATATATCCAGACTAAAGTATTAACTATTGCTTCCCTAGTGTGAAATATCTCATCTTTTGGCTTTACTGGTGGGGAACAGCCAGAGAGAGAGTGTGTGTAGTCCAAGCAGATTCAACCTCCCTGCTTCTCTAGTTCCCAACTATAAAAATGGACCAGTAATGACTTGTAGAAGTTTAATGCATGGTTGTGAAGGGCTCAGAGATGGAGAAAGAGGTGGGGTGGGGGGAATCCGGTCATGATTAAAGCTATCATCCTAATTTCATCTGTTCAATTTTCAATGCTTTAAAAAAAAAAAAAAATCCTCCAGAACAGAAATGCATAGGGCCATTTTCCTGTTGTCTGGGCTTCTCTCCGTTGAAATTTTGTCTGGTACTAACAGCAGAAGTTGTCTTCATGGCCAGTAGAAACGTGTGGTCAGCACTGCATTGGAACTGCTGTCTTTCTTACCCCCAGTAGTAATGAAAAAGCTAATCTTTCCTAAATCTCTTATAGTTCAATAATCTCCTAAAGTGCCAGATCCATGATTAAAAACACTGATAAGAGCAGCTGTCCTTTTGTTCTCTTTTAATTAAGCCTCAGCACAAGGTGGGTGTTTGATTTCCTGAGACTGTTTTGATGAGTGAGGTTAAGTTTCGTTTGGCTGCTGGGACTGAATGTTCAGAGAAGGTTACTCATTCAAGCAGTTCAATGGGTTCTGGGGAGGTGGAAAGATTGAGTCCTGCTCTTGTGGATTTCATTGGATCAAGAAGGGCTGCCTTTTTGCAGACATGGGTCTGAAGACAAAAAACAGCTATCCAGTGTCAGGTGCAGAACAGGCCATTTTAATTGCTTTTTTTTCTGTGGTGTCTCAGCAGCTGTTGGCCAGAAGGTATGGGGTTTGAGTTTAATCGGACAGTAAAATAAGTAATAATCCAATCAGTTCTTAGGTGAGCATTCTCCTTAATACCCAGATAATTTATAATCTTGGGTTTAGGCATTTTCCACTCTGGCATTTTCCCTGACTTCCTTGCAAAGTGTATTAATTCAAAATTGTTCACCAAATAATTCTGCTTTGAATGTTGTGTGTGCTGATTTGTGGCAGTGTCTGATGCTTGTATTTTCTGCTGATCTGGTTACCAATCACAAGTCATTAGTTCCTACTTGAATGAGGAATTTCCAAAATCAAGTTTTCAGTGCAAAGAATTCAAAACTTAATTTTTATGTGAATATGTACTGCTTTCCCAAATGTCCTGGCTAGTAAAACTGTTCACTGAAATGTTTGCAGACCGTAAATGCTAAAAGCATACAAACATTAGTCCTGCTGCTGTCTCGTACTCTGCAACTCCATGGAGACTATGGGATGGACCAATTTTAAGTTTTAAAGGCTGTTCCTAGCTTTCTGTGTCTGTCTACCAATGCAGATTCATACTGGAACAAATATCAGACTTAAGGGTAGCATTTCATTTTCCAGACACCAGCATAAATCTGAGAGTAGGTCCAGGAGCTAGAAACTCCTACAGTCAGCTCTGACTCCCTCTGACCTGAGCCTCTTTATGCCTCTGTTCCAATGTTTGTAGAAGAGAAGACAAACTCTCCTTTCTGTGCCTTTGAAGGTAGGTAAAACTGATATAAAAATCTTGGTAAGTATACAGATATCTAGCAACCCCCTTCCCCCCCCAAAAAAAACAGTTAAAGGAGATAGGAGTGGAGGAGAGGGAATGACTTCACAAATTAGGAAGCCTAAAAGCAAGTCTTTTTTTTTAAGTATGGAAATGAAAAATTAATGAAGTACAGACATCCTTGACTCTCTTACTCTGCCTATCTGATTTCCTGCATGCATCTTATTTTATTTGGTGGCCTAAGCTATATAGATGTTAATGCATACTGCTCAAGGTTATATGTCATCTAGGACTTAAAGATATAAGAGGGAATGGGAAAAAATGAGTTAGATTGGCATCTGAGATGCATACTTTAAGGAGAGAATTCCCATCTTGAATGTATCCAAGCTACTTTTGTGAGGGTGTATGAAATCTTATTTATTGTTCACTTTTCTGTCAAAACTAGAATAGTTGGCTCAGCACAGCTCTATACTATGCACTGGATGTGAGGCACTACCTGACTCCGGATCTTTATATTTGAGCCCTTCTGCCCACACATCCAGAAACCAGCTGGCCTATCTTTTCAACAGATGTGAAAGCATTCCTCTTATCTGCGTTACTCAGAGGTGGAACAGACTTGGTTCCAAATTTCCCCTTAATTCTTAAGTCTCTCCACCTGGCTAGGATATAACATGGTCCATTTCAGTAGCAAAGTTGTTTTTTAGGGGATTAACTGCTGGCAAGGGGTCTTAAGCAGAAAGTAATTTACATCCTCCTTTATTCTAGCAATGACATTTTCCCAGTTTTGCTCTGCCCCAATCAGGTTGGTTGTTGCACTCCTCTCTTGCATGCTGTGGAAGCAAGTGTTCATATGATAAATTTATATAGGAAGAATAGATACAGAAATTCAGATCTGAAGAAAAATCCCATGCTCTTCTCAAGCAGTATTTCCTAAACTTCAATGTTGAGCCTTACTTTATGAGGTAAAACCCATGGCTTGCTTTGGGTGTTTAAAGCCCTATATATTAATATATACATCTTTCATCTCCCCTGCTTACAGCCAGTCCTTAAATAGCTTCCATGGAGATGTGCCCCATACTTTCATGCATGCTGGGCTAGAACTTTATAGCTTGATTCTTCTCTTCTCTTGTGCTTTGATTTGCATTGATATTTAAATTATCTTCATGCATATCTGCATTGGAAGGAAATGAGGAGGGAAGTATACACCTTGTTGTTTTAGGCTCTTTACAAACTGGGGCATATTTGCTACATAAGTGCAAAGTGCATCAAGAACCATGACTCCAAAGAACCTTTCCCTCTAAAACTTTCAAAGATGGTGATTAAAAGTTTTGACAGCTAGATTCAGTGTTAGGCTTCCAAATAAGCTCCACAATAGAAGTTAAGCTACTGTACCCTTACAGTCCGAACACTTCTAGAAAAGTCTGCCTAAATCTAGGCTTCAGCACTGGTTTTGAACCACTCATTTTAGTAATATTGACCTTTGTGTCAGTGCTGCAAAATACTTTTGTCTTGCCACACATAGTGCTAACTTTTTAAAATGATGTACTAAAGAAAGCTGCTTAAAACCCCAGCATTATCCTCTTCTCCCTCCCCCCCAAATTTTTTTCAGTGTGATTAACAAGAAGCCTGTGAGCCGGTAATCAAGTCCTTGATGAATTTGTGAAAAGCAAATGATTGTCCCTGGGGTTCACCAACAGTTTCCCCAACAGTCTCCCCTCCCACTTTTCTACATCACTTACCTTTCTACTTCTGTGGTTTATTGCCATTTGAGTTTGTGCTTTGCTTCACTTCAAAATACAAGATGGGGAGACTGGGTCTGGCTTCCAGAGTTTTTAAGCAGCTACCATTCCAGTAAAAATCAACAGAAATGATGGGGAGTCAGTATCTTTGAAAATCAAATCTTGTACCTTTTGGTCTGTCTAAGTGCCTTGTAGAACTGCTGCTGTAGAAATTATACTCTAAGCATGTGGCTGAGGTACTGCTGCTGGTGGGATTCATAACTTTGAATTTCCTGAGCAATTAGCTTCCTAATATTTCAAGCTGCACAGAAATCAGTTTTGCATTTAAAGTCTATGGCTTTTAAAATAAAACAGGAGACCTGTATGCAAGTATTTTGGAACTGATTGAAATTGTGAGCCTTTCAGAATCTTGGTGAAATTTACTGTATTTTCAAAGTGCTTCAGCCAGCCATAATTTATATACCATATTTCTTTTAACATGGATAAATGGCATATAATAACTAAAAGCTATCTGCATTAAGTGCTTAGGTACTTCTGGCACCATTTGAAATCGTGTAGTATATACAAAAAGAACTAATTTAGCCTCTTTCCTGTGCTGCAGGAAAAAAACAACCAAAACCATAAACCTATGAATTCAGCATCTTACACCAGCAAACAGCTTGTTTGTTTTTTTTTTCACTTGTCCCTCCAGAAGCCAGATCGCCATATTTTAAGTATTCCATTGACTTCAATGCACAGTGCAAGAATTCAACACACTGAACCTCAGACTTCAGCTGGCAGTAACTGCTGGCTGCATGAATGAAGCTCTATACTGCAACCAACAAGGGAAACTGACTTCTTTGCATGCTGACAGGGTAATTTACCTACTTCATTTTTTCTGGTGGACAACAACTAGGAGGAGTTGCATCAAAGTTAAAGAGAACTGATATGCCCTAAATTTACTTAAACAAACAAACAAACACGGTTTGAAAATAGTAGAGAGAGCTGACCCTGTGGTGAAAATACCTGGACTCAGTCTAAAATACAGCTATTGGGAACTGCAGATAATATTTTTTTTCTATGGTAAACAAGTCTCTATAGTCCTGCCTTGCATGAAATCACTGCTGGCCTGCAGTTCTGCTGTTCTGGGAGCTGGAATCCAGGGCTGTGGCTCTACTGTGGGCAGTGGGACTATTTGCAGGCTTTTCATCACCAACAAGGGATGTAGGATCTGATCTTTTTTCCTTAAGGGCAGTGTACTAATCAAGCTGTTGGTGTGCAAGGACTGATGCACTTTGGAAGGTGCACCCTAGGGTCTGATGGGCTCTTAAAAAGCATGCCACAATTCTGTTCATCTACTGCATAAATGTATCCCTCACAATAGAGTAATTAAAAAAATACAGCCTTCCAGCTTCTCAGAAAGAATCATAGGTATAAAAGCCCATTAGAGGCTATCAAATAAAACAGTTATAATGTTCTCAGTCAAGTTATTTTTGAGTGACCCAAAAAATATCAGACTATTTTTCAAAAATAAATCACAACTGCCGTTTTATTCCATAGCCGTGCTATAGATCTTGTTCACGCCCCTTTGACGTTTTTCATACAGTAAAGGCTAAAGTCATAAAGGGGATGTAGATGCCTGATGGCCTATTTAGGTACCTACATTCCAAATGTAGATGCCACTGGCATTCATCCAAACCCTAGTCTAACCCTGAAGGCCCCCAAACGCCTTCAGTACCTAACTCCTGACGGCACTGTGGTATTCGGCACATGCAGTAGGTCTCCACTACAAAGTTTTGTAACCATACCAATATTATTTAGGGATATGGAAAGAACATAGTCCCTTTTAGCTGACATACCTGGGGCAGTAATGTCCCCAGTCTGCACAAAGGTCTGCTGACAGCAAAAGGCTTCTGCCAGCTTTTAGCTGCTGTCATCTGGGGAGGCAGTCTAATGATGCTAATAGAAAAATCTGGTCTGCCAGCGTATGCTGCATCTCCAAGAGGGGGCTCTGCTGATGCAGCTATGCAGGCACACAGATAGTGGCAGCAGTTTAGTATACACAGGCCTAGAGCATTACTTGGATTCACAGAAGAGTCATTCCCTGACTCGCTCGCTGTGAGGCCTAATTCAGTAGGTGTGCTTGGATTCCACATAAAACATACCTTTCACCCAGTAGCTCTGGTTACAGCATTCACCACTAGAGACCAGGTTCAGGGTGCAGAAAGACATAAAAGCCTGTGGTAAAAGACTTCAGGCTCCCTGGACACTCCATCGCTGGCCTCAGGATTGCTGGTCTTGGTCAAGAAAAAAATTAAAAACCAGTTGGAACAGGGAATGGAGAAACAAGAAGTCATCCACAAACTGGACTATGTTAAGTAAGGTTTAAATAGGGACTACAGATTCATTTCCATTTACCTGGATTAACTTTGTGATCCCTTTGTTCCTATGGGTTTACAGCTTGTTTGCTTGACTCTCCTAGCCCCACTCCATCCCCCCTTTTTCCCCCCTCTCTCTCTCTCTTCTCTGCCCTTGTCTTTTGTATTCTAATTTTTTTCTCTCTCCTATCCTCTCTTTTCTGTATGTCCTTTTCACAGCATCCAATGAAGTGATCTTCAGCCCATGAAAGCTTGTGCGTGCTCTCTCGTTTACCTAGTCTGTAAAAGGACATATCTGCCCTGCCTTTTGCAGGGCCTCTTCTTCCAGAGGAGTCCCAAACCTATTTTTTTTTTCATGAGTGTCCTAATTACCAAGATATGCTAGGGTGAGGTGCTCTTATCTCCTCCTGCTCGCTTTGTATAAAACACTTGAATATTCACTGGAGCCAAGCTCTCCTCTTCAGGTGACTGTTTTAAACACTGAGCTGTACAGTCCTTCTCTTGGCAAATGAATGTTTAAGTTGCTCCACTTAAAAAATACCTAAAGTCCTGAAAATGCTTAGGTGTTTAGCATGTACAGTCTAGTCTACAAGAAGGACAGAGAGCCCCACAGCCCGGTGGATGGTTCCCTAGTGCCTCAGAAAGGTGGGAAGAGGTGGTGTCAAAACCTCTGAGGCAGAAAGGTCTCAAGCTAGATCCTCCAGATTCCAAGCAGATGCTGTTAAGTAAGAAAAGGGGCTCCTTGTCCTGGCTGGGCTCTGTGCAGGGTGAGATGTGGTCTGATCAAGCTTGCCAGATAGGAATCTACCCACCTACCTTACCTGTGGGAACCTATTTTTGTGAGTCTCCGTGGGTGCACTTACACATTCATTAATGCACTGTAATTATGGCGCATTAAGTTCAGTACCTGTAATAACAGGAACTAAATATAGCTTAAGTGGTGCTACTGTGCATTAGCACAGATGAATGCGATTTGTGTGACGCTTAATGTGCATTAGCCCAGTTTTTGCCAGCTGCGCTAATGCGCGGTACCATTAGTTTTCTGTGCATCAAGCATCTTGTGTAGATGTGCTCAGTGGCGCTTAGCTATGAGCCACTCACTGCTGTGGGGATTTAGGCATGTTGTCAGCAGAAATTTAGATGTGAGGGACTTGACTTTGGTATTGAGTGAGTTTTTGTGCCTACAGGCTGAGAAAGGGGTTTTCTGAGACCTAGGCACATAATGAGGCATTAGGACACTTAAGAGGCACCTAAAATGGCATTAGGACACCTAAGCCTTCCTTATTCTAGAGTGGGGTGATCAACCCTTGGCCCATGGGAAAGCATGTCATCCAGCCCATGGGGCAATTCACACTGAAACTGCTTCCCTACCACCAAATGTCAAAGCCCCAGGAACCAGATGACATGGCCCCATGCATAGAATCTAGTTGGTACACATGGAGATAAAGGCAGGGCAATGGGCCTGTTCCAATGTGCACAATGGATGCACGGGGGGGGCGGGGTCTGATCCAGCATGCATGAGGGTAGCTGACCCAATCTGGTGCATCGGTTGGTGGGCTGAGGCTGGTTTGGAGGCCCCAGTCCAGTGTGCGCTGTGCAGGGCAGTGGGCCCAATCAACACATGTAGAGTCGGAGAGGGGGCTGCAAGCCCAATCCAGCATGTACAGTTTGGGGTTGTGTGCCAGACTGGGTCCTGACCCTGTGTGCTCTTGGTCAGGCCTATGGACTGGATCTGGCCCACAGACCAACCCCACATCACTCATCTGGCTCACAGGGCCAACAGCTTGAACATCCCTGATCTAGAGCAAAGTGCATGAGGACCTTTTATTATTACTTTATTTTAAGAATCCAGAAGAGTGGGGCAGGCAATTCTGTGTTTATAACAAAAATATAACACCAGCATTTTTCTGTAACAGCCTTGACTGTTGCCTGCTTGCTCCCTACCTTCAGCGGGCATTCACATCAGCATGAATGCAATTTCCATGCATTGTTTCAGTCTGGAAATGAAATATTTTTTCATTAATGGAAACCTGGTTCTCAAGCAGAACAATTAGACCCACTTCAGGTTGGAAAAAAGATAAAAGCCTGCTAATTTGGATGGAGGACTCTTCTTTTGAGGCAGCCAATTGCGTAATCAGATTGCCACCCACCTGACCTGACAAGTAATTAGAAGATAGCCCTCTTTTTGTATGTACGTGTGTATGTAAACCTTAACACACTGGTGTCACTGTCCCATTGTGACTTCTAAGGGCTGAAGAACAAGTCGGTGGCAAACGAACAAGGAGAGCAGAGTTGTTAGCTTGTAGCTAATTAATTGGCTTGGGTTTAAGTCTACTTAGGTTTTGTTGGTGGTTTGTTTTTTTTGGTGGGGTTTTTTTTTTGTGTGTGTGTGTTTTGGGGGTTTTTTTGTTTTGTTTTGTTTTGGGTTTATTTTTTTTTTTTAGCCACCAGAAGTTAATGACAGTAAAGTCACCATGGCTGATTTGGGGTGTAAGAAGCCCAGTGACTGCACAGTCTCCAGGCTCCTCAATGTTGTGGAGAATGAACTCCAGGCTGGGAGAGACAAAGGGGACCCCACTGAGAAACAGCTCCAGGTGGTCTTAGAAGATGCTGCACTCTGGCAGAGGTTCCGGGAAGTCACTAATGAGATGATCGTGACCAAGAACGGCAGGTGAGTGCTGCACTCTCCCTTGTGTAATTAGTGTATATGACAGTATTAGGGGACTACTAGCAACTGCAGCCTAAAGAAAACCAGTGCAATTGTAGAATGTTGTTAGTGCTGCATGTGCATCGTGTATCCTGTGCAGTGAGGGAAAGGCAGCATGCAAAGTCTCTTAAAGCCAGAATACAAGTTGTTGAGGAGGGTTCACGCTCTCTTAGACGTGTACCAGCCATTCCCGCACCCTTATATTCCTGGCTGTAAGATACATTAGAAGAAGTTATTTATTGCTGTGAGACTACAGAATGGTAAGGGATACTCAATAGGAGAAAGCGACTCCCACCTCCAAGGCTGCTGTGGGCTTTCACCCACTTTGCAAATTGTTCAGCCTGAAAAATACCTAAGTTCTCATACAGCAGCTTTTCATTTGTGGATCTCAAAGTAGATCAGGGTTGTTCTCTCCATTTTCTGGTCAAGGAAACCAAGATGTGCAGCAGTGAACCAATCTGAATAACAAGCTTATAGTAGATCTGAGATGAGAACCCAGAACTTATAGCTCCCACTCTGGTGGCCCAGTCAACAATCCATGAGTCTGCTGCCACATAGTTACAGATGCCAGTATGCAGAATTCATATGAGAACAACCCCCTCACCATAGTGCGCACACGCTATTTATGCAATGGCAGTAACAAGGCTTGGCTGCTGACCCATGCTTGTTTGCTGTGAACTTGGAACTTTAGTAAATGATTCACTCTCAGAGTCTTAGGAAGACAAAATGTCATTCTGGAAGTGGATCATGCTTCTAATTCAGTGCGTATGGCACTCTCCAAAATGCAAGAGAAGTTCCTGAGTTCAGAATCCTTGTGCCAAGTTGGGTGCTGGCCTGGAGGGGACTAATCTCAAGGAACTTCTAACCTAGAGTGGGCAAGCAATCCAGTTACCCCTGTAATCTGCTGGGGTTTGATCACAAAACTGCACGGGAAATTTCATGGTACATTTCCTTTGCTAAGTTGTACCCAAGATATTTCATAGAAGATATGCATGTTTAGGAGGAATTGGGACAGATGAGGAGGTAGATCTTATCTATATTCAGAAGTTGCATCTAGTTAATTACACTGCTTTTTAAACTGATATAGTTAAGAGAGAGCAAACTCCCATGTGGATATTTAGTGTAGTATAGAAATGGTTTATTTCAGTTTAGGCTGATCTGATCCCAAATCAAAATAAACCAAATCTATATGATTTTGATTTAAATGGAAATAAGATGGGTTGGCATCAATATAACTAAGCAGGTTTAAAATCACACCCTTATTTAAAATATCAGAAATTCCTAGTTTAGATCAATGCAAACAATCAGTGTAGCATACGGTATTTACCACTACATATAGTAACATATTTTCTTACATATACACACCTTTTCGTAAAAACTGGGGTGCATGTATTAAGTGGGGAAGCTGATTTTGCCATATGCGAGAGAATACAGTAATATTTTTACCAGTGTTAAAGTATACGAGTGAGTGTGTGTGTGTAATGACTTTTGTCATAGTAAATCTGTCCTTATCCAGTGCTCATGGTGAATTTTTTATCAAGAATGACAAGTTTTCCAGTCACTGAAATCTTTTAGGCTGTGTTCCAAACTGTGTGTTCATACTCATCCTGATCCTGCTTCTACAGAAGCCCATTAGAGTTGTCCCTAACTTCAGTGGGAGCAGGAACAGATCCTTTCTGTAATAGCAAAGCCAGGGTGTCTTACAAAGAGAATAAACAACAGTATTCTGTGATTTACAGTTCTCGTCTAAAGCTCATTGTTCAGCTCTCATCATGTTTGGGACTTTTATAGCAGCCTGCATGATGTCAGTAAAAGGTGTTCTTACAGTTTTAAAGGTGCATGTCATTAAGTTAACCAGACTGCAGGCAAAGGAAATATAGACATGCCATGGACTGTATACCAGTGGAAAGAATCGTGTACAGTCTGAAAACGAGAGATAAAATGGGAGCTGAGACAGCTTTTTCATTCCCTGATCCCCCTCAGCATGACTCTTAGCCCTTTACAATTTGGGGTATCTTAAACAACACAGCATGGGCGACTGTTGCCTCCTGAGTCTGGGCGGGCAGCTGCAGACGCTGTTGGCCGCGGGAGTGGAGGTGGCAGACACTTGCAGATGCCATTGGTGGGTGCCCACAGATGCCATTGGTGGTGGGGATGGCCCTGTCAGGGGGGCACATGCCCCCCCCACCCCGTGCTCCCCCTTCCAGTTGCCTGTGCAACACAGCAAGATGGTTTTTCTCAGAAGTGAATGATACTGATCTACTTCCCTTGAAGTTACTGGAAAAACTCCCATTAACTTTTAAGAGAGAAATATTGAACACTCTTGAAAACCCCATCCTAGAGCTTTTAGGAGCTTTATGAATATCCGGGAATAATTCATGATGCACTGTGGGGTCAGTCAGTATTACTATCTTGAGAAACTGAGACACATTGCAGCAGGGGTGATGCATAGAGAGTGCATGCAGGTGCACATGCACCCCCTGAGCGTGGCAGTGTACCCCCTACAAAAAGGCAACACCTGTGGGCGGTGGCCACTTGCCACCCCTTCCCCCCTCGTCCCCCTCCCCCACCACAACCAGCAGCGTCTGTGGGAGCTCACACTTACTGCCACCGTGCTCCTGCCGCTGCCATGCCCCCTCAGTGGCTGGGGGCACACATCGTTCATGCATTTGCAGTGAAGTGATTTGGCCTCCACACATCAAATCAGAGGCCGATCCAGCACAGAACCACACAATGCTGTATTGGTAAGCTATAAAATAATAATCTGTATGACTTTATGCTGCCTAGCAGGGCATTCTGCAGTAGGTGCAGGTATTACCAAAATATCATAAATGACCAAACTGTGCATAGATTTTCTGAGTGCCCATGATATCTTTTCACAGTATACGATGAAGTGAACTCAAGTTTCACGCCTTCTTTATCTTAGTTAGTCTATAAGTTGTATCTCTACCTGCCTTTTGCGTGACTTCAGACTAATACAGCTAACTACCTCTCCGTGCTCATGGTGAATAGAATGTGAGGGTTTGAGGCTTTGATACTATAATTGAGATATATATTCAATAATGTATGATGCTATCTTATAGTAATTTAACTGGCAGAGCAAAAATAAGTGTGTGCAGAAGTTAGATGAATGCACCCTAGAAGTGTCAAGTAATAAATTGATATTCCATAAAACACATAGTACTCAAATGGTGATGAATGCTGCTGTGATGCAGACACAGGTGGAGTCACTACCATGTTTATTCTGCTGGTGTGCATTCTGTTTTGTATTAGAATTCAAGCCATTTTGATTTCAAGGCTTTTATTTGTAGTACTTACATGACCCACACCATCCCAGTCCCAGATGATTTCACTGTCTTTAATATCTTTCCCCTCATGCATACCTGTGAGGAGGGGAAGTGCTCTTATCCTGTGGTTTGGGCTGGGAATGGAGGCACAGAGCGCATTCCCATGGGTGCTTCTGGGAAGCTGTCCCCACCCACTCACTCCTGCTCTACAGATGCTGAACCCCAGCAATGAGGCAGTGTAGCCACCTCAGATCAACCCTGAGTGTGCAGCTCAATGCTGTGCTAGGGCCTGCAGTCTTCAATGTAGTGCATGCAGGCTCAGGGACACACTAGAAAGCAGATGCATTGTATTTGCAGATTGGGAGCATGAGGCGTATGAAGGGACAGGAAGAATCTATTTCATGGTGGTGCACCTGGCCATGTCAGCGAGGCAGTAGACATACCATAAGTATCATGCTGGAACAAGCAATCAGGGCTCATAGTAGTGAACAAGGTATGGGAGCAGGAACTAGTTCTAGGTCTTTCAAATTACAGGTTAGCACAGCAGTGTAGGGACACAGCCAGGCACCCAGGGCAAAGTGGAAGCAGTGAATTCTGGTTTACAAATGTAAATGCAAATACGTAGCTGCTATCTACAGCTGTTTTTTTTAACTCCCTTCTCCCCAAATTGTTGCCCAAGGTGGTTGCCCCTATTTTTCCCCCCCTATTTATGTCACTGGGTTAGCACCTGTCTGCTTTGGACCACAGGACCATTTTTTTTTTCTGCTCAAAATAGCCAGAAAAGAATCACCTTCAAAGCAAAGATTCCCACCTCCATCTATTGGGTAGAATTTTTCTATTTCTTTACTAGCTTTACCAGTTGGACAAACTTTAGCTATAAGACATACAGTTGTTATATTCTCTAGCTCTACAGGACACACATTCACACTAACCCTTTCCTGAGTTGCAAGTGTAACTCAAATAGTCTAAGCACATTAACGATTCTGAAGCATTCTAGTATTCAAGTGATGGGGGCCATCTTCAGTATCTAAGAGAGAGTTTTCTCATTTCTTATGAGTGTGGACAATTGGAAAAAATTACACTTTTGTCATTATAAAAAATATTTTTGTAGCTTTTTTCCAGCAGCTCTGGTCCCTCAATAGAAGGCATAAGAATCTGGAACAGAGCAGAGATAATTTTAGGATCAGAAATGCATAAGTGAGCAATCTAGTACAAATTCTTTATCGTTTGGGGAAGTTAAACAATTTTCTAAATCTTCCCTCTAGCCTCAGTTCAACAAAGCATTTAAATACCTGCTTTAAGTCCTTTAAACTTCAGTGACTGTCTGTATCTGGATATAAGAACATGCCTAAAACCTTTATCAGTCTGGGGCCAAAATGAAGAACATGAACTCTTTAGTAATTATTTCCCAACATTGATATTGGACCCATGTCCATGTGAGTATTGTATTATATAAAACATATTCTCAACCCTATTGTTTTGTGTGTGCAGATGCTTATTAGATTCATAGATTCATAGATGCTAGGGTCGGAAGGGGCCTCAACAGATCATCTAGTCCAACCCCCTGAGGAAGCCTTGCAAAAAGGCCCTTTTTTGGTATGGATAAGCCTGGTAAGCATTTGGGCCTTGTTACACGTTGCAGATTTTAAGCTTCTCAAATGTTGATCAGTGTTTCGAGTAGTTGCATGTTCAGGCTAAAACCTTTCTCTGACTGTCCCCAACCTGCAGAGCTATGACTTGCCACTAGAGGGATGGTGAGCATGGGCCTAAGAGCTACAGTTGTGAGTTGTCCACATAGAACAGGAAGGGAGAGGACACTGCACCCTGGGATGATGGAGGACTGAAACTTGAGCAGCTTATCTCTGGGGAGTCATGGAACGTGAGCTGGCTAACATAAATCAGAGTGAAACCTGCCATGGAGTGGCGGAAATTTAAAAAGCCTAAAGGGTGCTTAAAACTAGTTTACACTTCTGGATGTGTGGGCAGTCCAGGGACTAAGAAGCCCCTTAGTTGGTAGCGGCTGGAGAAAATATTATTTGGGGGGGCCAAGGGCTGTTGCAGGGCCAGCGCATGCTGGTGCTGTATGCGGTGGTGGTGCTGGGTGCGGTGCTGCAGCGGTGCGGCATTGCAGTGGTGCTGAGTGGCACCAGGCACTTCAGGATGGCAGGACCATGGCGCTGCTGCTGTTGCTGGCCACTGCAAAATTAGTTGGGGGGGGAGGGGCTAAGCACCTTTAGCCCTGGGCTTCCACCACCTATGACCTTAGCCATCTAAAATTAATGTGTAACAAATCCCTTTAAGTGTTTCACATTTTAACTGAATATTTGCTGTGGTCTGCTGGGGCTTCTGCTAGTTTCCTTCCTCATTTCCTGTGAAGACATATGTGGCATAAAGCTGGGTTCCATCCATAACTGATGAACTTGCCTATTGGATGAACAGGACTGCCGTTACCAGGGTCTGGTACAAAGCCTGTGGAAGTCAATGAAGAATTCCCACTGGCTGCCTCAGGCTTTGAATGAGGCCCTAGTTGCACAAAAATGCATGCTCACTGAACACACTTCCTGTGCAGTTCGTTTGTGCTCCCAATGTCTAGAAATAGTTTTGCATCATGGACTGCTTTTGTTTTCTTGTTTTAAGTGTTTTTTGTATACGTTACACATTAGGCTGGTTTGCACGTGTTAATGTACACACAGAATAGCAACACACATAACTCGTGTTTATCCATCTTGTAAATAAACCTACTGTTGCTCCATACCTACAATGCATTTTGCCTTCAAGCTTTGCCAGAGCTCAGCTTCTGGCCTTACTTCTCCTTACCTACTCCTCCACCCCTCCTTTTGGGGGATTTACATTGGGAGCTGGTATAGTTTAGCACAGTCACCTGGACCTGATTTATGTTTTCAAATTATGAATATACCAGTGATTCCAATATACCTATTGTTAACACGAGTTCTTGAATGAGTGCCAATAAAATCTTTCTACCCTATGTCATCCAGTTGTATCGAAGAGAAATGACATTTGCAACACTTTTAGATAGTTTTCAAACCCTTAAATTTTAAGAAACTTTAAAGCCAATACATTTTTGGAAAAGAAAACCCCCCCATCCTACTGCCCTGTAAGATGAAGAGAAACATCAGGCAGAACATGGGATGGCAAGAAAGAGAAGAGAAGCCAGTCCCAGCAGCAGAAAGGGTGCAGTCAGTCAGGCAAGTGAAGCCCAAGGTGGTCTGAAGATGATACACAGGGGACTGCAAGAGAGAATAGGAGATGGAACAATATTCAACTGAAAGGAAGAATACCTAGGAGATAACCTGAGCTTCACACCACATCAAGAAGAGTCAAATTGCTTATGTGACTGGAGGAAAAGAAAAGAGAAATTTTTCACTTACTAAGAAAAATCTAGGGCAGAAAAGGGTCCTCATGGGAACAGGGGAAAATCCACAGATTCTTTTTTTTATGCCTCTACATATGACACTGCCTGATTCCTGCTGGAGTGGATCAAAGATGCCAAGCTCCAGAAGATACTTAGAAGAATAGAGGCTCAGGGGATCTTCAGTAGATTTCTTTCTGGTTCTCAGAGCTTATGAAATTGAAGAGCTAGCTCAGGGGCTCATGCTATGAAGATGCTTTAGGAATATCCACTCACTGGAAGTCATTCATAGAAAGAGGCCTCTCCTTGATGGATGAACTTCACTTGAGTACCAGATTAGACCCATATGGGGCACGGCACACACCTGTGGCATGGGGCAGTCCATGGGTCAGATCTGGCCCACAGGCCCCTTTGCCCATCCCCTCCTGCAGCATACCTGATCCAGCAGCTGCTCCAGCTGGTCTGGGACCCACAGTGCATGCTTTGTGGATCCTGGAATGGCTGAAACAGGCACCAGATGTAGTGAAGTCTGGCTGGACTAAAAGTTGTACTGCACGTAATTGCTGCCCCAGCTGGTGTGCACCACAAGTGGTGCTTGCTCTAGGATGTGTGCCACACAGAGCCTGCTCCAGCCAGTTTGGTACCCGATCTGCATGTGGTGCTTGTAGGCATGGGTCCTGGACTGGCTGGATCAGGCACTGCGTGCAGCTTAGTCCCAGAGCTGTTGGGGCAGGTATCCATTCCACAAGGCTCCTATTCCAGCCATGCTGGGATCCACACTCATGGCTGACTGGTGCCACCTTGGTCAAAGGAGGCATGTGCCACCCCAGTGACCAGACCATCGCCACGCCCCTGCCACCAAGACTCCTGCTGCCGTTTGTGGTCAGTCACCATGCCCCCCCAGTCTCAGGAGACACGAATCCTTCATGCTTTGAAGGCCAACCTCAAGAAGTGTAATATTAACATCAATACTAGGGAGACTCAAGCACTGAAAAGTCCCCACTGGCACCATGATGTACAATAAGGCATCAAGCATTCCCGCAAACTCACTTTGCTATGGAGGCAGATGGATGCGAGAGACAAAGGGGAAGAGCTGTGACCCAACATCACCAGGATCTACTCCTACCTCCAGGAACTATTTGCCACATCTGCAGTCAAACATGTGGACCTCAAACCAGACTCTTCAGTCATATACTGACTCATCAATGACTTCCCTATTTACTGGAAGACTGTCATGACTGAATTGTATTGAGGGACTGCTATCCACAACAACTGATGAGCTGCTAGTTCAGGGGTAGGCAAAAATATGGCCTATGGGCCATATTCAGCCTGCCATCTGATTGGATCTGGTCTGTGGGCAGGTGAATGGATCTAGCAGGCACCTGCCCAGGGCTGCTTCTGGAGTGCTGGGTGCTCTTCCTCTGGGCCGAAGCTTCCACCAGCCTGAACCCATGTGCAGCTGTAACACACCTCTTTCCTTCCCCCACTTTGCCTGAAGCCCTGGCCTGGAAGCTGTTGGTTGCTTCTGGGGCAGCTATTGATGCGGCAGGCATCTGCCATGTCTGGACTGCGGGAGAGAAGGGGCACTAAGGCTGCAGGCAGGTGGATGCTGGCCACGGGGCTGGTGGTGGAGCATGTTAAAATGGCAGGCGGGTCACAGCCCGGGGAGAGAGGGACACAGTGGAGGGGACACGGGGAGGTGTGGCCCTTGACAGGTCACCAAAACTCATTAAGTGGCCTGCCAATCCAAATCATTGCCTACCTTTGTGTTAGTTCAACTAAAACTGGCTTCCCTGCCATCTAGTGGCTAGGTGTGATATTAGTACCTACTGACAGCAACAAGCTTGATAGAGCAGTTTCATAGTTTCAGAGTTGTTAGGGTCAGAAGGGACTTAAGTAGATCATCGAATCTGATCCCCTGTCCTGGGCAGAAAAGACCGCTGGGGTCATATGAAGACCCCCAAGGTAGGGGAGAGCACCACCTCCTTTGGGAGCCCATTCCAGAGCCCGGCAGCCCTTACCATAAAGAAGTTCTTCCTGACGTCTAACCTGAATCTGCTCTCCATCAGTTTGTGGCCGTTGTTCCTGGTTATTCTAAGGGGTGCCCTGGTAAACAGAACATCTCTGATTTCTTGCTGCCCCCTGCGGTGAATTTGTAAACAGCCCCGAGATCACCTCTCAGCCTTCTGTTGCAGAGGCTGAAGAGATCCAGGGCCCTCAGTCTCTCCTCATAGGGCCTTACCTGCAGGCCCCTAATCATATGAGTGGCCCTCCTCTGGACCCTATCAAAGTTGTCCACATCCTTCTTGAAGCGTGGCGCCCAGAACTGGATGCAGTACTCCAGCTGTGGCCTGACCAATGCTGCATAGAGGGGAAGGTTATGTCCCCTTCTTTCCATGGTGTAACTTTATTAGAATCAAAATCCAGGGTAAATGGCTCTATAGTCATCATGCCATCTAAAGCTGGTGTGGCTGATAGGAAGAACTTCAAGAAATGGAGGAAAGTGTGGAGAAAGTGTTATGTAATCTCTACTGCTGGTTTTAACACAGAGGAAGATGAAAATCAGATTAAAAAAAAATATCTATAGATAAACAAAC
The DNA here is from genome assembly GCF_001723915.1 of Gavialis gangeticus. NCBI lineage: Eukaryota > Metazoa > Chordata > Crocodylia > Gavialidae > Gavialis > Gavialis gangeticus. The sequence goes on from NW_017729034.1 coordinate 1,737,270, forward strand.
CCTAGAAGATAGGAATGTAACCATGACTGTGTCCTGCATATTTGACTGTGGTTGTTCTACAATGTAGCTTTCATTCCTCATCTGCATACCCTCATTCACATACTGGTTTGAGGGGCTACTTGCACCTGTTTTGACCACCATCTGTTTGTGGTCTTATTATTGTCTGAGATTAAACTGTACCATTGTAAATGACAGCTAGATCAGGTTTTGTGTCCACTAGTTCTCCCTTTCACATCTGAAGTTTGTAGGCAACTATGTATCCCCAACAGCTATGATGAGCTGTTAGTTCCCGGATAGGCAAAATATGGCCAGTCCCTCCCAAAATCCAGCCACTCCCTTTCAAATTTGTGGAGTTTGTAGAAGTTTGCACGTTAGTGCAAAATTCTGCAATGGTCACTGGAAGTTCAGCCCTCACTGTGAGCTGTGCAGAGGTCTTGCAGTGGGGTGGCCCTCAGTTGTAGGACAAAGCATGAGGGAGAAGAATGATGAGATTGCAGGCAGTTGTTCCTTGAATAGCTTCCATCGGCTCCTTGAAATAAAGGCATTTCTGAACACAAGACTGACTGTACAGTGGATTTAGGTGAAGGCCTTAGACGCACTACAGTTAAAAGAGCTCAACAAACCCTGAATCTACCACTGACAGGGCAGGGTCTAAAAGAGTTGGGGTTGCATAGCGTTTTGAAGAGGATGGGAGAAGGAATGACTGGTAGGGCTGTGCAAGGCTTCAGACCGTGCTTCGGATCCGGAGAAGCTTCGGATGCTTCGGCGTCCAAAGCAGCATGTCCAGATCGAAGCGCTGGCTTCGTTAGGCTTTCTGAAGTGGTTCAGAGCTTCTGAACCTCTTCAGAAAACCTTTGGAACTGCCTTGGAGATCCGGCCATAGTGTATAATGGGGAATCAATGAAATATCCATAACTTCATTGTTTTTTGTCTGATATGGATGAAACTTGTGGTGATGGTAGCCTCTGCTGAGAGCATGAAGCCTGACAAGTTTCAAAATGATTGGTGGAGGGGTTCAGGGGAAACTGCACCCCAAATTCTTGAAAGCAAAACTCATGTCACATGTATGTGTTACACCACAGGGGGGTGAAAGCTGCAGGGATGGTGGCCCTTGGTGAGGCTGCAAAACCTGCCAAGTTTCAAGGAGATAAGTGCAGGGATTTGGGGGGAATTGCACCTCAAGCTGCTGACAGGCAGAACTCATGACATGGGTGACACTGTGTGTATTAAGGCACAGCAAGATGAAAGCTGCAGGCCTGCTAGCCCCTGCTGTGGCCATGAAGCCTGCCAGCTGTTGAGGAGATCAGTGCAGGGCTTCTGGGGCCCTGCATCCCTAGCTGCTGACAGGCCAAACTCGTAACATGGGTACTTGTGGGACTGACTGTCTCTGTCTTGGGGCAGTTGATCGTCTGTATTGATTATTTCCCCTCCTTAGTCTGTGGTTTAGTAAGTGTTAAATAGGTGTTAACAAGTTAATTAGCAAGGATTAACAACTACAAAACCAAAAACTAAGGAGAGGAAATAATACAGACAATCAACTGCCCCAAAACAGAGACAAGTGCTTGTGCAACTGACTGTGTCATGAGTTTTGCCTGTTAGCAGCTAGAGGTACAGGGCCCCACGGGCCCATCACATTCTCAAGGATGGGGGATCCCAAAATCCCCCTGCACCTATCTCCTTGACAGCTGGCAGGCTTCATGGCCTGAGCAGGGGCCACCACCCCTGCAGTTTTCACCTCCCTGTGTTGTAAGACGTACATATGACATGAGTTTTGCTTTCAAGAATTTGGGGTGCAGTTCCCCTGAACCCCTGCACCAATCTTCTTGAAACTTGTCAGGCATCATGCTCTCAGCAGGGGCCACAACTCCTGCAGGTTTCATCCAAATAGGACAAAAAACAACAAATTTATAGATATTTCATTGATTTCCCCATTATACCCTATGGCTGGATCTCCAAGGCGGCTCCAAAGCTTTGGAGCTGCTTCAGCTGGATCGAATTGGGAACCCAGTCTGGAGCTCTGGATCGGATTGCTGGCATCTGAAATGGCTGCCTACTTGCACAGGCCTAATGACTGGGAACTGCAGCACCATGGAGGCATGGTAGAGACCCCTGGAGGCATCAACTCTGCAGTGCGGAGCAGCAGCAAAGATTCCTGGAGGCAGTGGCCAGAGTAGTCAGTGCTCCCTAGCATGCATTGCAGCCTAGCAGTACTCCCCAGCCTCAGAGTGGTAGCAGCTGTGGTGCAGGCCTTCCTACCCAGCACGTACCACTTCAGCTAGGATAGATGGCTGAGCCCCTGGAACAGCGTGGCAACCCCTAGCAGTGAGGAGCAACTGGGCCTCCAAGGTGTGCCTCCCTAACCAGCACTGGCTATCTTGGTTGCCTTAGCTGGTAGAGTCCCTGGATGGCAGCCCTGGGCAAGTCTTCCTTCCCAACTGGCTGGGCTAGGTGGTAGCTCCCCTGATTAGTTTGCCTGTGACTGTGATCTGTTTTGCATTATAGTTAAGAAAACTTAACTGTTAAACTTTAAGTTGTATGTTTGCTCCTCTTTTCCTTTGTAATAATCTGTTTTAGTTTAACATTTGCTTGCAAGGGTCAAGTTTGTTCACATTAGAACACCCAGTTAACTTTATTTTCCCAGTTTCTGGTTGGGGGCTCAAGCTAAATTAGTAAATGAGGTGTAAAGTCCCCAAATTTGAACCTAGCCCTGGTTATTGCCATGCAAGTCTGGAAGAGGGGTTAGAGGAAAACTGACAGAAAAAAGAAGGCAATTCCTAAATTGGTGAGATCAGGAGTTAAAAAAGCTATATTGTTGGTGACCTAAATTTAAGAAAGAAGAAATATCATGGTCCAGGTAACTGCAGACCTATTTGTCTGAGCAGAGTTTAAAACCAACTTTGAATAAAAGAATAAGTAACAGATATGGGAGTGTAGCAGACCTAACTCCAAAGGCAGCCATGATGCCCTCTGGTGGCCCTGCAACTCCTGTTCCCACTCCAGCTCCTTGGAGTACCTTCCCCTTTTACCTTTCCTGCCATGCCTTGATGTGACTTAGTGTTTTGGGACCGCAGCATCCCAGAATGAGCCTCAGTTCACCTCTATGGCTCAAGCCTAGCTGGCACCAGTCCTGCCCACAAGCCCTACATTGCTTTCAGGGTGTTAATCATGACCTCCAGCCTCCCCCATAGCCACACCCATGCCTTGCAGGTGTCACTCTGTTGCCGTTTACTTTCTTGTATAGGTTTTGGCTCTGTTGGCCTTAGCCTACAGGTTACTCGGGCTGTAGACTTGTAGCCTGGGCCCTCTTGCTCTGGCTGGGCCTTTCAGTCTCAGCTTTTCATCAGCCTCAGGCCACCTGTGTTGCTTCCTCTGGACTCAGGCTCCAGCTGTCTCGGCCTCAGCCTGCCTCTGTCTTGTGCCTCTGTCTTGTGCCCCTGTTCCTGCTCAAAACCTGGTGTATCCCTCAGGCACCCCTGTGTGGTCTCCTTACTATCCCTAGAGCCACCACTTGGTCCTCGGGTTTAAAACTAAAACAGAAATGCAAGCAACCACTTCCAAATAAAGCCTCAAAGTACCCCCGGGGTCACCATGCCACTGCAGAAGCCTCCTCCCTGCTCACTGGCTTTCTTAGCTCTGAAAGTACCTGACATGTCCTGCAGCTCTCATTCCTTGCCAGCCTGAGCTGGCAGGAACTCCTTCCCTCAAAGTTCACAAAGCTGCACTGACCCCTCTGTCTCGATGACCCAAAATTATATCTCCTGGGGTCCTCTCCTTTTGGTCAGGTGCACTCCTGCCTGGCTACAGGTGTGACCTCTCAGTCTCCAGAGAAGCGGACTGCTGTTTCTCTGGCCAAGCTGCAACAGTTCTCTTGCTGCCTACCCAGGGCTCTGCCCTATTGTCCTGTTATTAGGCAGCTAGCCACACAATAGGCACTTGAAGTTTATAGGTCTCTGGACACTTAATCTCCTGCAGAGAGCCCCTGTCCAGCTGCCTTCACCCACCTGGGGACAAAGCTGCTGTGCTTTCTGTCTTAAAGTAACAGGGGCCTCTGGATCCCTGTTACAGGGAGTAAACAAAAAATAGCATAGAACCTTGATTTTATCATAGGTAGATTGTGACAGACTAATCCAGTATGTTTCTTTGATGAACTGATTTTTCTTAAAACAAGGAAAATGTGGTTATTTAATTTGTCTGGGTATCAGCATGTGTGAGTACTAATACTTTTGGAGAAGATGGGGATTAGTACAAGAACTGTGGGGCTGGTAAGGAATCAGCTAAATGGGAGATGACAATGAGCTGTTCTGCAGGGAAGTTGCTAGTGGAATTCCTCAAGGGATCAGCTTGGAACAGATCTCTAATATTTTCATTGATGACTGGCACTGGAAGTGGCTAATGATATGTGTACCAAACTGGAAGGAATTGTCAATGCCGAAGAGGATCAAAATATCCTAGAGGAAGAACTGGATGAGTTTTAGGCCTAGAGTAATAGAAGCAGGGTGAAATTGAATTGTACGAAGTGCAGTTTCATAGTGGGTAGGGTTGGAAGGGACCTGAGCAGATCATCAAGTCCGACCCCTGCCATGGGCAGGAAAGAGTACTGGGGTCAAATAACCCTGGCGAGGTGATTATCCAGCCTCCTTTTGAAGACCCCCAGGGTAGGAGTGAGCACCACTTCCCTTAGAAGTTGGTTCCAGATCCTAGCCGCCCTGACTGTGAAGTAGCGCCTCCTGATATCTAGCCTGAATCTACTCTCCGTCAACTTATGGCCGTTATTCCTTGTTACTCCCAGTAGTGCTCAAGGGAACAGGGACTCTCCCATAGCCTGTTGGTCCCCCTTGGCCAGTTTGTAGACAGCCACC
>NW_017729034.1:1747430-1747767 GCF_001723915.1 Gavialis gangeticus
CCAATTTGCGACCCATCTGACTGTGTAGGCATTGACACCACAGTGACCTAATTTCTTAATGCAAATGGGGTGAGAGAGAGTGTTGAAGGCCTTCCTAAAGTCCAAAAAGACTACGTCCACCGCAACACCTGCATCCAAGGCTTTTGTGACCTGGTCATAGAAGGCAACCAGGCTGGTCTGACAGGACCTGCCTCGAACCCATGTTTGTTGCCCCTAAGCATGATCTCCCTTGCTGGTCCCTTGCAGATGTGCTCCTGGATTATTTTCTCAAAGAGCTTCCTTAGGACTGAGGTAAGACTAATGGGTCTGTAGTTTCCCGGGTCCTCCTTCCTCCCTT
>NW_017729034.1:1757942-1788760 GCF_001723915.1 Gavialis gangeticus
AATTCCCTCAGCACTCTAGGGTGGAGATTGTCAGGACCTGCTGATTTGTACACGTCTAGGCCCACCAGAAGTTACCTGACTAGGTCCTTACTGACTCTGGGCCTGGCAGTGCCTCCCCTGGGTCCGTCAGGGACCCCAGTGGGGGGGATGCCCTGGTCCCTGCTCAAAAAGTGGAGGCAAAGAATTTGTTAAAGAGGTTAGCTTTGTCGTCTGGTGTGACCACCAGATTTCCTAGCGTATCCTGCAGAAGCCCTACATTACCTGGTACCTTCTTTTTACCTCCTGTGTATTTAAAAAAGGACTTCTTGTTATCCTTGATCTGGGTCACTAGTCCCAGTTCCATTTCCACCTTAGCCTTCCTAACAGCCCCCCAACAGTCTTGAGCAATGGAGGTATAATCCTCCTTGGTGATGGTCCCTCCCTTCCACTGGGTGTATGCATCCTTTTTAGCTTTGAGACACTCATGGATGCTTTTGGTGAGCCATGGGGGCTTTTGAGCGCTCTTGCCCCCTTTGGTCTGCATTGGGATTGTCACCCTTTGGGCTTGGAGGATTGTCTACTTAAGGAACGACCACTCTTCCTGGACTCCTAACTCTCCTCCCCTCCGGACCTCAGTGCCTCCCTGACTAGTCTCCTTACCTCATTGAAATCCACCCTCTGGAAGTCTAGGGTAGCTGCCTTGCTGCAGGCCTTTGACACCCTGCGCTGGATGGTGAATTCCAGTAGGCGATGGTCACTATCACCCAGGTAGTCAAGCACCTGCAGTCCCCTCACCAGGTCGTCACCTGTGGCCAGGACCAGGTGCAGGTCCAACAAGGCATTTCCCCTGGTGGGACTGTGCACCTCCTGGGTTAGACGGAGGTCCTGTAACTCAGCTAGGAACCTATGTAAGCAGTCAGACCTGACTTACTGCTCTTCCCAGCAGATGTGCAGACAGTTTAGGTCCCCCATGATGACCACCTCCCTTGACTTAACTGCCTCTGCAAGCTGACCTGAGAATTCCCAGTCCAGCTCTTCCCCCTGGTTGGGTGGCCTATAGTAAACCCCTACCATTAAGTCCCCCCAACCCCCTTGTATACGGACCCAGAGCACTTCAGTCTGCCCCTCCTCTGACCCAGTGCTGTTTGTTGAGGATGTGTATTGCTCTTTGACGTAGAGCGCCACACCCCCACCTTTCCTTTCTGTTCTATCCCTCCTGTACAGCCTATAGCCCCTGTTGTTTACTGCCCAGTCATACGTTGGATCCCACCAAGCTTCAGTGAGCCCCACTATGTCTGGGTTTGTGTTAGCTAGCAGGAGGGCAAGTTCCTTCTGCTTGTTCCCCATACTATGAGCATTAGTGTAGAAGCATTTAAGGCTTCCTGAAGGTGCATGCACCCCACCCCCCTAATCCCAGGACTATCCGGACCACCTGTTTCTTACCTGGGTATTTCTTGTGCGTGTTGCCTATCGTGGCTGGGCTGTTTTTGTGGGTGGCTTTTTGTTTGGTGTTCTGTGGCTCCCTCCATCCTCAACTTCCCCTTCCCCCGCCGAGCCTAGTTTAAAGTCTGCCAGCGGACATCGGCCAATCTGAAAGAGAACATGCACTTACCATTGGGGGAGAGGTGGAGCCCATCCCACCCAAGCATGTCTCTTGTCCTGAAGTATGGGCCATGGTCCAAAAAGCCAAAGCCTGCCTTGAGATACCATTTCTGAAGCCATAGGACTCATGGTGTCATCCGTGTCTGCTCGCTGGCAAGACAGATGAGAAGACCACCTGTGCCCCTGTCTCCTTCAGCTTGCTCCCCAGGGCTTGGTAGTCCTTCATTAAGTGATTGGGGCTGCTCCTGGCCACATCAGTAGTGCCTGCATGGATTAGGACCATGGGGTAGTAATCAGTGGGCTGGATAATGGCCGGGATCATCTCTGTCACATTCTGAATCCTCGCTCCAGGCAGACAGTAGACCTCATGTGACATGGGATCCTGGCAACAGATGGGATCCTCCCTACCTCTCAGGATGGAGTTGCCTATGACGAGCACCCAGCATCTCTTCTTCCAGGTCAGCTTGCCTCCTTCAGTCTGTTCTACACGTAGACTGGCCCCCGTCTCCAGAGGTGTCCTCCTCTCCTTCCTCTTCCTCCAATGCTGTCAGGGCCTCATACCTGTTCCCCAGCTGGACTGGGGGAACTAGTACTGCACTCATTTGTTGCACCAACAGTTGTGCATCTAGGGACTAATAATAACTTCCGCCATGAGCCAAGACCTCATCCACTGGAAATGACTGAAGAGTAGGAAGACCTGGGTATACTAGTTAATCCAGGATGACTGCAAACTACCAAAGGGATGCAGCCATGAAAAAGGCAAATGTAGTCCTAGGATGTATCAGGTAAGTTATTTCCAGGAGAAATAGGAAGCATCCTGGCACTGTGCAAGGCTCTGTTAAGATAGTCTGTGGAATCTTGTGGACACTTCTGGCTCCTCATGTTCAAGGAAGATGGATTCAGACTGGAATAGGTACAGAGGATGACTACTAGGATGATTAGAAGAAGGGCAAGAAAACCAAGAGCATTTGCTCTGTTGATTGAGCAAAACAAAGGCTGAGAGGGACTATGATTTCACTCTAATACATTTAGAAGAGGAAAACTAGGTAACTAAAGGCCAATGCTGTCACAAGAACAAATGGGTGGTAAATATTTAGGTTGGAAATTAGAAGTAGGCTTCTAGACATACGGGAAGTGAGATTCTGTTACAGCCTTTCAATGGGAGTAGTAGGGGCAAAAAGTGAGCAAGTGTTAAGATGCATCTTGGTGGATTCATGTGTGAGATTATTGTGTGTGATGAAGTTACATATGAGCGCCTGTTCCAGGGTGTCCCTTTCATTTCCCTATGATTCCATGTTAGAAGTTGTCTGGGTAGAACTGGCATTGTGGGCAGGTAGTCAAAGGGGCTCTACAAAGGCAGCTGACCATAGGATTCTGCAAATTACTACATGCCTGTCATCGTTGCATATGTGGTTCTGTTCTTTTTTCTGCCTCCTCTTTTTCAGTCCTCTTTTTTCTCTCTCCAGAGCGCATTCTTGCTTCTGTTTTCCAGCATACAGCCCCAAGACAGTGAAAAATGTATGCCCACCCATAGCTGTAAGGCTATACGTAACTCCTGTGGACTCCAATGATTTTAGTAACAATGCACAAAGTGAAGACTTGCATAACTCTTTGTAGGTTGTAGGCCTTTGTCCTCACCATGAGACAATGGTGCCTTTCTCTTAGAAGGATCACGGTGAAATGAAAGGAAAGGGGTGTGGGGGAAGGGTCCACCTTTAACATCCTGTCTTTCAGCCAGAGTGAGCACGCTGTGTTTCTGGAGCAGCTCTGAGAACATCTGGTCTGAAACATGCTAGAAAGTTTTGGGTTTTTTTAAATGGGTTTTGATGAGGCTTTCTCTCTTTGTGTCTCTGTTATATTGAGCAGGCGGATGTTCCCAGTTCTAAAGATCAGTGTGACCGGCTTGGATCCCAATGCCATGTACTCCTTCCTGCTAGACTTTGCCCCGACTGATGGCCACCGTTGGAAGTATGTGAATGGCGAGTGGGTGCCGGCAGGAAAGCCAGAGCCACCGAACCACAGCTGTGTCTACATCCACCCAGACTCTCCCAACTTTGGGGCCCATTGGATGAAAGCCTCCATTTCCTTCAGCAAAGTGAAACTTACAAACAAGCTCAATGGAAGCGGGCAGGTATAGCACGATGTTTCCCATACACCTCTTGGCTTCCATTGCAAGCACCTACCAATCAAGAAATATCAAGGGTGCATTTATGCAATTAGAGGGGCCCTTACAGGCCTCTTCACCCACAGATGCCAATTATTCTCTGGAGACCAAATGTAAACAGGAATAAACAGGTCTTAATTGGCGCTTTCAGATTTTAATGGAGTTCTTGATGTCAAGAGAGACAGAGAGTGCTGTGGTTTACTTAATCATTAGGGGGCTTTTCATAGTTTGTCTTGTGTTCTGGGTTTTTTACATAGGACTTCAGAGAAGGGGAAAAATAGTCGTGGGTATTAGGTTTTTGTTGTTTTCCCCCATGTTGTTTGGTGTAAGTGGAATGTTGGCAAGAGTCAGATAGCAGAATAAAAGGCTGTTCCTAAATGAAATAATTACTATGTCTGCTTCTGCATCATGATAATTATCAATATTCTATTGAATCAGCTTTGGCCTTTGGAAAGAAACCACATGTACCAGAAATAAGCAGCATTCCCTTTGAAACCCCTTAAAAATGCAAACAGGAAAATTGTTTAGATTTTTTTTTTTTTAGATGGACCTGAAGGTAAATATGCTCAAGATCTTTTATTCACTTGTTTGTTTTGTACAAAACTCCTACACTGGATGATACTTGTTTGGCCAGAGTCAATTCCTTTCAGGTAAATATTGTACTTCCTTGATTATTACCCATGGATGTGAATAGTTTCTTCTCTAATTTGTTTGCAATCCCTTTTTTTTGCTCATATGAACAGCTTACAAACTTTAGGACCATTAGCTTCAGAGCATCCTTGTCAGATAGGAAATACTTGTCTTCATTTTCACGAGTGAGGAGATGGAGGCAGAGAGAGATGACAGGACTTGTCCAAGATCACACCAGGCATCGGTAGGGGAGCTAAGAGTGGAATTAAGAACTGCTGACCTTTGCTGTTGCATCTTAACTGTAAACCATCCTTCCTAATGCCAGAAGAGGCGAGGTTATGTTTAATGGGCTGGGGGAAAGAAATATCCTACAGAAAAATGTTGGAGGATAAAATGGACATTGAGAGTGGTTAGAAACAAAAAAGTGCCTTGAGAGAAGTGGGATAAATTTTGTAGCCATCTTGGTCTGAGAAAGAGATGCACACAGCTCTTGGATCAGAGGTGATACCTTTTATTAGACCAACTAAATAGTAGCAAAAAAAATTTGAGAAAAGTGGAGAATAAGAACAAAGGCAAAAAATAACTCAATGGAGGTATGGAATCCTAAGAGAGCACCTAAACCAGGGGTCAACAACCTATGATCCACGGGCTACATGTGGCCCTCCAAGTGATAATATCTAGCCTAGTAATTTGGTAGCAGAGGATGTCTGCAGCAATTCTGTGGAAGGTTGGCATTGCAGGGGGGAAGTGGCAGGGGAAGCAGCAGTGACTCTGACCAGGTCAGAAGTACCTTTAGAGTTAGCTCCATTTAAAGTGACCTGCCACTTGGAAGGGTTGTTGATGCCTGATCTTCTTTGGGAAGCTACAGATGTTTGTTTTCTTCCTGAAATGCAAATCACCTGCCCTTGCCATTCCATGCCATTAATGAAAAAGTGAAAGGAGTGATGATGATGATTTAATATCATCATCATCATTATTATTACTATTACTTCTACTATTACTATTACTACACACATGTACAGACTACTAAAACTGGGCACTTCATAGGTTTTGTTTCATAGATTCACAGATTGTAAGGCCAGAAGGGACCTTGGAGGATCATTGGGTCCAGCCCCCCTGCACCAAGCAGGAAAGATAACTGGGGGTCAAGTGATCCCAACAAGGTGACTGTCCAGTCTCCTCTTGAAGATTTCCCGGGTAGGTGACTGCACCACCTCTGGAGAGAGATTATTCTACAGTCTGGACACCCTGACTGTGAAGAAGTTTTTCATAATGTTGAGCCTGAAATGGTCTTCCAGGAGTTTGTGGCCATTACTCCTAGTTTTACCCTTGGGTGCCCTGCTGAACAGTTGCTCACTGAGCCCTTGATGTACTCCCCTAATGTAGTGGTAAGCTGCTACCAGGTCCCCTCTCAGCTTTCTTTTCTTCAGGCTAAAGAGTCCCAGATCTCTCAGCCTTTCCTCATTTGGCTTGACGTGTAAGACTCTGATTATACAGGTGGCTCTTCTTTGGACTCTCTCATGCTTGCCCATGTCCTTACTGAAGTGCAGTGCCCAGAACTGGATGCAGTACTTCAGCTGCAGTCTCACCAGTGCTGAGTAGAGCAGAAGAATCACCTCCTTCGTTTTGCTGGAGATGCATGAATTGATGCATGCCAGAGTATTATTTGCCCTACTGGCTACATCATTGCATTGCCAGCTCATATTCATACTGTGGTTTGTTATTATCCCTAGGTACCTTTCATTCATGGTGCCTAGTCAGTTTGGTGCCGCCAAGCCTGTAGGTGTGTTGGGGGTTGCTCATCCCAAGATGGAGCACGTTACATTTCTCGACATTGAACTTCATTAGATTCTGATCCGCCCAACTTGCCAGTCTGTCTAGATCTGCCTGTATCTAGCATGACCACGCTTCTTCATAACTTGGTGTTGTCCATGAACTTGGCCAGTGAGCTCTTCACCCTCACATCCAAATCATTAATAAAGATGTTGAAAAGTACTGGACCAAGCACTGACCCCTGCGGGACACTGCTGCCCACTTCTCACCAGGATGACACAGATCTGTTCGCTACTACTCTCTGGGTCCCATCCTGTAGCCAGTTTCTCACCCACCTGACTGTCTTGGAGTTAAGCCCACAATCCTCCAATTTTCTCATGAGGACATTGTGGGATACTAGATCAAAGGCCTTTTGGAAGTCTAGGTACACAGTGTCAACCTGCTCTCTCCTGAGGTTACCCCTTTCCTTACCCCTCTGCGAGGATAAAGATTTGCAAAGTAACAAAGCCATCTTTGGTTACAAAGTCATGGCAAACAGCTGCAAGGGACTGCTGAGGTGCTCCAGCTTCTGTTTCTAAGGGCACTACTTCTCCCGTCATCTGTGTGGGACCTGCTGACAAGCTCAAGCTGAGAGGAGAAGCAAAGCACTATAAAATTAAAGCAGCAAACAGTTGAGCAGTTCATGCTTAATAGCAGCCTCCTGTGAACTAAGTGGGTTGTGACCCACCCAGATACTAGTAAAAAAAAAAAAAATTGTATTGGCCAATGAGTGTCCATTGTGATCTCAGCATTATGCAAAACTCGGATGATGCACATGGTCCAGATGGTCCCAAATTTTAAGCCCTCCCAGGATTGCCTCTTATATTTGTGCAGCTCTCAGCGTAATGTTGTCCCAGTGGTTTGGGGGCCTTGGACCCTCCCATATCATAAACAATTTACTGTTGCTGCTGCTAAGCTGGAGGTTTTGCATTTACCTTGGATGGACTTCCTTTCTGTCCATCTAATTGAAACTGGGGAGGGGATGCATGTGTGGAGTACGGAGTGTCAGAGGGTGCGTCTATACCAGGGGTGGGCAAAATATGGCCCACAGGATGAATCCAGCCTGCCAGGCACTTTCATCTGGCCTTGCCCAGCCCTTCCCACTGCAAGGGTGGGAGTGAGGTGCCTACACCCACTCCCAACATATCCTATTATGCCTCACTTCCACCCTCAGGGGTGGAAGGGCAGGCCCTGCTAGCACGGGGCAGGGCTGCTGCTACAGGCTTTCCAGTAGTCTGCTCCCTCCAGGCAGCAGGTAGGGAAGCTGAGGGCAGGGGTGGGGCTGCAGCTGGATGGGAGCATGGGGCTGGAGCTGGCTGCAGCACAGAGCCCATGCCCAGGGGGGTAGCAGCAGCATGAAGCTTGGGTGGGTAGGGTGTGGGTGTGACACACTCTCCTCATGGTGCGCAGCCCTGGCAGGCAGCGGGGGCAGCAGCAGCAGCAAGTGGGGGGTTCTCTGCTTGGCACTGGTGCCTGACTCCTGGCTCTGGTCAGCATTGCGGGCAACGCAGCCCCTGCCAGGCCATTCGTTTCCCCTGCACTCCCTGCACTGATGGGGCACAGGAGGGAAGCCCCAGGTACTGGAGCGGGTTGGGGTGGGAAAAGCGGCTGGCTCCAGTGCCTGGGGCTTCCCTCCTGTGCCCCACGAATGTGGGGAGCACCAGGGAAACGAACAGCCCATCGGGGGCTGCGCTCCTCGCTGATGTGCAGCATTGGCCAGAGCCAGCCACCAGCACCCCACCTGCTTGTGCACCATGGAGGGAGTATGTGGGGGAGGGTCCCCACACACACAGACACCCTGTCCCCAGTGTTGCTTGCATTGACTGTAGGAGAGGGCAGTGTGTTCCAGAGCCACACACCCCATCACAAACTTCCCCCCATACCCCACCCTACCATACACAAATGCACACAGACCCACAGCCCACCCTAACCCCACACCCCACCATACACATGCACCCCCCCAACCACATCCCCTACACAATATAAAAGACTAAGAATGTATTTTGAGTTACTATTCAATCACCTCTATCTACAGGACACAAACACAAATCATGACAAAATATTTTTTTGTAATAAAATTTAAATATGTTATAGTAGGTGTTAGATTTGTAGTGTATGATCTATTTTTTTCTGGTTCTAAGATGGCAACTACCCCCTCCCAAAAGGAGTCTTTCTGGTGGGGTAAGAGGATGGACTTCTGGTGGCAAAGGTCAGGCGTAAGGGGTGGGATTTCTGGTCCCAAGATGGCAACCATGATGCAGGGCACCTGTCAAGGGGTGGGGCTACCCATGTGGCCCTTAACAGCTCACCAAACCTTGTTAAGTGGCCCTCCAGCCAAAATAATTGCCTGCCTCTGGGGTAATGGCAGACCACAGCATGGGAGCAGCAGTCAGGGACTATTTTAAAGTCTCCATGTTGGGTAAGAATTCCATGCCCCAACTTTCCCTCCATGCTCATTGGCACCTGTTTCCCTCTCCTCCCATTCCCCCTCTTCCACTGTGACTGTCCTGAGGAAGCTGCAGAGCCACACCTGCCCTTCTTCAACTGGTCTGTGCAGGGAACAAGGCTCAGCCTGGGACAGCAACAGCAGTGGTGGTGGGTGGGTTCTTCCTTCCTGCCACATCTGTCCAGGTCTTCCTTGCCAACCCAGGAGTGGGCACAAGGAGGAGAAATCTGCCTGTCACTGCCACAGCTACCACTGTCCCCAGCTGAGCCTGGTTCCTTGTGCAGTCTAGCTGGAGTGGGGCAGGAACAGCACTGGAGCTTCCCCTTCCCTGTGGGCAGCTGGAGACAGCAGAGGTGGTGGAAGCAGTGGGCAGGGTAGGAGGGGGATGGGAAAGGAAGGGATGGGAGGGATGTGGGGGCCATGGTGGGAGGGATTCTTTCCTGATTCATGGACTTTCTAATGTCCCTGCTGATGATTCTGCAGTGTGGTCTGCCCATCCCGGTGGAGGGTGTAGGGAAGCTGGGAGCAGGGGTGCAGCCCTGTTGCAGCACCCCTCCCTTTACAAAATCCTGGATCCATCACATGGTTGGGGCTTTCCAGTTTTGTGAGTTGGAGCAGGTAGACAGGGCTGTTTTGTTTTGTTTTTCCGTTGACCTGGCAAGTGTGAAGGGAGTTGTTAGACATCCCCAGGGAGAATAACTAGCATGACCATCTAGTACTGTGATCTTTGTATGGCACGTTGTCCCGGCGTATACACACGTTTGGACCCATTTCAAAAGAGGAGTGTTTCTAAAGGGCAGCAGCTGTTGTTGGGTTCTAATTGTTCCACCTGAATAAGGCAGGAACAAAGCAAACGTAGCAAAATGGTTTATACTGTAGTGGCTTTGCTACATTTATCCAGCTAGCAGCTTGTCTTCATGTAACAATTGGAAGGTGCTGGTTGCTGCCCTTTTGAAATGGCTTTGTGTTGTACTGGCATCCATGCCCTCAGTATGCAACTGACTGTGAGGCAGCCATGACACTTGTCATGATGCAAGTGCCACAGATCAAGGCCAGAACAGCATACATGCATGGGTTTTTTGTTGCATGACAAAAAGGCTCTCCAGCTCTTCTTGATGGTGTGTCACTGAGGCCCAAGCTAGATGTTATTTTTTGTAGTGCTATAAATTTACTACAAAGAAATAAAGAGCTATGAGCAGCCACATGTTAAAAATGCTCTGGATGAAGTGCAATAAATGTATGCTCTCCAGCCAGGGGCAATAGGGAGTTGCTTCCCCAGGACTTTAAAGGATGCACAGACAACTCCAGGACTGTGGATCCACTCTCCAGTTGCAGATTGGTCACATCATGGAAATTGAGAGAGCTGGCAGGCAGCCTCAGGCAAGAGATGCCTGCAAGATGCCCAGGCTGCAGTGGTTCATGGGGGTGGTAGTCGGGGACTCTCATCAGCCCCTGTTACCACTGTGGCTGCCCTATTCCTGTTGCTGTCTGGTGACACTGGGGACAGGGCTATGTGCAAATTTTCTTGGGTGGCAAGGCCTAACCAGGGGTTTCTGCTCCCCCCTCCTGTTCCCCAAATTCCATGACAAATGTAACATCTACCAGGGGCCTGAGTTATCCGGGACAATATTTTTGTTTCTTGCAGATAATGCTGAATTCCCTTCATAAATATGAACCTCAGGTTCACATTGTTCGTGTGGGAGGCCCACACAGGATGGTGATGAACTGCTCCTTTCCTGAGACCCAGTTCATAGCTGTGACGGCTTACCAAAATGAAGAGGTAGGTGGGTACAGGGGTATATGATTTACTCATTAATGCTGACTTACTAAAAGCTGAAGACCTGTCACATCAGCACACACCAGTGGTCATAATAGTCTAGAAGCCCAACTCTGTCAGTTCAGTGCATCCCGATGGACCATCTTGTCTAATACCCTGTCTTTGTCCTGAAACAGAATACACTATTGGTCCATCCCTTCCATATCTAACTGTAGTACAAAGGCAGGTGACTAGTCAATCTTCTACTTAATTCTGTACAGAAATAGTCCCTTAATCCTTGTATCCCATCCCCTTATCATGCTAAAACATCTGTCCGTAGTCTATCTTGTCAGTATGCACCTGTACGTGCTGCCAGTATGCATCTCAGTGCTGGATATTTCAATGAAAACTGCAATCCATCTACCCTTGTTATAATTTATGCCGTTGAAGAATGTTGCATTATGTTGTATGAAAATTGTTTTCTTGACCCCAAATTGTAATTACCATAGGTAATTAGTGTGCCCTAAAGCACACTAATTGCTGTCCTGTATCCTAGCTAGTGTCACTTTAGACGTTTGTATTTGTGGGCAATTCAGCAGATTCAGTGGAGCTTTGAGGACATTTGTCATACTGAGTCAATCCTTTGGTCCTTCTGATCTTTTTTTCCTGCCTCTGGCAGTGACCAACATGCAGTGCTTCAGAGAAGGGTACAGGTCCCACACAATGCACCTAGTAAAGTGTGTGTGTGTGTATGTGTGGAATGTGGACATGTACATGTGTGCACATGTGGCTAACTGAGAGGTCCATTTAGCTTACTCTGGAAGATGTTTTGTTAAGACCTGATTAAAGCTACTGTCACTAACATTGTTTGCTTTTTTTTTTTTTTATAAACTCAAAGATAACAGCTCTCAAAATCAAGTATAATCCCTTTGCTAAAGCCTTCCTGGATGCCAAAGAAAGGTGAGTTCAGCAGTTCGGCCTAATGAAAACTGCTGCTATTCTGATTAAAATTATAACATACTTACAGGTTAAGAGGTGAATGCTAGCTGTTACCACAATCTGGCCCTAACCAGATGAATGTACTGTGTTCCTTTTGTGCTACACTGGCACCTGTGCTGGGGGTTGCCTACCTGTGCTCTAACTGCAATGAAACTGCACAGTGTTTATTATATCTGTATGGAAAACATGACCCATTCATTCAAACTGGCCCCAGTGGAGAAAACTGCATAAGAGGCATGAAAGAGACATGGACTGTATGAGAAAAATAGGGCCTTTAAATTGTTATCTGTTGTTGAGCTCAAGTGATAATAGTGTGGGCATCCACACTGTGAAACACCACTCCAGCCAGCCATACAAAACAACTGGCTGCATTGTGACTTGAACTGCTAGGTTCTCACTGCTCTTACTAGCTCAAGCCTCAGCAACACATGAGATTCAACCCACCTCCCCATCATCATCCAACATGTCAGCTAACTTGTTCTAGGACTTTCTGTGTGTGGATGGAAATTGGGTGAGGGGCCAAACTTGAGTTAAAGCTTGAATTAATAACATAATGGAAACAAGTTCCAAGCCAAGAGAACCAGTCCTTTTGTTCAAGCAAGAAAGATCTGTGTGTTTTAATTTTTAGGGTTCAGTTCCTGAAGATGACTAAGCCAGGGAAAATGTTACAAGAGGAATAAAATAAGAGCTGCTATCTGTTAGGCTGTGCTGTACAGAACCATCTATTGCTGACTATTGAAGAGCTGAAGATTGTGGAATTTCCTTGCTTTCAACTTCATTTTTAGGGTTTTTTTTTTTATATAACTTAAAAATGATCAGCTTTCAATTTCCGTTTTTTATTTAGCTTTACCTTCTCCACTTCCCTCCCCCATTTTTTCTTTTAAATATGGCATCAAGTAATCACTCACTATTCTCTTGCAGAAACCATTCCAAGGATACCCCGGAAACAGTCTCTGAAGGTCAACATATGACATATTCTCACTGTAAGGTTTCTCAACAGCATCTCTGTAGTGAAAGTTGGATGTATTGTGTACTGTATTTCATGGTGTATAGGTTGATGCAGTGTATAAGTAGACCCCATTTTTTCTGTTTCAAAAAGTTAAGTCAACTTATACACCAGATCTATGAAATTCCTAACTTTTTGGATCAGAAATATGGGGTTGACTTATAGCGACCCCTGTATGCCCTCACTGTGGGCTGGGCACCCAGGGGGTGGATATGTGCTGCGGCGCTGCTCTCAGGGGCCAGGGCTGGGCCAGGCCAGGTCCAGGCTTGGTGCTCAGCTGGTGTGGCCTCATCCCCTATGAGCAGCACTGCCTGGGCCATGCCAACTGAGCACTGAGCCTGGCACTACTTGCAGGAGATGGAGCCATGCCAGCTAAGTGCCAAGCCTGGCCCTGCCTGCTGTGAGCAGCACTGCTGAGAGCTGAGCCTAGCACTGTCCCCTGCATGGGGCATCAGGCTTGGCGCTCGGCTGGCACAGCTGGGCTTGTTGCTTGTCTGGCATGACCCAGGCAGCACCACTCGCATGGGATGGGGCCGTGGCAGCCGAGCCTGTCCCTGTCCCCATCCCCTGTGAGTGGTGCTGGGCTCAGTGCTTGGCTGGTGCACTCCCATCCCCTGCAAGCAATGCTGCCTGGGCTGTGCCAGCCAAGCACCAAGCCTGGCGCTGCTTGCAGGAGATGGCAATATGGTGTATAAGGTGGGGTTGAATTTTAAGAGTTAAAAACTGGGCTTCCAAACTCGACTTATACACCTTGAAATATGATAATACAATAGGCACTGAGACACATGATTACTAGAATGGATCAGACTGGTGGTCCACCTAGTGTAGAATCCTGTTGTTGAAAGGGAACTGGTGGCTCATAGAAATGCCCTTGTAGCAGGAAAGTAGTTGGGTAATTTATTCATAGGGATATTTTCTTTATTGTCCATTATTTAGAGTAGTGATTCTCATCCAGGGTGTTGCAGCACCCTGAGGTGCCTTGAAATCTGTAACAGAGACCTAGAAGCCTCCTGTTACTTTAAGAGAAGGCAGCGGGCCAAGATAGCTGTGTGAGGCTGCGGGGCAGGAGCTCAGGCTGGTTCTTAGCTAAAAGGGGAAACTCCTATGTGTGGCTGGGGAGCTGCCTGACAGGAAGAGGGGCAGGGCTTTGAGGTATATAAGCCAAGGGCCTGAGCCAGAGCAGGCAGTCTGGCCCTGCAGGCCAGGGAGAGGAGCTCCTGAGCAAGATGGCTGCAGGAAGGGACTGACCATCACCCAGGCTGTCCCTGAGGTGCAGATACATAGCTAAAGGGGACTTAGCCTAGGAGAGGGTTACTGACCCAGAAGGGGAGAGATTTTTTTGGTTACACAGCCTGTGGGTTTGCATTTTGTTCTGACTGAGAACTAGAGAGCTACATAGTGGCTGGAGGGAAGGACAGGAGGCCACACAGGGGTGCCTGGTAATTACTCCAGATTTTCAGCCTTATTGGGGGCAGACTCCAGCTGAGAGGGTCAGGGCCTGAGCCCCAAGCAAAGTGACATGGGCCAAGGGCCAGACAAGGATGAGACTCAGAGGAAGTAGGCTTAGGCTGGCAGTTGCAAGAGTAACCAGAGGACTAAAGCCAAGAGGGCTGAAGCCCATATGAGAGCTGGTGTATGAATGAAGAATAACTTCTGCAAGACATGGCTGTAGGGGTGAGCAGAGGCCATGAATAGCCCATAAGATGAGAGGTGCCTGGGGGCACTAGTGAGGCTATGAGGGTCAAAGCTGTGTGTCCCTGGGAGCAAGGTGGAGCCAGACTAACTCACTCGGGGACTCTGGGGCAGCCTCCCTTTTATAACAGAAAAATAATTCCATCAAGTAGTGGCAGGCAACAGGAAGTGGGGAGGGTACCCTAGGGAGCTGAGTTGGGGAGGAGCCATGTGGGCACCAGGGGATGTCACTGGCTCCCCTGGGGCATGGTCCTGTTACAAAGTCCTTGCAGGGGTGCTGCGAGATGCCCCACAATGTAAGATGCATTAACTCCAAGATTCTGTTGTGCAGTTCTGGAGGTCAAATTTCATTTGTTGCCTTCTTGATTTTTGCTTATAACCCACAATCTATAGCTTATGTAGGTCTCGTCTATATTGGATCAGTGGCGGGTATCAGGAGGGACAGGACTGAGCAGCTTGTTCCTCCCACTCATGCTCCATCCACCAAAGTCGTTGATATGCCCCAGAGTTGGAGGTTTACCTATGAGGCTGCTCAGATATTATCCATAGCACCTGCTTTTGCAACCTCAACCTCTGGTGGGTCTGAGAGCAGGAGCTGGGGATGAGGTTGGGGAACCTCCTGCTCTGGAGAATGTCTTGAGTGGGCAGGTCAGGTTCAGTCTTGTGCTCCCTGGGACCATACACTGCCCTATGAAAGACAAGCCCAGAGGGTACAAGATGAGCTTTTGAACTAAACAGCATGAAAATTCACCCAATTAGCCAGTTTATTTTGAACCTTTCTTAAACTTGACTGGACAGTCTGTACATGAAGTGCAAGATTAATAGCCAAGATATTTGCCCTGTAAAGTTGGCAGGCCTGACTAGGAGTTGGCACATTGCTGTTGTCTTTTGGATGAGATGGTAAGCTGAAGTCCTGACTCCATGGTGTTGCTGTAGACCTAGGGCACTTTTCATGAGAGTAAGGACTTTGCCTTTGTGTACTGGCCAAATTACTCTAGTTGGTCACTGAATTTCATTTTTCTAAATCTGTCCATAGTTTCAAATGGATACAAATGTTCTTCTTCACTTCTTGCTCTCATCTTTGTGCAGTGTCACTCTGAACCGAAAAGTCTGCCACCTCCCGCCTTGGTAGTAGACAACTTCATTTGTGGGTCTGAACTGATTCTTCTTTATATTTTTAAAGGCTTGGAGAAGTCATTAAGCTAATGGCATTTGTATCTGGGGTCTAAAAGTTCTTTTATTTTCTTGCCCCATAATTTATTTATTTTGCCACAAAACAAGCTATAGGCAAAGGCCAAAAGTGGTTCCCTTCAGAACTTCCTTATGCTGCCATACTGTATCATCTGATTTCCAAACTGGCTTGGGTTGAATGGGAGCAAAATGTCTCAGTGGCATACCCAGGCTCAGTTGGAGGCAGTGTAGACATGTCCCTAGTGCATGGAGTCCTTGGAATCTGGCTGGCACATTAGAGGCAGGGAGTCTGGTTACTTTCCCTATTCTAATGTATTGTTTATATCTTTTCAGTCCAAATTGACAGTTGTCTTTTTCTCTTCTCCTCTCCAAGTGGGTGGCTGGTTGATTTCCAATCCAGACACTGTGTGCACATCAGGAAGCTCTAATTATCAGTATGCTGGGCCTTTGTCTCTGCCTGTACCACATTCCCACCATGGCTGTGAGCGGTACACAACACTTCGAGGGCATCGGGCTACTCCATATCCTGCTTCATACATGCAGAGAAACCACTCCCCAACAGGTATGGCTTCTCAATGCACAGGGAGTGTGGCCAGTCAGCCTGAGTAATGTATTTTCAATTTGGAAAAACAAACCAAGAAAGAACCAAAGTCCTGAGAGCACATTGTGTGCGCCTCCTTTGTAACAGCTTGCCCTGAAGTCTGAGAATAAAATGCTTCATAAATTCTGCACACAAAGAACATGTTTAAAAAGTTCAAGGTACAGCACATAAAAAAAAAAAAGTTTAATGAGTAGATATACCACAGTGGTTATTAAATGGCGACAAATGAAAAAGAGAAAGATAGAGTGAACGCTTTAATTTAAATTGCATAGCTTTATTGTATAAAAATGCCCAGAGCCTTTCCAGACCTTCCTTTCACCCTAAAGAAAGAAGCAATTTTGCTCCCAAGTTGAAAGCAGTATCAGGAGGTGATAAGAATTGATTTGGGACAAGTTTTTTTTGTCTTGTCAATATGCCTCTGGCATCTGGGCTGAAATTTCTCAGCAGAATTCCAGAACCCAGATCTTTCATGATGGATAGAACATGGCTAGAAACACAATAAGGTACAAAGTAAGTTTATCTCACTGTCTAATAATAGTTTAATGAGGCATTGTAATATTCAAGCCTTGTTTTGTATGGAAGCCTGTGATGACATACAAAATAATATTAGCCAGACCTTTGTGATAGGTTGGAAGATGAGCATTTTATGTCTATCAAGCCTTTTCCTCCTATGGATTATGTCTGGCACTTCAACAGTAGCTTGCTTCTCTTCTACATGTCTAAGTCATTCAGAAGTTTTTGTCTTCCCAACACCCCAGCGAAGAGATATTGGCTGTGTAAGGTCTACCGTACTGCCTTGTCAATTTACCTCTGGATATGAGAGTACAAGCTCTGCTGTGACCCTGTCAGGCATGATAAGGCTGCCAATTCATATCAGTTACAGTTTCTCCCAGGTGGACTCCTGTTCACAGGGAACTGCTAACAACTTTTGTTCATCACCAACTTAAGCCTGATTTGAACTGAGGACATAGAGATGAAAGGGTCTATGTCCCACTCCGAGCTGCTCAGAATTCCCAATTTCCACTTTGTAGAACATTCTGAAACTTTGAAATACTGGTTTTGTTCTGAATCAGAACAAGAAAAGTTTGTCTGTTTTCCCATTACATATACAATTTTGATCCACATAAACATTCCATTTTGATACTGAGTTCAGATTTTGAGTTTGTTTTATGTCCCATACTTTATAACCTCCTTCACATATAAAATATAACAGTTGGAGTGAAAAAGTCATTTTGAAATAAAAATATAAACTTTTCTGAATTTTTTCAAAATGGGATGGTCATTCCTGCAAAACATTCACATTTTGGGAAACTGTATTTTCTAGTAGGAAAAAACATGCTAATACGTTTTTGACCAGCTCTTGTCTTTACTATTCCTCTGTCATCAAGATTGGCAAAAACTGCTTCTTGGGAGGGGGGAGAAAGAACGAGGCAGTACAGCTAATGTGGTCTGATTTGTGTAGTTAATGTCCTTTAAGCCTGTGAGGAAGAATCTCTGCTCCCTGAGTCCTGCCCATGTTTTAATTTGTTTGTTGCCTTAAGATGGTCTTCCTGCTGTACCTAAACCTATTTGTTTTCCTCCGCAAAGTGAACCTGATGGAAAACCCAAGCAGTAATCTCCAGGTGTTCCCAGGACACGACAACTGGACTTCTTTTCCATCCACTCCACATGCCAACTTGTTTTCAGTACCACACACCAAGGGAGCAACTAACTCTGGTCCTGGGTAAGGTTACAGTTAGATTATTGATCTTAGGGGAGAGGACGATCTCACAGTTTATTTCCCCCCTCTTAGGGAGGCAGTGAGACTTGTAGGGATGAGCAGGGGGTCAGGACATTCTGACTAATCCCAGCTCTGCCATGTGTTCAGGACATGGCCTTGTGAAAATTATTTGCATTCAGCTTCCCCTTCAGTAAAATGGGGCTGAGTTCAGCAGTTAGTCGTTTGCATTTGCAGAGCATTGCACAAAGGTTATATCTAGGATGTCAAACTCATCAGGCTCAAAGCGCCAGATGAATGGTGCAGGACCAGTCCCTTAGCCAGATGAAAGGTCTGGGACTGGCCCCATGGCCAGATCAGGCCCATGACCCACCCCCACATGCCAGATCCAACATACATGGTGCCTGCTTCAAGGTTGCAGGTTGGATGGCCTGGCTTTGCAGGCTGGATCCAGCCCACAGGCTGTATGTTTGACACTCCTGGACTATATAAATGCTGGTACACATTATTCCCACCCTTTAGCTAACATAAGATTGTTCCCTGAGATCTGTTCTTCAGCCTAAAGTGTCTTAAGTATTGGGAATTCTAACAATTGTTTCCATTTTGCACTGATTTCTGCCTGCCTTTTGAAGTTGTAGCCCCTATGTACAGTGTTACTTCTAATATTGCACGAAAACTGTCTGGGCCACTGCATGGTACTGAACTCTGTCTATTCAGTAATATGTTCTGAGTGTTAAATGGCTCTTGATTTTGTTTACTTCATTGTAAATGGTGTATACATAGGGTGGGAGCCACCCTCTCTCTCTTTCTCTCTCTCTCGGGGGCAGGACAGACATTGGATTCTTTTTCCAGCAGAGGGAAGGAGTTTGATCTAGTGGTTAGAGCAGGACACTGGATATCAGGACTGCTCCTGGTTTTGCCACTGTTTTCCTGTTTGCTTCAGAAAAATCACTTAGGCCCACATTTTTATAAGCACACACTGATTTAGGGTTCCTTATTTCCTGCATCTCTAACCTGGAAAACCAGGTTTTAAGATTTTAAGATGGGCACCTGATTTGAAGACATGCTGAATGCCTTTATCTCCTGCTGAAATGAACAGTAACCATAGATTTCTCAAATCAGCCAAAGCTGATTTCTCAAGCTTCCCAAGTTAGGTGCCACTTAAATATTTGGTTTTAATCATTCTGTTTCGTTATCCTCTTGTATACAATGGCAACACTACTTCCCTTGCAGGGACATTGTGAAATCTCATTAATTTTACATTGTGAAAGTATTAGTATTAGAGCAGGGTGACATTTTTTGACAGTTGGATGAAATTGATTTCTTTTTTTCAATTTTACAATTAATGGAGAATATTTTGATAAGATATTCCTGTTAGTTTTGATCACCCGGAGAGATGATAGACATTTTTTTCAAAATTTAGAAACCCCAAACGTATCAAATTCCTAAAGTATTTTCCTGCCTACCTCCTTTCCCCATATCCCAACTAGGTGTAGCTGTTGCTATTGGATCTTTAAATAGGAATTGTCAAACCAGATCACACCAATGACTTGTGCATATCTAGTTTGATATTCTGTCTTGGACAGTAGTCATTTACTGGCTGATGTAGCACTTGACTCTACAATATGATGCCATATGAGGCAGGGCAGGGAGTGGGGAAGGGGAAATGCAAATGGCAATGCTATGATCTCTTTTGAAAAAAATGAGTGTATTCTATTCTGTCATGGTTTACATTGTTTCTTTCCAGCCCCTATCCATGTCTGTGGACAGTCAGCAACAGTGCCATGAATGTCACCAACTCGGGGACTGAAGCAAACAGCAGCTCTGCAAGTGTGTTCCTGAGAGGCAATGTCCCCTTGCCTAGCACATCTTCCTCTGCCCCAGTTCCTCTGCAGGGCACAGTTCCCAGCAACACGGAGATACTAGGGGAGACCCCTCTAGCCAGACTTGCTGATCCTGCCTGGACATCCTCGCATTCTTTTTAAGAGATGGGCTGTTCTCTAGGGATGCTAGGCAGGACCTGAACAGGACTGGAAGATGCAGCAAAGGACAAAGACAATGCATAGAAGTACTATGTAGGGGACAAAGCAGAAGAACACATGCACAGAAGGAACAGATTTCAGCTGCAACCCAGTTTCCATCAAGTATCCAGAGTGACAATGGAAGAGTCAAGAGATGTCATGCAGGAGTGGGGAAGCTGTCTTGTTGCTGTGCCATTCAGTGCCTCAGCAAACAATAACCAAATCACATCTTTAGAGTCAGCTCCAAGTTGCATGTAATTGTTCAGAGATATGGTATCTAATGGAGCAGAAATGGCAGCTTGGTACGTAGATGTGATTTCAAAGGAACATTTGTTATACCTAAGGCTGGTCACAGAGAGTTATCAGGGACCTCGCAGAGATCAGAAAGCATGGTATCATCACGCTATTCTGGTGCAGGGACTTAAGGGCAAGACTGCCCAGATATGCCTTGGAGTACTTTTAATATTTGAAACATGTTCTTGAAACTAAATTCTGTGTTGGAGGGAATGACGTTCTGCCTCCTTGTATTCTGTTCCTTCTGTTTCATTTGCATATGGTATCCCTTTCCCCCCTCCCTTCCTTCAGTTCTTGTGCAGGCTTTGTATGCTGTAAGAATAGCAACATACTCTCTGGTTGAGAAAGATGGCTGCATTTCAGCAGTGGGTCTTATGTAGAATTGGTAAAATCATATGAGGTGTTTTTTTGGATGAAAGGCTATAAGTGTTATACACGATATTTCTTATTTTTTAAGGGCAAGATGGTTATAAGAGATATTGAGCTTGTATTTCCTCTTTGTTTCAGGTAAAGAGTAAAAATAAAATATGAATTAATGGTTGACTTTGTTTCAATGCCTTGCCCATATAACGCCTCTTTCCCTATCTTAACTGGGAAAATATAAAATAATTCAGTCAGTGGCATGGATGAGATGGTTCAGGCAGGGGATTAGACTAGATGACCTCCTGAGGTCCCTCCCAGCCCTTCTTTCCTATGACTCTAAACCCCAACAAAGCTGAAACTATCACAGGCAGGAACATATTATTTCTAGCTCTGCTAGTGTAAGAGCATGGCAAGTCATTTCACCTCCCTGTTCCTCTCCCCTCCCACTTTCTGTCTTCCCTGTCTACTTTATATTATAATTTCCTCATGGCAGGAGATGTTTTATGGTGTGCATGGACTGTGCCCAGCACAAAAGTGCTCTGATCCCACTGGAGAGGTCAAGCCACTACTAAAATGTAAATTGAAGCAGCTTTCTTTTTGAGACGCTCTCCTCTTTCTCCTCCTCACCCTCACACCTCCATCAAGCTCCTTCCTTCTCCAAAGCATACTTAAATCCTTGCTTTGCAGGGATGTCAGCCACTTATGTAGATAAGGAATGCCACAATTCACAATGGGCAATTTACCCAGCTTTAAAGACATACAAAAAACTAGAGCTCTTGGTTCCAAAATTATACCTTTTATTAGATCAACTGGAAAATTGTAATAAAATTGTCCTTTTCTGCAAGCTTTCAGGATCAAAGTCCCTTCGTCAGGCTCTGGGAAATGTATAGATGGTACAAGATGGTAAAAAGTCCCCATAGGTAGGAAATAAACTTCATTTTTGCACACAGGGAGCTGAAGATCGAAGGCTGTCCCTCTGGGTCCATGAAAGTGTATTTGTGAGCTGTGCTGAGTAGCTCTTTGATGTGTTGATCAGGTAGAATTCCTTCCCTGGAGGTGTCAGATGGCAGGGAGGGAGGTAAAAAAACTTCCTTGTCATTCTGCAATGAAGTTTAAAATCCAAAATGGGCTAAAATTCAGGATCTTCCATGTTTCAGGGGTGTACTTGGTAGCTGTGCTGGTCTGAGACAAAAAGACATATGAAAAGCTAGAACCCGTGGTTCCAAAATGATACCTTTTATTAGACCAACTGAAGTATCACAAGAAAATTGTCCTTTTCCACAAGCTTTTACCCTGCTTTCAAGCATCTGTAAACCACATGGGTGTCAACTGCTATTTTCCTCCCTCTACAATAAAGGTTTGCATTTGTGCAGCCATACCTGACTGTAACAGGGAGCCAGGGACCACCATTAATTTAAAGGAGAAGAAGCTGCAGGAAGCTTCCCAGGTGGTGCTTATTGCTGGGCTAACCAAATAAGATATACAGAGTGAGCACAAGTTTTTGTGAACCCAAGTTCACTTTATCCAATGCTGTGAAAGGAAGAGCAAAAAGCATAAAGTATAAGGAGGAGGGGGGAAATTAGAATACAAAAGACAAGGAAGGGTGTGGGGGAGAGCGAGGCAGAGATAGTGGGGAGGGAGGCAGTGGTAGGAGAAAAAAGCAAATGAGGAGTAAACCCATAGGAACAAAGGGGGTCACAAAAGCTGATCCAGGTAATAAGAATCCATAGTCCCTGCTTAAGCACAGTTAACAGTCCAGTTCATGGATGATATTTTGCTGGTTTAAAAAAATTTTCAAACTGGTTCTTAATTTTTTTCCCTCTGAGAACAGCAATCCTGAGGTCAGCAATGGAGTGTCCAGAGAGACTGAAGTGTTCTGCCACAGGCTTTCTGTGTCTTTCTGCAGTTGATGTCAAGTCAATGTTCATTCGTTCTTACACATAGAGATCACCATGTCTGTGCAATGTAGACAGCCAAAGGGCTTTTAAGTAGGTGATGGCATATATGACGTTGGCAGGGTTGCAGGTGAATGAACCTTTCCTGTACTCCATGTTATTAGATCCAGTGGTGATGTGGTCTGTACTGAGGTGGGGACACAGCAGGCATTTGTGACCCTTGCAAGGCCCAGTGCCTCAGTGGGGATGGGAGTTCATTAGTCTGTTTTTTGAGAGATGCTGCTTGAGATTGAGGGGCTGTCTGTAAGCCAGGACAAGTTTGTCTCCAAAGGTTGCTTTAAGACAGTTTTCCTTTTCCAGGAGGGGTTGGAGATCAATGTGGTGGAGCACCTGTAGGTGCCTGCTATTTCAGGGGTCTGAGCAGGCTGTGAGGCAGCCTGCAGGTGACTGCAGAGCCAATCGGGTGGTCCTGTGACAGCCAGGAGGCCACCTGATTGGAACAAGGCTGCGCAGCCTCAGCATAAGAGCAGCCCCTGAGGGGCAGATCCAGCAGTTGCTGCTGGGGACATAGCTGGAGTAGCATCTCCAGTTTGTGACCTACTGCTCCCAGGCACACCTGGAGGTTCAGGGTAGGACCTATGGGGGAGGAGAGGGTTTCTAGGACCCCAGAGGGGTTCCCAAGCCTTTGGGAGAAGGCTTTGGGTTTAGGGAGAGCAAGGCCTAGCCTAGAAAGGGGCTTATAGCTTGTGGGTCGACACAGGGGCTAGGCAAACCCCTGATTCAAAGTGGCAGGGGTGAGGCCAGGGCTCAGGTGAGCCCACTTGAGTGAAGGGCTGCCTTGTATAAGATCTCTGGGGCTCTAGACCAGCCTTGTAAGAAATGGCTGTGTATGGTGGGGCCCAGAGAGGGACCCCTGTGGAATAAGAGGGTCAGCTGCTCCTGCATTGAGGCCAGGATATCCCAACTGGTCTATGCAAGGGGGCCAGGGCCGGAAGGTTGAAGGGCAATTAAGCCCCCTGTGAGGGGCAGGCCAGGGCGCAGAGAGCCATCTGGCACCCTGACTAGCCTGGACGCTAGCCTGAAGATTCCTTCAATGGGTCGGGACATCACTGCTGAAGGGAAGACAGGCTCAGCTGGACAGCAGGCTGTGATGAAGGAGGCTGAAGCACAGCCTCTGGATGGGAGGCATATGTTAAGGGGTCAGAGAGATGGGCTGGATGAGAGGAAGCCAGCAGATGGAGGCTGCATATTATTGTTAAAGGGCCCAGGAGAGACAGCAGCCCAGGTACAACATAGAGAAGCCCGGTGAGAATAAGACCAGGGCAGAGAGGCCTGCATTGGTCTTGGGGAATGACCTAAAACTACACCCTGCTGGGGTTGGATGGTGTGGTGTGGTTGCTTGTGGCAGGGCAGCTTCCAGGAAATGCCACACCTGTGCCTCCCCAGTGAAGGGTAAGTATGGGGTACCAGAAAGCCTCAGCCCCCACTGACTTGTGAGTACCCCACGGAGGGGAAAGGCAAGGGGAGCACACCCTGACAAAAAAAGCACAGGGGCCATTGAGTGGGGCCTGAGGCAGGGTTCAGGCATGTCAACAGATGCCTGAGGCCTGAGTGGGCCATAGACCGAGTGAGGTCCAGGCACATCAGCAGACGCCTAAGGGGTGTAAGGGGATAGAGTAGTGACCCCAGTGAGGGGCTAGAAGCCGGTTGAGAGGCATAGAGCCCAGAGGGTGAGTCAAGGCCCAGTGAGGGGGCATGTGGCCAAGATCAGTTTCTGGATGCCTGAGGCCAAGTTTGGGCCAGAGGCCGAGTGCAGTCCAGCAATGGGGCCAGGGGAATAATAGTGGATGGTTTGGGCCAGTGGCCTAGTGCAGCCCAGCAATGAGGCCCAGGGAGTTAGGAGTGATTTGGATACCATCTGTGAGGCATGGGACATGGTAAACCTAGGTGAAATTTCTCTATTGATTCCTTCCCATTCCTGCATATTATGAAGATATCATCGAGGTTCCTGAGGTATACCAGGGGGGAGCTGTGGAGAAAACGAGTTTCAAGGTCAGTAAGTCAACAGATATGAGCTATTTCAGACATAGTCAAGTGGGAGCAAAGTGGTAGCAGAGAACAGGGCAATCAGTGAATCTCTTGTTAAAGGTAGGAAGAAGACTAGTACGTAGTGCAAAGGAATCCATTGTGATGCATATGGGGAAACAGTGAACTTTTCTTTAAAAACAGTAATAAGAGATGCTTAGGCCTAGGGGGAGGAACTGGACTGACAGACCTGCTAGCTGAAGCTCTTAAACCTTGCATAGAATAGGCTTTCCCTAGACAGATGTATGCTGGATTTG
Source organism: Gavialis gangeticus (assembly GCF_001723915.1). Taxonomy (NCBI): domain Eukaryota; kingdom Metazoa; phylum Chordata; order Crocodylia; family Gavialidae; genus Gavialis; species Gavialis gangeticus. The sequence goes on from NW_017729034.1 coordinate 1,782,453, forward strand.
TGTAAACAAGGGTTCTAGCTGCTTCAGATATGCTGGTGTTTCCTTCAGGGCAACTCACTGACTGGATACTAGGACCAATATAATTTTATTTAAACATCAAGGCAGCAACTGGAGAGGAAGAGTTTTCAGTCAGACTGGCTAGCATACAGTTGACTAACCATATCACATTATCACAGCCTCAAGCTGCCCTGCTACTGTCATCTCAGTACTTCCAAGATGTGTCATTTCTTCTCAAGTCCATTTCCAGACTTACTCCAGTCTGATGCTCCATCTCAGCAGTGCTATTATTTTATTTGATGTGGACCTCTGCCCCCTTGAATGTGAGCCATTAGTTACTTTGGATGAAGCCATCTGCCAACCTACCACCAGCTGACAACTTTTGTGTAACAGAGACTTGGTCAGAAGGGAACCAGTAATGTAAGCTGAAAGGCTCTGCAGACTATCGCTAGTGTAGTTCTCCGTAATTATTCTCACATGAATTATTGACAATTGTTAGTTTTCATCTTCTTTTCTAAAACATCATAAAAGATCAGTTAAAAAGCTCCTCAGCACGGTCCTTTTCTATTTTATACGCAGAAACACGAACAAGCGTTTCCCTCTTTCAGCATACCTTAATTATGTAGCAGCCTTCTCTATTAAGTCAGCTTTGCTTTAGAAGTAAGGTCTACTCACTGCCTTGTGCTACCCTCTTTTGGCTGTTCAGCTCCCCAAACACAATGCAAAACTAGCCCTGAATGTTATTTCTGTGGAGCAAAGGGCACCATGTGTTTGAGGTTTATTGGACTGGGGAACAGGACAGCAATGGGAGAACGATGGGAAAAAATGATGAGTTACACAAAAAGTACAGGATTGCACAAGGCATTTAAATGTAAGAGCAAAACTCTCCTTGTTATTCACTCATGAAATGTAGCAACAGTTCCTGCAGGTTGAGTTTCTTCCTAGAACACTGAATCCATCTTCTCACCTGAATGAGAAGCCAGAGCTGTAAAGGGAAGGACAGAGAGAGCCTTGCCTCCCTTTTTTTCCAGGACTGAATTTAGGTATGACTATATAGTACACATAGTATTTGTTTTAGGAGTAAGCCTCTTCTGTCTTTGAACCAGGAGGGGAGTGGCAGGGGGGGTTATGAGGAAGGATTGGTGCTTTGCTACAACTCTAGAGGGGAGTGCAGGGTCTCCTCTCTTCATCCCCTGTCAAACTCATGCTGAAGGCTGTCCATTAGGACTGTGCGAAGCTTCAGGCACTGATTCGACTCGGAGGAGATTCAGGGGCAGTTTGATCCAGGGGTTGAATCTCTGAATCCAAATGGAATTGGGAGACCCATTAAAAGTTCCAAATTGATTCAAAGCATCCAAATTGATTCGGAAAAGATTAGGAGATTGGGATCGGTCGGGGAGAGACAGGCACAGCCAGGCGGCTGCAGGTTCTCCCACAGCTCCTCCAACTGTGTCTGCCTCTGCCTGGGTGAGGGGAGCCACAGGAGAAGCCCACCTAGCTGCTGTGCCCTGCGCCAGCCTCCTGTCACTTAAAAATTAAAAGGGCCAGGAGGCTGGGCCTGGGCCTGGACAGGGCAGCCATGGGGGCTTCTCCCACGGCTCCCCTGGCCCAGGGAGAGGCAGGCACAGCTGGAGGAGCCGTGGGAGAACCTGCAGCTGCCTGGCTGTGCCTGCCTCTCCCCGGCTGATCTGAATCACCAAATCTTTCCGAATAAGCGCTGAATCTTTTGAAGCTGATTTGGCTGAATTGAATGAGAACAGTGATTTGAATCACTGAATTGAATCGCTGTCCTCCAAATTGGCCGAATCCTAATCTGATTAAAATATTTTCCTATTTGTACAGGCCTACTGTCCATCTGCTAGAATTGGAGGGGATCCTTTGTCCAAATCTTTAAATGTTGCAGTTGGATAGCAGAAATTCTGACCTGCAAGTCTCATGCCACTGGAAATCCTTGGTTATATATTCCTTTGACTTCTTAGACAAGAATTTGGCCCTGCTGAAGTCAACAGGGTTTTTTTTCCCAGTGATTTCCAAGGTATCATGATCTTACCTCTTGTGTCAAGTAGTCCAGGGATGGAAAAACAGCCATTAGCCTCTCTGCTACTTGAATAAAGAATTCTGCTCAAGTATCATGTACTATATGCTTTATCTAGGGAGCCCAGATCACCACATGGCAAGGCAGTGGCAACTTTTGAAACATAAGAGCATCCATGTGAAAAAGGGTGCAGAGATGCTGTAGTTTAGACTTAGGAAAAGCTGTAGCCCAGGGAATATGAGTAAGGGACATGACTTCATTGGCATGTCACATGAGGTTTTTGTCCTTAAACTTTACTTGCAGGGGCAAGGGAGGCAAGACAGGGAGATGAAATACAAGGAGAGTTAATTCTTTGATTACCTTTATAAGCTAGAAATGGGAAGATAAAGAAACCTTGTTCTTGACGCATCTATACTGGAACAGCTTGGGCTGTTTTCAGGAAAGGATGCTGATTTGAACTATCCAGATTGCACAGTTTTGCATGCTAGCTCTTCCAACAGCAGAGGGAACTGTTCAGCTATTAGCTTGGCTGGTATTTGAGCTCCTACTCCTGTCTTAACCAAAGCAGCATTTGGAACAATTTGAACCTCTGGCTTTGAGGCACAAGCTGGGAGCTGTTCCATGTATTTGCCCCTCAGTGATTTAAGTTCTCAGCCTTAACTCATGTTAAAACATTATTTCTCTTCACCAAGCAGGAACCATTTCCCCAAGGCTCCCCCCGCTAACTGAAAGTCTTTGGTGAACTCAAAACAGTCTGTGCTGATCATTACAATAGTTTCCTCAAGCATTTGAAGGGAATAACGTTTTTTTTTTTCAGATTGCTGCAGCAGTGTCCCAATCCAAGCAGGGAACAGGAAGCTGCTTCTCTTATAATGTTAAAAGGCCTATACTTGGGCTTTTCACTACCACACCAGTACTGACTCATCACATTGGATGTCTGAACTTGTGTAAAGAGCTCTTTCTTTTTGAGGGCTACTCCTGGGTCAAGCAGAAGGCCATGAGAGATCTTTTGAGGTAATAGAATGGGGAGTCTCAAGAGCTTCATTCCCAGCCCTGTCAGATGTCCGGTACTGGCCTCTTCACCTTGGCCTCCCAATTTACTAGACTGTAAAAAATTGCCTTCCTTTATGTACCCACTTCATAATTAGAAGACAGGTAAATAAGAGCTTGTAAAGCACATTGGAGAGCCTGTCACTGTTAAAGTGTTACTAGAACAGATATTGGGGTCAGAATTCAAGGCACTGTTGGAAGGATAACAAGACAGCAAATATGCCAAAGTTGGCAGAGAGGGGACAGATTCTCTTCTGGCTTAATCCACTGACATCCATGGTGCTAGTCAGTAGCTGTGAATCTGGCTGCCAAGTCTCTCCAAGGAGTTTTGGCTGAGGCCCTGCTTTCTAAGAAGGGCAATATTTCATGCAAAATGAAATTTGAGTGCAGTCTCTTTTTCATTTGGGGCAGTTGGGCAGCTTACATTTGTAAGGATCTCCTATGAAATAAACTTCCTTCTGTTAACCAGGTTCAATATGCCAGTAGGGGACCTACCAGGCACATGCAGAGAGGATTTTATGATGCACACTCTTAAAGGTGGCCCAAGAGGAAAGTGTGGGCAATCATAAATAGCCTTGACCTGTGTTCTATATCTTGTTGATGTTGTTCTGTGTGGACAGTCGCCAGACATTTTGTCTGCTGCTGAAGTCCACTTGGATGGCCAGCCAGTTTTTCCCAGGATGCACTAATTTAAATCCAGGCAGTGAACCTTCAACTAAGACTGACACGTGACTCTGGAATGGGGGGAAATAATCCCTGCAGTCTGGGATGGCAAAAGCCTGTTCATTCCACAAGCATGTCATGGTCTGATTCCAAAGGTATGAATGGAATTGAATTGTAGAGAGAATAGCGCACCTCATAAATCAGCAATACTATTGCGAACTTCACAGTGCCCTCCGTATCATCCTGAAGCATAGGCTAAGTACCTGTTGGCCAAAATTCGGGAAATAGACAGCAGTTGCTGCCACTTGAGCATCAGAGCCCATGCATATCATCTATGCCCTTCTGGTGACTCCACACAATCATTGTGTTGCCAGAAGATGAAGTACACTCTGGGAAGGCACCAGCTGTTGAATGAATCCTGGCAGTGAACTGAAAAGCAGTGGAAGTAGAAGCCTGACTCCACTGAAATTCTGCCAGCAAAACTTGATACAGGAGGGTAGGTCTGAGACAGAAGAATGCGATGTGTAGGTTTATTAGCATTACTGCATCCTCTTTTTCTCTCTCCTCTGGTCAAATGACACTTTCTCTGTTTGTACGAGGCTGTAGTGCATACAGGTATTTATAACTCACCCACTGGTAATTCCCTGTAGCAGCCCTTCACCTCTTTCCTTGTTAGGCACAGAAAAGTGGCTCATTAAGCCCACACCTTCCATTTTGATCCTCAGTTCTGTCCTTGATCATTTATTTTTCAAGATGCAGCTTTTTTTGTTTGTTTTTTTGTTTTGTTTTTTTTACAGGCTGGTTTGAACACATGCGCTCTCCAAGGAGAATGGTGATTTATTTCAGCTTGGGGATACAGTGTTTATTATTGGTGTACTTTAAAAAAAATATTTAAATGTGGAGTCTTCTAATTTAGTGATGGTATCAGACTATGAGATTTGAATCTGAGTCCAGATTGTCAAAGTCCCCAGAGCTCTGTGGTGTCTAGATTTGTGAGTTTGGCCTGCTACTAAGCTAGATGTGGTTTTCAGAATTTAGAACCTTTAGTTCGCTTCTTTTTAGTTTCCAGATCATTCAGACTGAGGAGCTGGCCTCATCCTACTTTTTATAGAGTTAAGCACAAATTGCTTCAATTAAGAGGAATGAGGGAATTTCAATAAAGACTGAATGAGCACAGAACATCTCCTATGTTTCAGTAAGCCTGACCAAACCTTCTGGGTCTGTGCAGTTGGGCTGGAAAATCTTCAGCAAAGCAGTCTAGTTACCAAGGTGTTTTTTTTTATGCTTCCTGTTTTCATTTCAGAATGCATGCCTTTCTCCCATGATATTTCAATTCTCCTGACCTTTCCTTGGTAGGAACCATTGAATGGGGAGGAAGTAACAAAGTGGAAAAAATGTGTAATGGGCTCAGGGTAAAATTAATGGAACCCATTCAAACCTCAAAAGAATTCTGGCTTGTGCTTTGGCTTTGGGAAATATTTGTGTCAGTGCATTTTTTCTCCCAATTGGTCTGCAACATCTAGATTCAATAATGACTGCTGAGTTTCGGATTCAGATTCTGCTTTGTCTTGAATTTGGATCCTGGCTTTCCCACTGACTTGCCATGTTCCTTTTTAGTGAATCTTTTAACCTTTCTGTGTTTCTACTTGCCATTTGTAAAATAGGTATCGCCATCATTATTATTATGTAAGGGAGCTTCTCTAAACCCAAGAGTTGTCCTACTTTAATGAGGTTCATAGTCCACCTAGAGTGGAGGTAATTAGAACAGTATGACAGTCCTTACATCAGTTTAGTTACTTCTGTGCAGAAGTGGAATAATCAATACAGTTATTGGGGACCTTTTTGCTGATGTAATTGCATCCATATTAAGGGTTGTATTAATACAACTATATTGGTATAAGATCATCCCTCTGACTAAAATTATTATATGTTATGAAGATGCTATGGGAAATCTACAGGCTATCAGCACATCTGGTCCCCTTGTGCTAGGTCAGGAGTGTCAAATTCATTTAGGGCTCTGGACTGGATCAGGATACAAAACTTCTTGGAGCTAAATCCAACCTGTGTCATAAGGGCAGCCACCATGGCCACTGCAGTAGTGGTGGTGGTGAGGACTCTAAAGGCTGCAGCAGCAAGGGGTCTGAGGGAGGGAGTCCTAGTGTGCAACAACAGTTTGGAGGCAGCAGCAGTGAGCCAAGTTAGCCACCAGTGGTCACGGTCAGTGGGACCAAAGGGCATTGAATTTTGTGGCAGGCCATGTCCCCAACTTCTGGTGGTCTGGTGGTGGCCCAGTGGGCTGGATATAGAGGTTCTGTGGGCTGGATCTGTCCCACAGACCCCGTGCTTCATACCCCTTTGCTAGGTGTTGTACAAACATATTAATAAGCAACACTCCCTACTCTCTACCCTGAAGACCATAATGCTCACCCTATGCTTGTGAAGCCTCCATTAAAAACTATGTAGAAGCCCAAAGCAGCAAGAATGTATATTTTTCTGAATTCATATAGAAAGAAGGTATTTGTTATATGGAACTGGGACTAGCTTCCCAGATTAAGGACAATAA
>NW_017729034.1:1788771-1790080 GCF_001723915.1 Gavialis gangeticus
GGTCCCTTCTGACCCTAGAAACTATGAAACTATATATCACATCCTCTGTAGCCAAGACTTTTCTAGGAGAACTAGCCTCCCTCTTTAAAGGAGAGTCTATCATCCCATTGTAGCTAATTTGTAGAAAGGACTGACATCAATAAATAAAAAACATGGTGATAACACATTAACAGAGAGATCGTCTTGGGACAATCTAAGAAAATAAGTGATAGAGTGTGGCAAGGTCCACAGGTATAAGAAATCTGGCTTCAGTTCCCAGTTCTTTCATGGGCTCCTTGTGTGACTGGTTGCATCTTTTTGTTTTTCCCCCTTCTCCCCCTGTCTCTTTTAGTTGGCTTCATAAAATGGGGGGAATTTCTTTCTCCCACCCTTTGACTTCTCTAGCTAGATGGTGAGATCTGTGTGGCAAGGACTTCTCTTATACTCTATATGTGGACAGTATTTGACAGAACATGGGTATGACCTCTTGGCACTCCTGGTTACTGATACAGATTGTTGTGGTGAAGACCTCTAAGGCTGGTCAATCTGCCCACCTCAGCCTGAGCAGATATTCACTGGACGATCTTTTGTAGTGCCATGAATGTGCCTCTGGCTCATTAGACTAATCTGTGGCAAAAAGCTTTAACTACATTCCTTGCAATGCCCCTCCCACAATCCTGTGGCAGACAGATAGTCCATGCCTTCTGTCTCTGTCCTTCCTTTAGCTCAGTGTGTTGTTCTGGATAGAAGAACTTAAATGCCACCATGACCAATGACACTTGACTGATGTCAGCCCCTGGTAGGGCCACTTTTGCCATATAGGTTTGGAGGCCAGACAAACTGGTAACTTCCATTAACCAACATTGGTAGCATCTATTCTTCACTGGGGCAGCTACCAACAATGCTAAGCAACTAGCAGTGGGCAGCAGTATCCCCAGTGATTAGACTGTCATCTAGGAGTGAGAGGGCAGACGTAATGCTAATAGTAATTACTGTAAAGAATGCATGTTGGTAGAATGCGTATCACCTCTGTTAGGACCCCCCAGCAGTGGTGACACTATCATAACACAGTATCTTAATACAACCCATAATATATAGCCATCAGTTATCTAAATGTAGACACCAATATGCAGAAGGCAATAAAGATTCACTAGGAACTGTAGTGTAGCACATAGTTTCTCAACCTGTGGTATGCGTACACCTGGGGGTACACAGGCAGAGGGTATGTGGGGACCCCAACGCTCTCTCTCTCTTGCCCTCCTTTCCTCTTTCTCTGAGGAATTTTACACAGCCCTTCTTCCAACATATGGCGCACATTAGTCTGAAATAC
>NW_017729034.1:1795080-1809419 GCF_001723915.1 Gavialis gangeticus
TGGGGGTACACAGGCAGAGGGTATGTGGGGACCCCAACGCTCTCTCTCTCTTGCCCTCCTTTCCTCTTTCTCTGAGGAATTTTACACAGCCCTTCTTCCAACATATGGCGCACATTAGTCTGAAATACAAAATCCCCTGGAAAATTGAGTGTTGGGGTACTTATTACAATTTTCAGAAATTAGGGTGGTACTTGCTACTTACAAGGTTGAGAAACATGTGTAGGGTGCCTGTTTCTCCTCAGAAGGTCTCTCTTTCTCGCTGACACAGTAAGCTTAGAAGTTGGCAAATATATATATATTCATGTAGAAAGAGGGCAAATACTTGCTAACTTCTAAGCTTATTGTGTCAGAGACCGAGAGATCTTCTGAATTCCTAGTGAATCTTTGTTGCTTTCTTCATGTTGGTTTCTACATTTTATATCTATTTGCCTATTTCTAAGCTTATTGTGTCAAAATTGTTCCCTGACATTTTTGGATTTTCTGGGATAACCAGGATTCAGGAGGAGAAAAATCCGTAAACATCTCAGCTTGCCTTGGGTTTTGTTAAAGAACTGAAACTCAGGCCAAGTTCACTACTTTTTGACAAAGTCGGGACAGATTTCTGGACTGTCTCATGGTATTGGTATACGTGATGTACATGAAAAACCAGAAAGAAGCATGGGGTAACACTCCAGAAGAGGGCTTATATTCTTATTCTCTAACATCATCTCAAACTCTAGGTGGCACTCTGGCTCCAACAAAATGGATGAGCATCAAAAATGCCCTTGAAATGCAATTTACTGATTGCTATAACTTGTAATTACTGGCATTTATTTTTCCCATACTGCCAGATTTCTTTTTAGAAAGGGATGAACATAACCAGAGCAAAGAATAGAGTATTAACTTCCTAGAGATGAGAGAGCAACAGAAATCTCATTTAAACAATGGAATATTGTCATTTATGACCAATGAAGACATATTCTAGTCAGCTAACCTTTCTATCTATTTATAGCATCCCAGTGGTAAGTGAGTATATGTACAATGATGTTGTTCTAAATGATTTCATGCATTCCTCTTGTCTGGGGTGTTCAGAACAGGCAGACATTAAAATGATTGAAGGTCATGCTCATATCATATATAACTGGAATTTGGGAAGGGCAGGATGGTGACAGAAGTGAAAACAGCCCATCAAATTATGAAAACCGTCACCTGCTAGGAAAAGGGACTCAAACAATCACCCCACAAAGAAAGCAGTATGGACATTGGTTTGGAACTCAGGATCTCTAGGCTCCATTGCTAGCTCTGTCATTAACCTGCTGTGGGACCAGGACTAGTTTAGCTTGTTTCTATCTCCCACCATTAGTCCTTTTTAAAAAAAAAAAGAATTATCTGGATCATGGGCTGTTGCTGTATTATGCTTAGCACAAGGGAGCATTAATAGCAGCTGGGGGCCTCTGTGCTCTGCTGAACTACAAATAAACAACACCAAAGGAAAAAGATACCATGTTTACTCAAATAGATGACCCTGATAAGAAGGCCTCCCAATTATTAGATTCTAAATATGGAAGATTTATACATTTGTTATAGTTTTCCAGGTATAGAATACAGTTATTGGAGATTTGCCTTGAATTTACCCCCCTCCCACTGCTACAGCATGGAAAATAAATTTGTGGGATCACATAACTTTTTGCTCTCTGCTTCCCTCCAACTTTTTCCCCTAGCATCCCCTTCTCCCTCTCTTCTACCGTCAGACCTTAGCTGTAGCAATTCACATACAGTGCCCATAGATTTATTTAATCCAGAATTGATGTTTGTTATCTATTTTTTAAACAGCTGCAAGTTTTAGTACGGGTGTTTCATAAAGACACTTTTGAGCAGCACTTTGGCATGTACTTATACTGTACAAACTAGGGCCAAATCAGTTTCAGAGTCCAAATTCACTTTGGCAAAGCCCAAGAGTCAAGTTCTGAAATCTGACTGAGTTGAGCTCAATTGTCAAGTCTGTGTGGTTCTACCACAGGCAAGTATCTTGTGTACAAGACACCTTAGAGCTCAGGTGTCCCTTAGTCTCTCTTGTTCCCAGCCAAAAGGCTAAGGAGCAAGCTTAGGGCGAGCACAAAAGCAGTACCCCATTGTCACAAAATGCCCATAGTGCAAGGGATAGGCCTTACCCTATAACTTTAATTTTATTAGTGAATGTTAAAAAGGATAGTTACAGAGTTGAAGAGGTAGGAGGAAATACAAATATCCAGATGAGTGGCTACATAGTACAGGGTGGGTGGGGAAGTGGGGTGGACACAGGTAAGTTACATAGTAAGACTGTAGTCTACTTAGACCCAAGGTGAGTTGGGATCTTGATCTTCACCCAAAAGGCCAGAACTTGTTTATGGTTGCATGGTGAAATTCAGTACCATCCTCTGTCCCTTGTACTGCTGGCAGACTGACCCCCGTGAGAGTCTACAAATGCCTCCAAATGCGAGGATCTTGGCTACACAATTTATGGTAATGGCAGATTGCTTTACCCCTAGCTTCTTCTTTCGGCCTTTTGGCTAGGGGCAAGCAAGACAAGGGGGCATCTGAATTCCAAGGTCTCTAGGGTTGGGGCTTGTATGTAGAATGGCTGTCATGGATTTAGGAATATCTGAAGCCCCAGGCTGAAGAGTATGGAAAGTAGAATACATGCCAGTGGTAGCACCACACGGATTTGAATTTGGCACTTAATTCAGAACTGGTTTGGCCCTGGAATGAAATTTTATTTAAGAAAAAAAGTGGGGTGTGGGGATTGGAAATTAAACATCAGCATCCTGGAAGATGAAAAAACTGAGTAGGACTTCAAGCAGTGTTATACAGAGTAGATGACTCTGAAAGCTGGGTACAGGAGCTGCATGGAGTAGTGGGCCAAGATCAAAGAGAGATTGGGGACCTTCTTTCAGCAGGCTGGCAGGGAGCAAGCCCAATTCCTGAAGAGGCACCACAAATGCCTAAACTGCAAGTTACAAAGCCTGCAGAAACTGCTGGCTGCAGGGTAGGATGTGAGGGAGGCCATACAGGAGGTGAAGGCCCAGATTGGAGCCTGGTACAGGGAACAGGCCAGGAAGAAGATCTTCTAGGGCCAGGCCCCCTGGGTGGAGGAGGGGGAGGAATGGTCTGCTTGCTTTAGCAGGTTGAAGAAGAACAAAAGGGAGACCATGAACAGCTGGAGAGACAGAGTGAGTATGGAGCACTGATCAAATAAGGGGATGCTGGAGACAGGGCAGTATTCTTTCAGGAGCTCTACACTGCAGGGGTCATTCAGGAATGCCTGCAGGAGCTCATCCAGGTCCCAATGCATGTAATTACAGGAAGAGAAAAGGCAGAAATTAGTGGAGGACTGGACACTGAAAGAGACTGATAAAACTCTCCACAGTTTCAAGAGTGGTAAGACTCCTGGGGCAGATGGTTTGCCCAAGGAGTTCTGTGTCACCTTCTGGGACCAGGTGGGCCCTGACCAGCTGGAAGTCTTTAGGGACCAACATGGGGAGGACCACCTGGGGGTGGGAATGGACCAGAGACTCATGACCCTTCTTTACAAGAAGAAGCCAAGAGAGCATGTGAAGACCTGGAGACCCATAATGCTCCTGAACTTCAGTTATAAACTGCTGGGCCAAACCTTGGCCAAGTGCCCTTAAATCTGCCATAGATATGGTGATCCACAAGGACCAGATGTGCACGGTGCCAGCGCAGCAGATCCACAGTGCCCTGCTGCAGCTGTGGGACATGCTGTGGTATCAATAAAAGAGGGAACTGGACATTGCAGTGCCGAATCTCAACCTACAGAAGGCTTTTGACATACTATCACACTGATTTCTCTTCAAGACGCTGAAGAAGGTGGGGGTTGCCCTAATCAGTGTCACCTGGATAAGGATGCTATACACCAACCTGAGCAACAGGGTGCTGGTGAATGGGTGCCTGACTACTCTGATCATGATGGAGTGGGGCATCTGGCAGGAATGCCTATTCTCCCCAATCCTTTTCATTTACCTGATGGAACCACTAGCCCAGTAGCTCAGGCAAGACCCTGGGATCTGTGGCTTGGAGATCCCCAGGGGCAGTAGATAAGAAATGAGAGTCCTGGCCTACATGGATGACCTCAATATCCTATGCAGAGTTAAGTGGTCGATAGAAAAAATGCTGCAACACACCCAGGTGTATACAGAGCAGCAACAGGGGCCAAGCTCAGCATGACCAAGAGCACCTTCCTGGCATTGAGCAAACTTGGAGACCTGTCTTCCCTTGGGGAAGCAAGACAAGGGGGTGAAGATCCTTGAGGTGGTTTTCAACCCAGAGCTGAAAGGACAGAAAACTTGGAAAAAGTCTGAGACTTCAGTCAAATAGAAACTAGCATTGTGGAACTTGCACCTTCTGTCTATGGGGTAGTGCCTGGCACACGAGGGTGGTGTTGCTACCAGTACTTCTGTACTCTGCAGTGGTCTTCCTCACCTCAGAGCAAATCATCTGTAGAATCCAAAGGACCATGTGTGTTTCCTTCTGGGGGACCAGATGGGAGAAGGTTGCAAGGACCACGTTGTATAAGACAAAGATTGGGGGCCAAAGAATGCCGGACATCCGGCTGTTACTTTGGCCCAAGTACACAAACCAGATCTGCAACGTGGAAGCTGGGGCAGACTCCAAAACAGCCTGCTTTGTGAAATATTTAGCAGGGAATCTGCTACAGTGTTGGTGGGGAGGGGGGCGGGGAAGGTGTTGTACATGCCACTCAACATGCACCCATGGACCTGGGAACTACCATGACTCTGCAACAGGGGTGGGCAAAATACGGCCCATGGGCTGGATCTGGCCGGCCAAGTGATTCCATCCAGCCCACAGTGGGTCCCTCAGCTCTGCCTGGCCCAGGCCTGGGAGAAAGCCTGGGCTCTGGATGTGTGGCTGGTCCCACCACCCCCAGGTGTGGAGGTGCCACCTGGAGTGTAGCCAACCCTATCCCTGGGCATGCCAGGAGCTGTAGTCCATTGGGACAGGTCGCTCAGCAGTGAGGCAGGGTGGCTGCCAGACTTGGCTTCCTGGTAGCCTCTGCAGCAGTGGCTCACTCTTACCTTCATACTCCAGATGCTGATGCCACTGTCTCTGCTGCCTCTGCTGCTAGACCTGGCCCCACTGCTTGGGCACCCTAGCCTGTCTACCTTGCACCCACTGCTGGGGACTCTGGAAAGAGAAGGTGGGTGGGGGGGGTCTCCATGGAAACCAGCCTGGGACCCCCACAGGAAGGGCATGCTAGCTGGGCAGATGGGATGGGGCCACTGGTGGGCAGAGAGTGGGGTCAGGAAGCAGGGTGGGCAGGGGCGATGCTGGGGCTGGGATTCTGAGGTGGTGACAGTGCGGGGTTGGGGTCTGAGGCAGAGCCCCAATCTGCTCCTTGCACATCCCTGTTGGTGGGATATTTGGCCTGCCCCTGCCCATGGAACCAGTGCCCAGTGCAGGAATGTGCGGGCAGTAGATCTTAATTCTTTCCCAAGCTCTAGCCCCCTGATGTCACTGCAATCCTGGCCTTGTCTGCTCATCCTGTTCCTGAACACTGCTCCCTGCCTGCTCCTGGCCCCATCCCATTTTCCCAGCTGAGCGCACCCTGCCCACAGAGGTCCCGGGCTGGTCTCCAAGGAGACTCTACCCACCCACTCCATCTGGTGCCCTCAGCTGTGGGTGCAGGGCAGTTGGGGCTGGATACGATTTATTAGCATCTCCCCAGCTTCCCCCACCCTCCCTGTACTGCGCCAGATGGTGTGAATAGCCCTGACGGTGGTCCAAGGCTAGGTCAGCATCCCTGCCACCAGCTCTCAACAGCTCACCAAAACTCCTTAAATGAATCTCCAGCCCAAATAATTGCCCAACCCTGTTCTACAAGGTCCTACAACAGTTCCAGAGCAGATACAAGATACAAAAAGAAGGCCCAAGAACCCTGAAAAACCATCGTAAAATACAGGAGGTAGTAAAACCAAGTGACAGAAAGTTGACCATAGACCACAGCAGCAAGGCCATGTGGGAACAAATCTTCCACAAGCACCTGCAGAAGGAACACAGGGATTTGAACTGGCAGGTAGCCCACTTAGCACTTTCCATGCAAGCGCTGAGAAACAGAGGGGCAGAAAGGTCCACTGAACTGCCCCAGGAAAACTTGCCTATGGAAGGCAGAAACAATCAACCACTTTCTTTGGTATTGCCCATACACTGGGGAGGTGTGGAGGAGAATAATCTTACTTCTCATCATGGTGATGGGTCAAGACCCTGACTAGAGGCGGAGCTGTTTGGACACCTAACCAGGCAGCAAAGGATCCTGATAGTCCCCTTTGACCAGTTCATCTCCTGCTTCAGGAATGCCCTGTGGACAACAGGAACTTGTTTGTGTAATGGCACAAAACTCTATCAAAGACTGTGCCAGGATGGACTGAGTGAGATGCAGTTGTACTGCAAAAAGTAGAAAATGACAGGGATTAGATGGTGCAAATCGTATGGAAGAGAGGAGACTGGCACAGACTGTTCAAGAGCAAGACTCCCAAAGACGATGTCAACAACAAGGAGAAAGAAGACAAGGACAGCATTAAAGAGGGGGAGAATGACAAGGATGGTGGGTAAGAAAATGATTAATAGATTCATAGACTGTAAGGGCTGGAAGGGGCCTTGCAAGATCATTGGGTCCAGCCTCCCTGCACTAGGTAGTATTATATTTGATGATTGTATTTTTTGTAGAAAGCAGGTATCGAGTATGCCAACAAGAGCTGGGTGAAATTCAGGGGTGGACCTTGGATGTCCAAAGCTTGCGGCTGTCACAGCAGGAAACTGCTGTTTAACAGCAGCTGTAGCTGAAGAAGTAAAGTGGCTGAGAGAGTCTGCCATTCAGAGGCACTGTTACTAGACTAGGAAGGCTTGTTTACTAGGGCTGTGTGAAATTTTGCCGGCACTTTTGTTTCGACACTGTTTTGACTCATTTCGAACTCGAAACAGTGAAATCGAAATGAAACAGAGAGCTTCAAAATGAAACGAGGCAAGTCGAAACGTTTAGACATTTTCAAAACGTTTCAAGTTTTGAAGCTCAAGCTGGGCTTGCCTGCAGGGAAACAGAAACTAAAGTAAGGAGAGGAAGGGGCAAGAGGGAGGAAGTGTGGGCAAGCAGCGCTCTCATTATTCACTGTATAGCTGGCCAGTGACTGTCATCCTTCCCTGAGGTCCCTTCCAATCCCAGTGCTCTGGGGGAGGGAAAAATTGCATAAAAGGCAGTATTGTTTGAACTGCCCTGCTTTCTGCCTTGGTGTTAGTTGAGTGAGGGCACACCTTAACACACACATGGTGTCACCTAGAAATGCAGAGCCCCAGAACCCCTACACCTATCTCCTTGAAAGCTGGCAGGCTTTGTGGCCTCAGCAGGGGTTAGCATGCCTGCAGCTTTCACCCTGCTGTACCTTAACACACACAATGTCACATGTCATGAGTTCTGCTTGTCCGCAGCTTGAGGTGCAGTTTCCCCCCAAACCCTGCACCTATCTCCTTGCAACTTGGCAGGCTTAGTTCCCTCAGCAGGGGCTACCATCCCTGCAGTTTTGACCCTGCTTAGCACATACACGTGATGTGAGTTTTTCTTTCAAGACTTTGAGGTGCAGTTTCCCCAAAACCCCTGCACCTATTTCCATGAAACTGAGCAGGCTTCATGCCCTCAGAAGGGGCTACCATTCCTGCAAGCTTCATCCAAATCAGGCCAGAAATGACAAAGGTATAAGCTATTTCAAGCTTCCCCATTATAACCTATGCGTGGAATGTCGAAACAGCGTCAGAACAGCAAAACTGTTTTGATGAAACAAAATGGAACAGCAGTTTCGAATTGAAATGAAATTGGAAATGAAATGCTGTTCCATTGAAATGCAAGTTGAAACGGAATGGTGCAATTTCGTACAGCCCTATTGTTTACATGGCTACAAAGCAAGGGAGTGGCGTTCAAGCACATTTTATCTTGTCCACATGAGCCCATAGGTATGTTCCAACCCAGAAATATCAGTAAAACTGTGCTGAGCTCATCCCTTTTGAACCTAGTATTGAGGCCTCAGTCTCAAGATCAACTTTTAAAAAAGTCAATTAAGAGGGGACATGACAGCAATATTCAAATATCTGAAGGGCAGCCATAAGAAAGAGGGAGAACACCTGCAGAGAACAGGATGCATACCAACGGACGGAAGTTGCAGCAAAATAGGTTTTAGAGTAGATACCAGGAAAAATTTCTTCCCTCTTAGAACAGTGAAGCAGTAGAATTAGGAAGCTGTGGAATCTCCATCTTTGGACGTTTTCAGGAAGAGGTTGATCTGGTCAGAGCTGAGCTAAGACATTGCTTTCCAGCTGGTGACCTGCTGGGCCACAAAGTGTTGGGTTGTGGCTTCTGGGCTCCTGCTCAGCCACAGCTCCTTCTATTGCTCTGGCTGCAATGCAGGTGGGAAACACCAGGCACCCATCCCCCATCCTGTGGGGCAGTGCAGCACATCTTACAGAGGATGCGCATACACCTTGCAGCACTGGGGGTAAAAGGAGGGGGAAGTACAGTTACAATGGTGGCGGGGAGAGGGGAGGGTGCCAGCACAGGTGCACAGTGCAGCACCAGGGGACATCCATGAAGGGGGACAGCCTGAGCAGCATGCACCGCATACTGGTGCAGCCCCCGGAGACTTGGAAGTTGTACAGCTCTAATCCAAGATGCTGAGGGTGAACATTTTTGACAGGCAGGGCACAAATTAGCCCCACACTCTCCTTAAGTGCTACTCCAGCCCCTTTTCCCTGCCCAGTCTCCTGTTCTTTCTGCTCCCTGCTTTATCAAACCTGTGTTGCTTGCCCCCTCACCTCCCAAATGCCATGAACTGCAGAGAAGTTGCCTAAGACATTTGTGGCACAAATGCTGCAGGCTGGCCACGCCAATCTCTCTAAGAAGCTATGCTGAAACAGCTCTGTAAAGCAGTGTTTCTCGAAGTGGGTCACAAGAATATATGAACAGGTCATGGACAAACTTTAAAAATAGATAAACAAGCTTTAAATACGAATTCTCCTTTAAAGGAGAAAAATGTGGGAAACTGTGGCTTTTCCCTTGCAGGCTGCTAGAGTTGCAGCCTGCAAAGGGCTACTTGGGGCACCCCATGCCCCACACCCACCCCTCCTGCCCCACACACCCACCCCTTGCCCCATACATCAGGGGCCTGGGGCCTGAGTGAGGGGCACTGGGTCTGGACTGGCCAACGATGTTTACAAATGGGTTCTGGCACAAAAAATCTTGAGAACCACTGCTGTAAAGAGCAACAGCTGTAAGTCCAGGGCCAGCTCTCCCCCTCCCTGACCCACTTCCTGGTAGGTCATGAGAAGATCTCTGCAACCCAGAGCAGGGGGATATGATGATGAAATCAACACTAAGGGCTGGGGAAGGGAACAGGAAGGGTGGGGGTAGGGGGTAAGAAGGGGAGGGGGAGATAGATGGATCAGAGGCCATTTGGTGTGATTGTAATGGATAAAGAGTAGGCAATGGGCACACAGGTGCAGTTATTGTAATGGGAAGTAGATTGTGTAACAATGTATATGGGGTAGGGACCATCAAGTGAACCCAACCAGTCGTGACAGCTGTTAAAGTAGTTATATAGAGAGACATGTATTTAAAGACAAAAAGCATTCAAACTCCAAGGCTTCCTGGCATCCCAGGGCTTGTATGCAGGGTGCCTGCCAAAACAAAAAAGGTTCCCATCATCATATTTGCCCAATGTGGGCTGTGTATTTTATTGTCATGCTCGGTGCTGGCTGCATTTAATCAGCTTTGTAGTTGGTGCCCATTCCTGAGTGCGCACTGCTTTTGGCAGCAATGTAATAATAGACAATGTATTTAGTGAGGTTTCCTTGTATGTGATTGTAAGACTAGGGGCTTTTCCCCCATGCCAATTGAGATAAAAACACTCATCTTGGAATCAAGTAAATGTGGTACTTATCATCTCCATATTGGTGATAGGTGGGAAAATGATATATGTATACATTCATATATCATACATATGTGTGTACGTGTAATTCATACATGTAAGTGTGTGTGTGGTATCTGTGCATACACTATATATGAGGGAGTTGATTGGGAATATTTTTGCTGAATTATTTTGTTGTTGAGAAATATTAATTTGTTAAAGCAAACCTTTTTGCAGGAAAAGTCCAGTTTTGATTTTTGTTTTTTTACTTGATAAAAATTTGGAAAAAACAGGTTTGAAACTGTCAAAGTTCCCAGGGTCTAGTAGGCATTTTCAAAATGAAAAACTCTAATTCTGCAGTTCAAAATACATTTTGCTTTTAAAACATAAGGGAACTATGGTAAAACAAAAATATTAAAATATGGAAAAAGAAATGTTTTGAAATCATGGTAACTAAAACCTTCATTTGCATCTAAGAAATATTGTTCTTATTTTCAGTTCCAATATTTTTTTGGAAATCTTAGAAAATATTTTTCAGAATGGGAAGACCATTTTCTTGATTACGTCTGGCTGTAGATCAGCCCACTGTCTTAGATTTTCTAGAATTATATTAACAGGTAAGAATAAGTTCAAGTCATGGACATTTTCATATCTAAAATGTGGTTACTTTTCTACTGACAGCACTTTCATTGAATTTGAAGATATTTTGCAATTTAAAAACTAGGAAGGATAATTTTTAAAGAGATTTTACCACTTGAATACATTTTGAAAGTGAGAGACTGAAAATACGTATACCCAGAGCCTACTTTTACTTCTACTGAAATTAGTATAAATAGAATCAACCCCATGTATAAAATACACATTGTATCTCAAATATTTGTGCTTGGGTTAAAGATGTTTCCCCACCAGCACTGCTTCTCATTCTGCAAGTGTAACAGCTGCACCTGTGGTTTCTGTGTACTGCATTTTTAAATTCCTTTGGGCTTGACATTCTGTTGCCCTGGATTTCATGCAGTCATTTCCAGGGATGCAAAGTGGATGTTAAATTATACTAGATCAGAAGAGCAGCATTTTACACCCACTCTGCCTAGGCTGTAGGGCTGAAGATACTCAAGCTTCTGTAATGTGGAGGCAGCTGTTCCACTAAGGCGAACCATCAGCTGGTGCAAATTGGCACTGCTCCTGGTAGTGATGATGATTTCCACCAGCTGAGGTTCTGATGTGGCTTTCAGCCTGTTACTGATCCACCCACTCCTGCTCTTTCATGGTGACTTGACTTTTCCACCCCTGAAAACATTGTCTGTATTTTGTTTTACTGAAGGACGGAGAAGGAAGTGGAGATTGGGGGTCAGTGGGGGAGAGGTTTTGAACTGTGTTTTAGTGCTTACATTTTTTTTGCTGTATTTCACATGTATATGTTTGTCTGAACATGTGTTCATGTTTCCCTGTGCTTTGGGGAGTTACTGCATGAGATCTGGTCCTGCTGGGTGCCAGCACCTGGATGGTAGTCATTTTCCAAGACCCCTGGGTCTGGAGTCAGGTCTGTTCCACAAATTGCTTCTGAAGGCATTAAAAAAGCCAGTGAATGTGCACAATTATAAACTAAATAGACCAGTCTTCAGGGAACAAAATGTGGTACTTGGCTCCAGACAGTCTACAGACCTCCAGAACAAGAAAACAACGAACCCCATTTCTAGTTCTGGTTCTGGAGAGGCAGGGCAGCATTGCATTGTGGCTATATTGTTTTTGGCTTGGGAGGAAGGGTAACCTCTCAAACTGGAAGCAGTATAGCTGTGTTCACAAAGCACCAGGCAGCTTTGGCTAGCTCTTCTTAGCTGAAACCAAATGCCGTGGGGCACTGAGCCAAGGCTAATTTTTCAAATTAGGGGCAACATTTCTGTTGCAGGAGGTCCTTGAGGGCAGACTCAAAATTTTTCTATGGTCCCAGAAAATTCAAGTGGACTGGTTGCTTTATCATAGGCAGACAGCAGGTTTTAACTTGGTTCCAGAACAAATCTGATTACACAGCCTGCTCCAGGAAAAGGTTAAAATACAAATGTCTTCCATTAGTGCACACAACAACAAAAAAAGTGTAAAGGGTGAATGGGTTGATGCTGCTTTGTATTCTAGGCTTCCTGTATCTTTGTATTAGGCTTTCCAACCCCAAAGGCTTCCAAACACTTGACCAATACAGAGAAGCACTGAACTAAATCACCTCTGGGGAGAAGGCCCAGCAGATGCTATATGGCCCAAGAGATTCTTGAGGAGAAAGGGAGGTTCTGGTGAAACCATGTTTCCTAATGACAGGCAAGGGTTTTTCAGTGTCCACACTAAGCAGGTAGGTCTGTAATTAAGGTCTTGCCTGAAAGATCTTCTGAATTCAGTTTGTCTATTAGCGCAAGGTTCACTATGCTGGCATATCACTTGGTTTAATGAAGCTAAGTGGATGGGTCTTTGAGGCATTACTATAATGTAAACAGTAAATAGAAATAAGCTCTTGGTGGGCTGGAGGGCTGTGCTGTTCCCATCTGAATGTGATTCTAGGGAGCCTAAGTATTTTGGAGCAGATCCTCGGGTGGTGTAAGTCATTGTAGCCCTACTAGAGTCAGAGCAAAATACTACAGTGGAGTTATGACTATACCAGCTGAGGATCTTCTACTTTAAACCTAAGTAACTTCTAAGCTTTGACCCCTGGAAGACAAAAAGTGTGTGTGTGTGTGTGTGTGTGTGTGTGTGTGTGTTAATATGAACAATCTGTCCTCCCAACCGTTCTCTTCACTATAGCTGGCAGTTTCAAAAATGGCTGTGATCCCAGTGAATGCATTTGACTGTTCCCTGTTCCTACTATCCCCCCTAGTATGAAATTCTCTCAGTGCACAAGAAAATATCAGGACAGGAAATCAATTTCTGTAACATATGCTACTGTATAGCTTGTTAAACCAGCCTTGCCCTAAACAGACAATCCTCCAGAGAGGAGGCATATTGCTTTAGGTACCGTATGGCAGCATACAGTAAAATGCTTTGTCTGTAGCTATTTAAATCCAAGATTGAAACAACCTGGAGCAGATTTTCTCAAGGATACAAATAGGCAAAACAATAGTTTCTAATGCCTGTAAGTCATGTCAGTGATGTTTCTGATGAAATGATTAATCTAAATAGACAGCTTTACCATCTTAGGAACCTAGGACCAGAGGGCCACTCTTGGGTCATTGAGTTCAGTTGCCTGGTATTGGAGGCA
Source organism: Gavialis gangeticus (assembly GCF_001723915.1). Classification (NCBI taxonomy): domain Eukaryota; kingdom Metazoa; phylum Chordata; order Crocodylia; family Gavialidae; genus Gavialis; species Gavialis gangeticus. The sequence continues at coordinate 1,808,260 of NW_017729034.1, forward strand.
ACTGTTTCATACAGTTTTGATCAGTTTATGAAAGACTATCTGAAACTTACTTGGCTTCAGATAGTCAGTAGAGGGCGAGGAAATGGGGGCTGGAGGACAGCGGAGAGGACCATGGGGGGACCCCTACCAGGCCCCATCCCCTGGCTGCTCCCCCAGCCCACTTGAGTGCCCCCTGACCCCTGCCTGCTCTCCCAGCCCTCACCTCTCATGGCTGCCCCACCTGGCTCCAGTTCCTGGCTCTTAAAAAAAAACAACAAACCCCCACTCCCCGGCTGCTGCCAGGTGGGGGGTGGCGATTCCCATGGCCCCCCACTGCCCCATGCTGCATGGGGGGCTCTGCCATGGACCCCTGCCCATTCTCCCAGCCCCATCGAGAGCCCTGAAGTCACCAGCTGCTGCAGTGGCCTCGGGGCTTCTGGGGGCTCGTGACAGAGCCCTGCACACAGCGTGGGGCAGTGAGGGGGTAGCAGGGATCTCCCCCCACAACCTGGCAGGAGCCAGTGAGTTTGGGGCTTTTTATTTTTTTTTAAAGAGCTGGGAGCTGGGGCCCAGGTGGAGCAAGCATTGACAGGGCTGGGAGAGCGGGTGAGGGATGGGGCCTGTCTGATTCAGAGATTCAGCCAATTCACCAGTGGCCAAATCTCCGAATCAGATTCTGTCGAATCGATTTGAGACAGTGATTCGAATCACCAAATAGAATCACTGTCCCTTAAATTAGCCAAATCCAAATCCAAAGCAAATACTAGCCACTTTGCACAGGCCTAGTAAGCGGATGTGAGGTATCTGCTGTGTACAGTTAGTTCTGGAGAACTACTGTGCATTTGATCCTTACTGCAGAGGAAATTTACCATGGACTAAATTAGTCTGTAGTAATTGTATTATATGTCTTTTTATAAGATCATCCTCCTAACCCTTATCTGCTCCTGTTCCAGATTGAGTTCATTAGTCTTGAACACTGGTGATTAGAATAGAGGAGGTCTCACAAGTGCGTTACACAATTAGTCTCTGTCTCCCCTTTCTCACCTCATACATTTTAGGGTCAAACATTTGATTTTTTTGCTGCGGTAACGAGAAAGCTGGCCAGAGCAGTCAGCTGAGGATGCCAGAGGGAGCACATGGTGCCCCCGGTATCCCCAACCCTTGAGGCAGTGGCGGCAGCG
>NW_017729034.1:1814419-1815168 GCF_001723915.1 Gavialis gangeticus
CTGCAGGGCCCGTCCCCTCAGGCTGTCACCACCCAGGAGTCTGCAGGAGGCGAATGGAGGACGGTCACCTCCAGGGCCAGGTGGCATCACAGGCAATGTGTAGCTGCATCAACTGTCACCCCAGTACAACTGGGGAACAGGTATGTGGCCCTGGCAGTGCTGGAGGAGACTGGGCGTGAGGAAGAAGGAAGGGAGGAAGCCACACCCTCATCCAGCAAGCTATCATCCGTACCAACTGAGCATCATCCAGTGACCCAGAGGGAGAGACATCGAGTGATCATCATAGGGGACTCCCTCCTCAGAGGAACGGAGGGACCCAACCACTGCGCAGACCCCAATGTGAGAGAAGTGTAGTGTCTCCCAGGAGCCAAGATTGGGCACATCACAGGGAAGATCACTGACCTCATCCGGCCTTCCGATTACTGTCCTATAGTCCTCATTCATGTGGGAACCAGTGATGTGGCCCGGACTAGTCTGGACTGGATCATGGATGACTACAGGGCTCTGGGAGCCAAGCTTAGAGAGTCGGGGGCCCAGGTGGTCTTTTCGTCCCTCCTCCTGGTTAGTGGAGGCCGTCAGTGGCAGAGCGCCTGCATCCGTGAGGTGAACCAGTGCCTCCGGAGTTGGTGTAGTCACGCTGGATTTGGCTTCCTGGACCATGACCTGCACTTCAGATCAGAGGGCGTCCTGAGATGTGATGGTCTCCATCTCTCCCCCAAAGGTAAGAGTTTGTTTTCTTACAGGCTAGT
>NW_017729034.1:1820168-1820645 GCF_001723915.1 Gavialis gangeticus
CCCTTTCTCACCTCATACATTTTAGGGTCAAACATTTGATTTTTTTGCTGCGGTAACGAGAAAGCTGGCCAGAGCAGTCAGCTGAGGATGCCAGAGGGAGCACATGGTGCCCCCGGTATCCCCAACCCTTGAGGCAGTGGCGGCAGCGGCAGCAGCAGCAGCAGCGATTGGCAGCTAAGAGACAGCTGTGGCAATGAGAAGGTAAGCCAGGGGAAGGGAGTGAGCGGGGCCGGGTGTTGGCGATTGGGCAGGGGACTCTTTCCCTGCCTGAGCCTATTTAGCTGCACCAGGCGGGAGCTGCGTGAACAGGGAGCAGAAACAGGTGTGCTCTTTAGGGGCGTGCCGGAGTTTGCGCCGGGGTTCGCGCATGGAGGGGTGCGAGAGAGGCTGCAGGCAGCGGAAGAGCCAAAGGCGGCGGCGGCGGCAGCAGCAGCAGCAGCAGTAATCTCAAGGTAAGTGCGTGGGGGTGATAGCATG
>NW_017729034.1:1825645-1826004 GCF_001723915.1 Gavialis gangeticus
CAAGCTATCATCCGTACCAACTGAGCATCATCCAGTGACCCAGAGGGAGAGACATCGAGTGATCATCATAGGGGACTCCCTCCTCAGAGGAACGGAGGGACCCAACCACTGCGCAGACCCCAATGTGAGAGAAGTGTAGTGTCTCCCAGGAGCCAAGATTGGGCACATCACAGGGAAGATCACTGACCTCATCCGGCCTTCCGATTACTGTCCTATAGTCCTCATTCATGTGGGAACCAGTGATGTGGCCCGGACTAGTCTGGACTGGATCATGGATGACTACAGGGCTCTGGGAGCCAAGCTTAGAGAGTCGGGGGCCCAGGTGGTCTTTTCGTCCCTCCTCCTGGTTAGTGGAGGCC
>NW_017729034.1:1826015-1832798 GCF_001723915.1 Gavialis gangeticus
GGGTCGGACTCAATGATCTGTCTAGGTCTCTTCCGACTCACTGATTCTATGATTTGACTTTTTCCAGAGCTGTATCCTACTGGTGGTTCACAGTCATTAACTGGTACCCCTAGGTCTTTTCCCTCCTCATTCATTTCCAACTGATAAGCTGCCAGCTTACAGCAAAATTCCTGTTACTCATCCCTCAGTCCATGACCTTGCCCTTTAGACTTAAATTTCATAGATTCATAGACATTAGGGTTGGAAGCGACCTATTAGATCATCAAGTCTGACCTCCCGCCCTGGGCAGGAATGAGTGCTGGGGTCAGATGACCTCAGACAGGTGTCTGTCCAATCTCCTTTTAAACATCTCCAAGGAAGGGGACAGCACCACCTCCCTTGGAAGCTTATTCCATATTTTGGCAGCCCTCGCTGTAAATAATTTTTTCCTGATGTGCAATCTGAATTTGCTCTCTTCCAGTTTGTGGAATTATTTCTAGTTACCTCGACAGGCACCCTGGTAAACATTGTATCCCCTATTTCTTGCTGCCCACCCCAGTGAGTTTGTAGGTGGCCACAAGATCACCTCTCAGCCTCTTCTTGCGGAGGCTGAAGAGGTTCAGGTCTCCCAATTGGTCTTCATAGGATTTTTTCTGTAGGCCTTTAACCAGACAAGTGGCCCTCCTCTGAACCTTCTCTAGGCCATCCACATCCCTCCTGAAGTGCGGTGCCCAAAACTGGACGCAGTACTCCAGCTGCGGCCTGAGCAATGCCACAGAGGAGAAGTAGTATCACCTCCCTAGACCTGTTTGTGATGAACCTACTTATGCAAGAAAGGGTGCGATTAGTTTACTAATTACCACATCACATTGGTGACCTATGTTCATTTTGGAGTCGACTACAACTCCGAGATCCGTTTCTGCAGTTGTACTACTTAGAGTGGTACCTCCCAAGCTATGGGAGTGTTGATGATTCTTCCTCCCCAGGTGCAACACATGACACTTATCCTTGTTAAACTGCATCCTATTCTGTTCAGCCCATTTCCCCAGCCTGTCTAAATCAGCCTGGATTCACTCCCTGTCATCTAGTTTGTGTACCTCCCCACCACAGTTTGGTGTCATCAGCAAACTTGGACAGGGTGCTTTCTACTCCCTCGTCCAAGTCACTAATGAAGATACTGAATAGTACCAGTACCAGGACAGAGCCCTGGGGGACTCTGCTGCCCACATTTCTCCAGGTAGAAACTGACCCATCCACCACCATTCTCTGGGTGTGTCCCATAAGAAAATGTTCTACCCACCGGACTGTGTAATAAACTACATTTCAACTATTTCATTTATTTATAGGAATTGGGTGTGACACTGTGTCAAAGGCCTTTTTAAAATCTAAGTAAATAACATCTACCTCTATTCCTTCATCCAAGCATTTTGTGGCCTGGTCATAAAATGAAACCAGTTTAGTCAGGCAGGATCTGACTGCTATGAACCCATGCTGATTGCCCCTTAGCATCATTTTACCCACTGGCCCCCCACATGGGGGCTGTTCGTGCATCAGCCAGCCACTCTACAGCATGTGGAGCCACGTTGGAGCAGTCAGCCCAAGGCTTCTCTGATGTGGGGCTCCACATGCTGCCTGCCGGCTAGCCCAGTGCTGAAGCACCCTCGTGCCCCAGCCAGCCCCGTCACCGTCTACACATATGTTTTAAGTGCAGTAATTTACTGTGCCATTGTATAGTACTTGTGTCTGATGGGACTATCAACAGTACAGTAAACATGAGTCTACACTGGTCTAATTGCCATACACATGTAGATGGTAACACTTTACTGCACAGTAATTTAGTCTACTGCTCAGTAAAGTGCACATGTAGAAAAGTGTAGAAAATGTGTAGAAAACTTTACTGCACAGTAAATTGCATGGTAAAGTGGACTTTGTTCTAAACTGTCACATACTAGTGAGGTGAAATGGATCAGCCTATAGTTTATTGGATCACCTTTTTTTCCTGTTCTTAAACATAGATAATATATTTGTTATTCTCCAGTCTAACGGTACCACCCTATTTTGATAGATTAGTTAAAAATAGTTGCTATGTAGTTGTGATTTCCCGCGACAGTTTCTTCAGAGTTCTGTGCTCAAGATTATCAGGGCTCCCTGATTTTAGTACGGTATACTTTTTGAATTTTGCTCCCACCCCAGTTGTGGCAATATCTCTTTGTCTACAGACTGTGCTGTGATGACTTTCTCTCTTCAGACCTGGTGAAGACTGTCTTGCATTTGAAAGCTTGTTTAACTATCTCCACTGTGCAGTTGGTCCACTTCTTTCTGAAGTGCTTTTTCATCTAGAAAACGCTGGAGACCGTCCTGACTAGATTCCCCCTCACCAAACTAGCATGGGATACAAGTTGCAGGCAATTTTTGTGTTATAAAATCTGAGCTTTCTCCACATGAAGACCCCTGAGCATTCCCACTGACTCCAGAAAAGTCAGGATTACACCCACCTCTGGTAACTAATAACAAGGGCGACTGGTGCTGCCTTAGTCAGCGGGAGTACATGCCCCCCTCCAGCGACCAATCAGTGACCAGGAAGCTGAAGGGTCTCCCCATGGCCGATTGCATCAACTGTGGGGGGAGTCCCCACATGGCAAAACTTACCAACTGATGAGCAGCCACACTGCTTCTGGCCGTGGGGCTTCCGGAAGTGGCCGTGGCCTACATCTGGTGCTTGTACTCCCTGGCTGGCGCTTGCGGGGGGGCACTGGCACTCCTGCCTGCCCCCACTGTCCATCACCTGAGTGGGGAGCATGGCCTGACAGGGGGTGCACTGGCACTCTCAGAGGGTGCATGTGCACCCCTGTGCACCCCCTATGCATCACCACTGATTAATAATATAGCCCCATCTCCATTCATAAAGTTTCTTTCCATCCTCTGAGAGTGTGGGTTCATGCATATTTTAGCCAGACAACCCTACAGCTGTAGCAAGTCACGACTGGCTCAGGTAATGGTGTCAAAAAAGCTGTAGGTGCCTGGGTTCATGCCCCTGTTTGGCCAAGCAGAATGAGGCCCTCCAAAAAACCCCTGGTGTCATTTTTCTTTCTGTAACACAATGGTGTTCGAATGTCAAGTCTGATCAATTCTGACACTGCCAGGAATGTTTTAGAAATCAGTGGGCACAAGCCTATGGATCTGATGTTGAAAAATGAAAGCCAGAACAGAGGAAATGGAGACCTTGTTATGAGGGGAAGAGTGAGGTAAGTCACACAGAGGGGTATGTGGGAGGGAGGGGGGATGTAGGGGCAGGTCTGGGGCAGTTGCTGGGAGTCCCTGAGAGAGAGGTAGTGGGAGAGTGGCACATGTGGAGCATGGCACGAACTGGATATGTGTGGTGCACTCAGCCTGCAGAAACAAAGAAGTATGTGACCTTCTGGTTTAAGCCAGACATTAAAACCATCTCCCTCTTTCCACCTCTGATAGAGGGGGCCAAGGGGATGCTTAAACCCTCCTGTAAAATTTGGTATGTGTCTGGTGGGGAAATAATTAGGGGATTTTGGCTCAGACCCACCACAAACCTCCCAACAAAACTGCGTCTGCTGTGCAAGCTACTGCAGAGTGTCATGTCTGCTTCCCCTTGCTGCACAGTCCCTCCATCCTCAGCGTCTGACTCATCAGTGCTCTGAGGTGCTATTTATTTTAAACTCCCTTCTGCACCATTGCTATGGAATTGCAATCTGACTTTGCAGGAGGCTTGTTTCAAATGTTAACTTCTTTCTGTTTCTTTTGATCTGGAAAAGGGAAAAACAACATATTATGTTGACTCACTAGAAAGCTGCTTATTTTGAAGCATAATTACAGGGTATGTTCCCCCATACAATTTGCACTCTCCAACATAAAAAAAGGACCATTTGTCTTTGACAGTGAATCGGTGAATGCTGACTTAACCCCCAGCTGTTTAAAAAAAAGCAGCAAAAAGTACCAGCAAAGAAAAAAACAAAATAAAAAACAAAACCCCACAACGCCTTTATATTCCACTTCTGTTCTGCTTGGCAGCCACTCCGTAGGTTTTTTTTTCCCCTCCTGGTCCAGCAGATGGTGTGAGATGGCTGTTTAATGACTCACATGGGGCGTGAAAAGGAAAAAGATCATATTGGTGATCGCGCTGAAAGATGCTAGAGTAAAACCAACAATGTGCAAAGATGTGCATGAAATTTGAAAGCTGATATGTTCTCTGGCTCAAGCTGTTTTGTGTATGTCTCCTCTTGGGTGGGTGCCCCTTGGATTTGTAGTTCATTGTTCAGAGGGCCTGTCTATGGCATTTTTCTGCCTTTTCCAGGGGGTTAATATGGGATTCTGTTGACCTGACTGCATTATTTTCAGGGAAGTAAATTCATGTAGCCATAGTTTAGACTGAGGTGCTTTATAGTGTGCCCATTTCCATTATTAGCTGCCACAGTTCTTTGGATTCTTAACAATAACTAAGGAAATAATGAACCTCCTGATTGGTTTTTTTTTTTTGTTTTTCTTTGTTTTTTTCAGGTGTAGTTACCCTGAAGCAGGGAGAGTGACACAGCAAGAAGTTCTCTGCAGTGTTCTGCTGAGAACGAGAAATGCCTCGTAATTCACTGTCCACCCTCTTGAAGGGAAGAGCTGAGATTAGATGAAGACGTTATACATTATGAGACTTTCAGCCTGGGGTCAGCATTAAAACGTGGTCCAACTCAGCAAGAAGGTAACATTTGTGTCTGATGCCTGTTACGTGGCCTATCTGGAATGAGTTTGGTGGGTCTCAGACTCTCGGTGGACCGGTGTGTACAACCCTACTGCAGACTTGGATTAGCTGTGGTGGCTGACGTGACTGATAATATATGTTTGTATTATGATATTGGCACCTGTCTGCATAGACTGTGCTCCTGAAAATGTATCAATAGATATTCTGAGAGAGGCTTCACTGTAATGGTCTGTGGTTGCTAGTTCTCAGGGGCAGAAATTATGAGAGGTCTAATTTATACCAGCTGAGGATCTGCCCATAGGATGCTTTTCTTTTAGGCTGGTGGTAAGGCTGGATCCCCAAATGCAAAGGTAAATGGATCCTTAGCAAAGGTGGCCCATGAAATGAGTCTGATCCCTGCTGGAAGTTCCTGGTCAACCAGATCTGCCAGGCTAGCTGGCCATGTTATGCACATCCTTATGGGTCACTGATTTTAAAAGCAAACTGATGAACCTAATGGCACTAAAGCAAGTTGTGTGATGGATTGGAAAAGCCAGTCATGTGTTGGATTGATCTCAACAGTGGACATGGCTTCAGGCTACAAAACTTGAGTCTCAACTTCCATCTTCCCCTCCCCCTGCCAGCATGACAGTCATCAACATTTGGCTGAGGGGTGAGGGTCCTTAGGTCTGTTGTTACAGGACTGGGAAGGATAACAGGAGTTTCATGGGAGATTGCAACAGGATTTTGGCGATGGATTTAACTGGTAGAGATCTACCAAGGGTCACTCATCTTCGTATGGTTTAGACGTTCCCTCCATGGTTTAGATGGGAGTGACATGTAAACCTAGAAGCTGGATTTAGTTTTAGATTTTGAACACCTTGGTCTCAGAATGAGGGGCTGGAGAGTCTAAATTCAGGAGTTATGCCAAAGGGTTAGTGGGGTGGAAAACCATTAGCTGGGCAGGCCTGATGTGAAGTCAAGGGCCTAACTTATGTGATCTCAAAAAATGTGTTTTATAAAGTGACAGTGTTTTGTGATGGGATAATGTATGGCACTTTGTACACTTGTTCTTGAGCAGCCACTAAAAATAACAATCATAGGGTATATAAGTGTTCTAGATATAGGCATGGGAAATGAGGGACATGCAGAACAATGCTTCAAATCCACCAAAACACTGCTGCTTTTCCTTGGTTCAGTGGTTCTTCAACTGGACAGAAGATTCTAATTGTCCTGTGAGATGCAAAGGTTATATTCCACCCCTAATTCTGAGAATGGCTTGCATCTTTCACCTGAGACAAGTGGTCTCCAATCCATTTTTCACAGCATTGTACGACTGTACATTTAGGATTACCATATTTCCAGTTCCAAAAAAGAGGACACCTGTCGGGGGGACACCTCACTCCCAACTCACATGGCCCTGCCACTGCCCCTCACTCCCAACCTGCAGCTCCCTCTCCCTGTGGCTGCCCCTCACTCCCAACCTGTGGACCCCTGGTCCTGCTAGTGCTCCTCACTCCTGGCCCACGGTCTCTCACCAACTCCCCCTCAGCCATGCTGGTGCCACTGACTCCCAAGCTGTAGCCCCCTGGCACTGCCAGTACCCCACACTCCCGACCCATAGCTCCTCCCCCCCCAGCCCTGCCGGTGCCCCTTACTCCCAACCTGCAGCCCCCTGCCCCTCCCTTCCCTGCTGGTGCCAGTCACTACTGGCCCACAGCCCCCTCCTCTTCCCAGCCCTGCCAGAGGGGAACCCCAGCTGCCCCCATCCTGACTGGGCTGGATCATAGTGGCTCCAATTCATGCAGGCGAAGGTGGAGTAAGTCTGGCCCTGGTGCAGACTGGAAGGAGGAAAAGGGGATGCCTGTGGCTGTGGCTCCAGCACCACACCAGGAAGCCTAGCCACAGCCCCCGTCCCCCAGGCAGCATCCCGTGGGGCTGCCTGGCCCCATGAACACAGGCCACAGAGCTCCCTCAAAGGGCCCCCTTGCCCCCTTCCCTTGCTGGAGGGGCAGGCACCTCCCCTGCCGTGCTGTAGCCTGGGTGCCTGGACAGCTTCCCCCAGCGCTGCCCCCCCCCCCCAATTTCTTCCTCCGCCCCCCCCC
>NW_017729034.1:1833046-1838106 GCF_001723915.1 Gavialis gangeticus
CCCCCCACCCAAGTCTCCCCCCCCCCCCCCCCCCCAGCAGCCAGCAGAGCAGAGCAAAATCCTGGACATTGGTTCCTATTTCAAAAAACTGCCTGGACGGAGATCAGACGACTCAAAAAGAGGACATGTTTGGGAAAAACCAAATGTATGGTAACACTAATACATTGCTTGAATTCCCTGATGCTACTTGCCAGCAGAGGAAACTGAAAAGTTAGACTGAGGTTGGTGGGAAAAGCAATGTACAGATTTACTTACAACATATCACTTAACATATCCCTTTTTCAGTGCTGTTGCCCAAGGGCCAGCAAAGGCTGGAGGCCACTGCTTGCCAGGGTTCCCGAGCACTTTACAGACTATTAGTCAAGATATTTCCCTTCTTGCTGACAAAGGAATGTGCTGTCCTGGCAACGAGTCATGCAGGGACTATGGCTCAGGAGGCACAATTTCTCCTAGAGCTCCAGACCAGCCTGCCTGCCTGGCATGAAAGGGGGCAGAAACATGACCTTGACTGCTCCCAGGCAGTCCCTCAGTCCTTGGTTGGAAGTGGAGGGGCACACAAAAGGAAACTCATTCCCTCCAGATGCAGCCTCTACATCCACATAAGGCAGCAGGCTCATCTGGCCTTTAGTGGACTTGGAGCACTGTGACTCCCACCTACTGGTGCCAGCTCAGCTCTTTGTTCTGCCAAGGTCAGCATGTTGCAAAGTATATCATTTGCTGCATGGGCCAAAGGGGTGTGGAGCTTATGGGAAGGATTCCTGAGACTTGGCACCAAAGAAGTTGTGATGAACGTAGAATGGTTGTCATGGTAACAAATCAGTACTGTGTCAGATCTGAATTTTCCCTGGTAAATGGTAATTTCTCAGATTATCTACCTGAGGGGGAGCTGCCTTTGGGACAACATGGGCACTTATCAGAGCAAATGTCTGGCATGTGTATATGTGCTAATTAACATGCATTAGAGCAGACTCAATTAAATGGATCAGACTCATTAATTGAGTTTGCTGGAGCGAGATGGGATTACTTAGCTGAGGTAGGTAAGTCAGTCAAAGGACCTGCTGTGCCCTGTTGGAAGGGTTGGGCTCTTGCTGATTGCTTCAGAAGGCCCTGGTGGAATCAATGACTGGGGCTGGCAAAGGAGTGTGAAGGGCTTGTTAACACCTCAGCATTATCAATTTTGCATCATGAGAAGAGGCTGAAAGAACTATGGTTATTTAGTCTGGAGAAGAAGAGATTGAAGAGGTATTTGATAACAGTCTTCAAATATCTGAAGGGCAGATTACAGAGAAGATGCAGCTGGGTTTTTCTCTGGGGCTGCAGGAGACAAGACTGGGAGCAATGACCTCAAACTGCAGCAGAGGAAATTTAGGCTGGAGATTAGGAGGAACTTTCTGACTACAAGGGTAGTCAAACATTGAAACAGACTACCTAGAAAAGTTGTGGAATCTGCATTCCTCAAAATGTTCAAAAGCAGGTTGGACAAACACTGGGCTGGGATGGTTTAGTTAGGTATGATCCTGCTTTGAGTTGGGGGGGCTAGAGGACCTTGTAAAGTCCCTTCCAACCTCACTTTTCTATGGTCCTATGATCCTAAGAGCTTAGCATTTGTATTGCACATGTGTAGATAGAGAAGCTCCTCACCTGTTAGGTGAGAAAGGCAGTATTCTCAGACCATACATGGGTGAAAAATGATTACCACCAGTACTGGCAGCCACAGCAAAGAGGCCAAAGGAAGGATACTCTTTTCACCTTGGAAATCCTTCCTATGATGGCCATGTGGGGACTGTGCATTTCTACCATCTGTGCTGTGTTCCAGTCATCTAAAGAGTTGGGAAAGGAAAGATCCAGTTCTCCAGGAGAAGGTGTCTTCTCATACAAAAGAATTACATTGAATGTCATTGGGTTCCTGTACAAAAGAAACTCTCTTTCAGTGACGCTACTGGATTTATGATGCTGTTAGACTATTGGCTTTACATTCTTTCATTTCACTCCGCCCACACCCATGTTGCTTTTAAAGAATCTAAATATTGCTCCTAATTTCTTGATGGTGCCTCTTTAAATATTTACCCACTTTGGAATGTAAATGCAGCATCCCATTAATGGACCTTAAACGGCCATTATCTTCTTAGGGAAAGGCTTTCAGAAGTTTGGAATGTGGAAGTTGCTCTATGAAATCAGACCCTGCTCTATTTTTATACATCTTTGTTGATCTCGTCTGTGCTTTTAGCATCAGCAGCTTCTATCTCGAAGAAATTAAGTTGTATTGTTTGCATAACCCAGCTAGGAGCTGCTTTGGCTATACATCTGTTTCCTTGCTTATTCAATATTATTCATGTCTTGAATTTAATAGAGCTCTGCTATATCCCATTTATGGATACTGTATTTTATTGTGGACAATAATGTCTCCTCCCTCTCTTTGCTGTGGCAGTAGCTGCAGCATCCTGCTTTTTATTTAAAATTCTCCACTTTTGGAAATTTCTAGCCTGATTTTCAAAAGGTGCAAAGTGCCTCTGACTTGAAAGAGTTTTGGCTTCTCAAAATTTGACTAGTCACTGATCAGTGTCACCTTTTCAGAAGCAGGAAATACAAGCACACTGCACTCAAACATGCTTCTTAATGGAGAGTTTGTGAGTTTCAAAGCTGCATCAGTATTGGAGTTTACTCTTCCACAACCTGTGAGGCCCTCCATTGTTGCTCCTGGGCTGAGGAAATTAAAAAGTCCAAATACGTTAATGAGGGAGAACAATGTGCAATGTCACCCACAGGGTTACTTGCTCAGTATTAGTGCCCTTTCACCAGCAACACTGGGGACCACTAATATAGAAAATGGGTGAAAACTCTCAATTGGGTCAAAAGTTCACTCAATTTTTCTTGTCTTGATTATATTAATTGTTATAAGCCCCTGTGAGATGGGTGAATCTGTATTAACCCTATCATACAGAAGGGCAGTTTTCCATATTTATCTAGGGATCTCAAATTAGTTTGGATAAAGGAGTGGTCCTTAAGGCTTCTGGCAGATCTGTTGCATATTATATGTGATTGGCATGTGACAAGTCATAACATGCCAGATGTTATTCTTGGATAAAAATGGTGCACCAATCACAAAGAAATTGCTCATAGAAATGGTAGCTACTTTGTGGCACAGAAATATTTTGTGATAATTTTTAACATGTGGTCAGTTATGGTTTGCATAAATGTGCAACAAATGTAAAATCTGCCAGGAGCCATTGTTTCTTTGGTCTCAGTTTCTCTTGCACAACATACATCTGGGAAATCCATTTCTTCACACCATTCTCATTGTATCACAATCCATAGTTTTGAATGAGGTTCCACAAACCAGTTTATAATGTGCTTCAACTGAGATGTTTGATAATATATCATTATGTTGGGAGCCGTCTGACCTTGCATCTTAGGTTTGTGAAATATTCATACACTTACCCTGGCTGTTTATTTGTCCAGACAAAGTTCAAAAGAACAGCTTGTAAAGCCTTGAAAGTATTCTCTGGTAGATATATATGTATATACTAGAATAAAAAGATAAATTTGGGGAGTATATTCATTGGTGGCTATTATGCTCATCCACAAAATCTCTATTTCTTCCCTGCTCCCCATTCTTGGAAGGATTTGAAGCATCTACTCTTCCTAATCCTGTAGAAAACTTCCTAAGACAAAGATCTTATTCTGCATGTTATTCCTCCCACTCTTCTTTTCTTTCAAGTCTTGATAGACTTGAGTCATTACACTGGGATCCAACTGACTTGCAGTTTTGGCAGCTATACTTCTGCACATGCACAAAGGTTATTAGCTGCTGACTGTGGAGGTTGATTTTTTTCTTCTGCATGATAGTATCTGCATTTCTGTCCATAGGTGGTTGCTTCCTGTGTACTGGAACAATTGGTTTCTTCCTAAGAAGACTGTCCAGATTTGAGCCATAATGGTCAAAAAGATCATCAGAAAGCATGAATATTGTGTCTTCTTGTATTCATAGTACACACTTAACTCAATTAAGTTTCTTACAAACTGCCACACTCGAACTTGGTGTTCCATCCCTAGGTACCACAATGAATGAGAGTGTGTATGCTCTGATTTTATATGAGGTGCTAGCAATGCATCTCCCTTTCACTGTTCCTAAATAGCCAATTATCTTGATATTTGTTGGACTCACTTTTGGTCTCAATTTAAATTTTATATATTCATGCTTTATTAAAATATTAACCTGAGTTCCAGTGTCCAAAATGAAATGATTGTTCCTTCCACTTCCCCTAGCAACATCCAGTTCCTGCCATTGATTTGCCTGATTCTACCTTATCTGTATAAAATTCTTCTGGTATGGTCTTAACTGTATGCACTTGAGGTTTTTGTGTTTGGGATCTGCAGTACCTGGCAAAATGAGGTGCTGACAGAAGTGCAGTTCTCCACTCTAACTCGTAGCACTTCACAGAAAGTGCTATGAGTTCAGCGACCCTCCCTCTTTTCCCTCCTTCCCTGACCCAACAGATGTTCCCTGTTTGGTTGAGGGGGTGGCAGGATTGAGCTCCACTTCAGAGCCGATCCAGACATGTAGCTTCTCTCCTCTAGCGCCCCCTCCCCCAGTGCTCTGGTGCTGCCTGGAGGATGAAAGTGGGGATGGGGGAGGGGAGGGAGCTCTGGTCTGGAACCTTGGGGAGCTCCAATCCACCTTCTCTCCTCTCCCCCACACTCCAGAGCAGGTTGGGCAAACCTTAGATGGGAGCTCCTTTCCTTCCCTCATTCCCCCTCTCATCCTCAAGACAGCACTGGGGTAAGGTCTAGGGTGCATCAGCCCAGTCCTGCTCATGCACAAGGACAAGCAGAAGTTAATGCAGGCACTCCACTTTGGAGTGCCTTCTTCTGAACCCTCATTATGTGAGGGTTAATTTGTTGTCTGATCAGGCACTTTTAGTGCTCTGCAGCCTTGCACTTCTATCAGGGCACAGCTGTACAGCTCTTTCAAGGGACTGATTGCATGACAAATACCATGTTTCAGACTGGTTCCTCTTGTTACAGTTTCATAGTTTCATAGTTTCATAGATTTAGGGTCG
>NW_017729034.1:1838117-1841346 GCF_001723915.1 Gavialis gangeticus
GTGATGTCCCTGACCCGAGCCCCAGGCATGACACAGACCAGTTAAAGCAGAGCTTTCCAAATGCAGCACAGCACTGGGGTCCACATTGCCTTCCACACTTGGTTTATGTCTGCTTATTTGCTCTCTCTCCCTTTGAATTCTCCTTGCCAATGGAAAATTCCATTTTGGGAGGTAGAGTCTTACCTATGGAAAATGTCACCTTGTGAAGTGGCTTTTTCTGGCTGCATTTTTTCATGCTTACTGCATGGATGACCCCTTTTGGTATATTCAGCTCTACTCCCCGACACTTCACAGTTTCTGCTGTCCTACACATTTGGATAGTCTTTCTGAAGGACAAAGTCGCTCACACAATAGCCTTCTGGTAATGCAGCATCTGCAGTTCTACAAATAAGCCTGTCTCTAATCTGTAAAGTTCCCAAGAACACAGTTCTTATGCAGTCACTTTAGTTCAGTAATATACTAATATATATTTTCTCCTGCTATTTGCCACCACACAAAAAGTCTTTGCCTTTCAAGGGTCTTATTCATTTTTCTGGCATGCAGTACTCCTCATATTTGGAAGGTATTACACTTAACCACATATTCTGGCCTTCTGCAAATGTAAAGAGATTTTAAACAGCTAGGGCTTCCTCCTTTACAATATACAAGATACATGATTTGACTTCGTCCTTTTCCTCATTTGCACCTATGGCTGCTAGGTACCACTAAAACCTTTGTCTGAACTCCCTCCATTTCCCTGATATATTGCCTGAAATCAGAAGGGCAGGTGGAGGCTGAACAATATCCATGGCTAACTGTCCATTTACTTAGATTAGAATTATTCCATAAGATCACTTACAGTGCCCTTGTCCTTCCACATGGCTGTGTGTATCCACTTGCTCTCAGTTTTCAACTTCTATTTCATATTAAAACTCAAATTCTTTCAATTTTTTTCTCATTCATCATTTCGGACACCACATAGTGATCATCAAAGTTGATAAATCTAGGTATGCAGTGAACGAGAAAAACTAAACAATTCACTTTATTATGAAGCAGTAAGCAACCTCTGCAGACCCTTGGTCTGGCTCTAAGTAACAGCAACTACCTGAGGGACCATCTCTCAATTCCCATTTCTTTTAAATTAGGGAGTATTTCTAAATTATAACTTCTGTCACTAGATTGCTGACCAAAGAAAAAAGATGAGCTGTTAGAGAAGAGGAACCCAAATTTCCCTGTATTGTGATATCTGCAGCTGTGGCACATCCCATCCATTGGTACCTGAGCTTTTATCTCCTTTCATGATGGCAGGAGAACTTATTGTTAAAGAACCTTCTGGTCTTGCTCAAAGACACCCATTGCCCTAATCTCTCCAAGATTGGTTGCGGGTGGGTCTTGTCTTGTCTTGTGGAGTAGGTATTGGCCATTAAAGTTACATCTGAAAGCCTTGGGAAACTCATCTGAATCAGGCTAAAACTATTTGATGGTATCATTGCTGAGACACTGCTAGATGTTTCATGATAGGGACAGAAGCAACTCTGTGAAACTCAGATCCCAGAACCTCTGCTTTAAAGCCTAGCCCAAAGCCTCTTGAGTCAACAGGAGTCTTTGCATTGATTTCTTAGGGCTGTGAGTACATCAGAGTATGGATTAAGCAAAGCACTCAGTATAGGTTTAATTTTAAGTAGCTACTTAAGTCCTATTAACAACAATGGCACTTGAGAACCTACTTAATGTTAAGCACATGCTTAAGTGCTTGGCTGAATAAAGGTCAATTTAAGCACATGCTCTCTGCTTTGCTGAATTGGGGCATAAGTAGTGATTGGTATTAATATAAGTTAGCTGCAGGTGTCAATGCCAAGCAGTGAGTGGGTTAAGGCAGAATGCATCAGTTGAATTACCGGTATTATGGACTCTTGAATCAATGATGTTATAAAACATAAAGTGTGCAATCTTGGCTCTGTTGAATTCAGTGGTGGTATTAACACTGATGTTAACATAGCCTGGATGTCATCTCAAATATCTACTTGTTACGGAAGTCAAAAAAAGGAGTAGCATAACCCTATCCCAGTGCTTCTCTTGCCTAAATCTGAAGCAGGGAAGGCAGGAAGGGAAGGTATTTCTGTATGGCTGACTAGAGTGTAGTTGCTGCCTTACCATGGCTATCAGAAAAAGTCCCAGGGGGTGCATGCATGGGAAGGATATTGAGTTTTGCTGCTTTCCCTTCAGGTTCTGGTGTTGCAGTGAGACTGGTTGGTTCACTGTGAAGAAAACAAATTGGTCATAAATGTGGAGTCCTTTCTTGTTTTCTTCTGCTTTCACTTTCCCCTCCCCTTTTGCCCCACAAAGACGAAAAGTAAATTTTATTTGCAGGCAGTTAATTAGCTCCCAGCTGATCCACTTGCACCTTGGGCCTGCAATAAGAGGCCTCTTGAGCCATGGACACTGGTTTCTCATAGAGCATGTCCCAACCTAAATCCCCTTGGGAAATTATGGCTACCATTATACTGAGTGGTTATTTCAGCTGTGATGTGCAAACCTGGAGGTGAATATCCCCAGAGATCAGGGTTGTTTAGTAATAGCTCCATGCATGTACGAGCAAATAAAGTTGCCCCTACCCTACCCCATGGTCCCCCCTGAGTGACGGTCCTAGCTCACCTCCTTCAATGACTTGTTTCTCTTTTTATAAGAGCAATAAGTGTAACATGCAACAAAAAGCGAAACCAGGTCTATCCTGATAACATCTGGTTTAGCCTGAGCTACTTCTTGAATGGGCTGTTCTTAACATCCCTTCTTGCAGGACATATTGGCTTCCTCAGTCAACCTCTCTTGCTCCAGATGCATAAGGCACATCTCTACTGTGGTGGAAACATGTTACAGCCATGCTATTTCTGCAGTCAGGCCACTTGGTAAACTCAAACACACCAGCTGACATGCTTCAAATGTAGACGTATGCTGATGAGGTAGCCTGGGGTCTCTGGATGTTGGGAACAGCTTCTGGGGACAACACAGGAGTAGCCTCACCAGCATACTTCCAGGGCACCTAAATGGGCCCATCCTGACCAGGGCCCACTGTCACTGTGATGTAGACATGCCATGGACTCTTGAGGCTTAATTCTAGTGCTATAGGTACATTGGTTTAACTCTTGACTTCCCACAGCAGATGCTTTCAAAATAACATAAAGTACCTCATAAAATGCACTGTCATTCTAGAATAAGAGCATCTGGATAGGGAGCTATATAGTTAAAACTT
>NW_017729034.1:1846346-1868645 GCF_001723915.1 Gavialis gangeticus
GACATGCCATGGACTCTTGAGGCTTAATTCTAGTGCTATAGGTACATTGGTTTAACTCTTGACTTCCCACAGCAGATGCTTTCAAAATAACATAAAGTACCTCATAAAATGCACTGTCATTCTAGAATAAGAGCATCTGGATAGGGAGCTATATAGTTAAAACTTAACTCTGTGTGTGTGTGTGTGTGTGTGTGTGTGTGTGTGTAAGTTTTGTGTCCCTGGGCTGGAGCTATTGAAGCCAGCTTGGTCGGAGCCATCAACAATGGGCAGAATATCCCTGAATCTTCTAAGAAGGCCCTAGAGCCCAATACTCCATCTCTAACATTAGTCAAGGATGGTTTATATCTTCACCCAAAGTGCAATGCATGAGGTAGACCAAACCCTATTTCATGTTCTCAAATACTCCCCAGACATCCTTCTCTCCCCTGGCAATGATCCGACTACCAGACATCAGGAAGTTGTTTAGGTCTGACACTGGCTGATAATTACTGTGTGCTGGGGATCTCAATCTTTCCTCCCCCTTTTACTCCTCATTTAGGTTCTAGACTCCCTGAGGATCCTCCTCCCATCTGTCTAGGAACCCTTCTCTCACAGACCAACATAGATCATAACTCCCAGTTAGAGACCCTCTGCTCTGTGCTACAGAAATCCTTTGGCAGCAAACTCCTTCAGCTTTAGGGTTGCTTTGCTCTATCAGTGACACAAAGCAACTGGTGCAAGGCTCAGGCTGCAGCCCTTTAAGATCTTAGAGAAATAGCTGCTTTCCTGGCTTCATACAATGTACTCCATGCTTTTCTGCCTTGCTGATGGATTGTGGCTTTGCAGTGGCTTATTAATTTCCGGTTCTGAGAGCTGTATTGCACTTGTGTAGAATATTTCATATTTACTTATTGGAAAGCTTCTGGGCAAACAACACTGCTGGGGAAAAAAACCCAAGAACATTCACAGTTTTCTTGTTGCTTTTCTCCGGCCTGCTTTGCTTAACATTACATATAACAGATTACCACCAGTTAATGCCAGAGAAGAAGAGAGAATGCAACCCTTTTTACTGCTGTATTACAACAATGACAGCTGGGAGATTGTCAAAACAAGCATTTGGTTTACAATCTTCCTGTGGTCAAGAAGAGCCTACCCAGATTCTTTACGTTGTTGCTGTTAGTTTAGTTATCTTAAAAGAAGCAGTACTTTAAAGTTGCTATTATTTTAAAATGCTTGGGTTACACAATGTTTTAGGCCTAGAGGGAGAATTCTGTAAGCCCTCAAGCCAAAGGAATTTTTATGGCGAGCTTCCTTTCTATAGAGTGTAGGTAATACACTGTAAAGACAGATCAAATATATAAACAACTTCATAAAATAAGCCTATGCTAAGTCCATGTGTTCAGGAGAAGAGGCAGAGGTATAAGTTTGAAAATCTCCCACCTGAGTCACAATTTATGAATCTATGAATACAATCTATGAATCTATTAATTTTGGTGTAGTCTAACCCAGTTATTGCAGGTGTTTTTTGACGGCCAGAAAATTACCTGACTTGTACAGCAGATAATCTTGCAAGCTCTGGCACTGTTTTTCCCCCCTTTTACCCAGACGTATCTGATGCTGTACCCATTACACAGACTCTTCTGTACAACAGTAAATGAGGATGGGGGAATTAAGTGCCCTGACTGATCAGTTGCATCTACTCTAGATAGCAAAGCAACATATCTTAATGAGCTAGGAATTACTAGGCACAGATACTACTAGGCACAGCATATCTTATTAAGTAATAAACTAGCTAACCCTAATGAGATATGGACAGCTGACCCTGACTGTCCCAGCCCAAACTAGCCCTCAGGCTTAAACTGGTTTGAGCAGTGCCTCTAAAGTTGAAATTAATAGGGTTTGACAAATGGCTTGTTCCACTTGCATGATTTAAATGGCTGCCTGCATTACCTTTTGGCATCTTAAGTAGTTTCCACTGTATTCAAAAGGCTATGAACAAGAAGGGATAGCAGTTGAGATAGTAATGCCATTTCATTTATTTGTGGTGATGCTCAAGTTTGTCATTTTGTAAAATGCACTCTCTCTTCACCATATCCACAGAATCTAATTTAAAATGAAGTAAAACGTGATTTTGTTCCTGAACAGTCATTTATATCAAATACATATAGAGCAAAAATAAAAAGGACATTCCAGACTCCCTAGAAGAAAACAGAAAAACAGCCTTCCATTTCACCCTCTTGTAGACAAAGAGTACACCTAAGAAATGTACTTATGCCATTCCCAGAAGGTTAACAGTCCTAGACTCTTTTCAGATCCATTTGAGAAGCAAACTGAACCAGTAGAGAGACTCCCACTGAAATGGAAATCATGCCTAGTGGGTAACTCACAGAAGTTAAAGCTCCTTTGTTTCAGCTTAAAGGTTGCTGTAGCACCCTGTGAAGCCTTGAGATCCTTTCAGGGGTGCTGTGGGGTACCACACAAGGTGAGCACTGTTAGGTATGCAAACAGGATTTGCAAGATAAACCCAGAGATTTCAAATAAGAGTTTATAGTGTTAAAACCATTATTGCCCTGCTATGGTCTTTTTAAGATCTTAGCAACAGAAGAATTGCTCTAATATTTTTTTGTAGTCAAAAAAGAGTGAAAACTAAGAGCTGGCATTTTTCAAAGGGGGCCCAAGTCTGAAAAGGTTGAGAACCATTGCTTTTGCCAAAGCAAAATTCCTGTGTAATCAAGGGCTTATTATACTTCGGTACAAGTGTCCTTGGTAGGCTTCCCAAGAATAGTGGGGGGGCCAGAGGGTAGTTAACCCTTTAGGTAAGCAAGTTCTAAATCAGTTACGCCTTTACTGGCCAACTTACTATTTTGATCCCTACTGGGAAGCTAAGAGAAGTTCCTATAGCATCATTTGAAACAGTTTATTCCCATCCCAGTGTACCAACCAGAACAGACACCAACCCACAGAGATTAGTGTCCCAAGCTGCTGTCAGGGTACAAGTTAATAGCCAGGATCCCATGAAGAGATGGAAAAGTTTAGCCAGGGCATTGGGGCAAACCCCTAGCCTTATGAAAGGTGCCTGGTAGGATCTTTAACATCCAGGCTTTTGGGTTTCACCTGAAACTACTTTGCATGCAGTACATCTCCCTGCTAGAGTCAGAGGCAGAGTCCTGTTAGAGTGTAGTGGTGGTTGCCTGGAGTCTAATGTACTTTAGCAGTTTTCATTCATATATTGCAAGGCACTTAAAAGGTTGGGAGGCAAATCTCTTCCACCTTCTCCCTTGTCACTAAGATTTCACAGAGGTGAAGAGACTGGCCCAAGGTTGTACTCCACCAGTGGCTGATGCATTGGAACTTGCTCCCTGCAGCTGTTTCTAGATCAGACTTTGGATCATGAAGTATCCAGCCTGGATGTTGACAGTTTTAATTTCTAGGACAGGACATTGATTTCCCTTTAGGGCCATTGCTCATTGGCAATGAACTAAGGGCTGTAATCATCCAAGCCTATCTCCAGCATCACATAATCTATCAGGGCTGCTGTAGTGTACATAAATGTACCCCAGAATAAGGGTTAAAAAAAGTCCCTACTTTCGCATACGCAAAATGAAAATGCTGTTTGGTGGGAGTTTCTGAGACTTGGTTGTATTATCTTCACAACTCCTGGTTTCATGGGACCTTCGTACAGACAAAATTGATCAACAGCAGGAGGAAAATAGCTATTGCCTTGGCAACCGGCTGATGACTCATCCTGGGTATCAAGCAGTAAAAGCTGTGAGGCTGCAGTAATTTTCCAGCTGCTTAATCCAGCTCTTTATTCTTTATTTATTTTTCTCACTCGGAGAGGCAGAAATCCTGCTCTCTTGCTTTGCTTTTTTCTTTTCTTTCTTTTTTTTCTTCCTTCACTTGGAGACCCACGTACTCCGCATCTGTACGTGATGCAGAGAATAGTCCTTCACGGTGCTTACCCAGAATGGCGTCGCAGGGACATCTCTGAATAATGTTGCTGAGTCGCTTGATGGATTGAAATGTAAGCCCCCAAAGTTAGTGAAAATAGAACTCGGTATTGCCAGGCTGCAAAATATAAAATTAAACCCCAAATAAACCAAAGGGGGTAAGAGGGGGGCAAACAAATACGACAAAACAAGACAACACAAAATCCTCAAAAAGTCCAAGCCCATCACTAGCATTGTATGTATGATAATAATTCTGGCTCTGTTATGACTATGATCAGCTCCACTTCATTCCTTTTTAGCAATGATCAGTTCAGTGTAACCTCCTAGCATCCTCAGTATTCAGGACAGGCAAATAAGCAGGACAGAGTGATGTATATTCAATAAACATAATTCAGTGAGAGAGTCTCCCTTTCTTAGCATTTCTGCAGAATGATCTGTGTGAGAGAGTTTTAGTGGTGATGATGAATTAACAGCTCTGAAGACTGAAGTCTTTTCCCTAGACCAGGTAGGTATAATACTGGTGTTCCTCTCTGGGTATGATGGTTGACTGGAGTTGTCTTCTGACACATCATCCCACCAAGGACCTCAGCTTTGGGAAGCTGTTAAAGGTGTTTATTTTCCACATCTACTGTTGGGGAGTTACCAGTTTATAAAACCAATTTATGAGTATAAAATCTACAAGACTGCTATATGGGTCTTCATCCCCTTTTAGCAGGTGGGCTCCAGAAGAGGGTAATCATAAAATCACAGAAAAGTAGGGTGGAAGGGACCTCAGGAGGTCATCTAGTCCAACCCCCTGCTCAAAGCAGGACCATCCCCAACTAGATCATCCCAGCCAAGGCTTTGTCTAGCCGGGCCTTGAAAACCTCCAAGGATGGAGCTTCCACCACCTCTCTGAGTAACCTGTTCTAGTGTTTTACTGTCCACCTAGTGAGAAAATTCTTCCTAATATCTAACCTAAACTTCCCTTGCTGCAACTTGAGACCACTGTTCCATGTTCTGTCATCTGTTACCACTGAGAACAGTCTAGCCCCACCCTCTTTTGAACCTCTCTTCAGGTAGTTGAAGGCTGCTATTAAGTCCCCTCTCAGTCTCCTCTTCTCTAGACTAAATAAGCCCAGTTCCCTCAGTCTTTCCTGTAAATCATGTGCCCCAGCCCCCTCACCGTTTTTGTTGCCCTCTGCTGGACTCTCTCCAATATGTCTGCATCCTTTCTATGGTGGGGGGCCCAAAACTGAACACAGTACTCCAGATGCGGCTTCACCAGTGCTGAATAGAGGGGAATAATCACTTCCCTTGACCTGCCGGCAATGCACCTACCAATGCATCCCACTATGCCAGTAGCTTTCTTGGCAACAAGGGCACACTGTTTGCTCATATTCAGCTTATTGTCCACTCTAATCCCCAGGTCCTTTTCTTCAGACCTGCTGCCTGGCCATTCAGGCCCCAACCTGTACTGATGCATGGGATTTTTCCATCCTAAGTGCAAGACTTTGCACTTGTCCTTGTTGAACCTCATGAGACTCCTTTTGGCCTGGTCCTCCAATTTGTCTAGGTCACTCTGAATCCTCCAGCATATCTACTACTTCCCCCAGCTTCATGTCATCTGCAAACTTGCTGAGGGTGCATTTTATGTCATCTTCCAGGTCATCAATGCACACATTGAATAAAATCTAAACCTGAGGATAGCTTGGTGATCCAGGCCAACCTTGACGAGCTCAGAAAATGGGCAGATAAAAACCTGATGACATTCAATACCAAAAAATGCAAGGTACTCCACCTCAGGAGTTGGGGGGAACCCGCATCATGCTTATAGGCTTGGAAGAGCTACGTTTGCTACCACCATGGCTGAAAGGGACTTGGGCATCATGATTGACCACAAGATGAACATGAGCCACCAATGTGATGTTGCAGCTGGTAAAGTGAGCAAAACTCTGGCTTGCATCCATAGATACTTTTCAAGCAAATCTCAGGTTGTCATCCTCCTGCTGCAGTTGGCCTTGGTGAGGCCGTAGCTAGAGTACTGCATCTGATTCTGGGCTCCACAATTTAAAAAGGATGTGGAAAAGCTTGGGAGAGTCCAGAGAAGAGACACATATGTGATCAGGGGCAGGAGAACAGGCCTTATACTGAGAGGCTGGGAGCCATGGGACTCTTCAGCCTGGAAAAGCGCAGGCTCAGGGGAGACTTAGTGGCTGCCTATAAGTATGCAAGGGGTGCTCATCAGGATCTGGGGGAATGCCTGCTCACCAGACCACCTCAAGGGATGAGAAGGTCAAATGGTCACAAACTCCTCCAAGACCATTTTAGGCTGGACATAAGGAAAAACTTCTTTCCTGTCCAAGCCCCCAAGGCCTGGACTAGACTTCCTCCAGAGGTGGTACAAGCACCTACTCTGGACTCTTTTAAGAAACATTTGGATCCCTATCTTGCTGGGATCCTTTGACCCTAGCTGACTTCCTGCCCCTTGGGCAGGGGGCTGGACTCAATGATCTTCCGAGGTCCCTTCCAGCCCTAATGTCTATGAAATCTATGAAAATCAGCCCCAGGACTGACCCCTGTGACACGCCATTCAATACTGGCTTCCAACTAGACACTGAGCCATTGATTACTACTCTCTGAGCCCAATGTTCCAGCCAGTTTTCTATCTACATAACAGTCCATTCATCCGACCCATACTTCCTTAGCTTGCTTGGGAGAATGCTGTGGGAGACCCTATCAAAATGCTTGCTAAAATCAAGGTACACCACATCCACCCATTTCCCCCCATCCATAGAGCCAGTCATCTCATCATAGAAGGCAATCAGGTTGGTCAGGCATGACTTGCCTCTGGTGAATCCATGCTGACTCTTCCTAATCACCACCTTTTTCTCCTCCAAATGCTTAGAAATGGATTCCTTGAGGATCTGCTCCATGATTATTCCAGGGACTGAGGTGAAACTGACTGGTCTGTAGTTCTCCAGATACTCTTTTTTTTCCCCTTTCTTAAATATGGGCACTATGTTTGCCCTTTTCCAATAATCTGGGACCTCTCTCAATCACCATGAGTTTTCAAAGATGATGGCCAGTGGCTCTGCAATCATGTCAGCCAACTCCTTCAGCACCCTCAGGTGCATCCCATCCAGCCCCATGGACTTGTACACATCCAGCTTTTCTAGGTAGTCCCTAATCTGGTCTTTCAGCACTGAGGGCTGCTCACCTCCTCCTCAAACTGTGTTGCCCGGTGCAGTAGTCTGGGAGCTGACCTTGCTTGTGAAGACTGAAGCAAACAAGACATTGAGCACTTCAGCCTTTTCTGCACCTTCTGTCACAATAGATAGGTGCTAAATAGGGAAATCAAGACTTTAATGCAAATGAAAGCTTGTGTTTTTAATATGTGAGGTCCTGGGATCAAGTATGTGCAACTGTCATATATCTAAGGCATGGGCTGGGAGGAGCAAATGGTGTTGTGCAGTAGGTGCTTGCAGTGTTGAACCAGGACCTCTTGCTACCTATCTGGTGTGATCAGAGGGGCAAATGAGGGAGAAAACAGGGGAGGCTAGCACAATCAGATTAACAATGGAAATATTATCATTGAATGCAGATGAATACTAGCAAAACCACAGAAGGTCAGAATAGTAAGGGAGAGGCTGCAAGGACATAATTTATATCCATTAATGTTCATTTACTGTTAATTTGGATTCACTGTACAGCAAGTAATCTATTTAGAGCCATAATTCTTCTGGATATGAAGCAGTCATTAGATAACAAAGGGTATCTACTTGAAAGTTCATGTGCATTTCACTGGCCCTGCAAAAAGATACATGCTTAATCTTGCTGTGTCTTGTGAAGTTAAGTTGCAAATTATTACTGGAGCAGAGGCTTAGTATGTCATAATATGCTTTGTTCAATGCTGGAATCCTCATGGAGATGCATCTAAGACGCTGGCTGTGGAAAAAAGTATTTGAATACAGCTTTCTGCCAACTCCTCATTGAATTTGCTTAGAAAATTGTTTAGGTATTGGCTGGAGTAGGGAAAGGGCCATACTAACCAGGTGTTCACAGTATTGGCTGGACTATTGGCAGGTCTCAGGCAGAACTGGCAGGTCTTAGGCAGGAACAGACCCCAGCAACCTGCCTCTTGCCCAGTGGAATACTTCATTTCTATCCTTTTGAAAAGACAAACTTGTTAATAAATAGCACCGAATGAAAAATGATTACTAATTATAATTTTAGTTAATTAAAGTACACCCGTCCCCACCCACAAGTTTCTTGAGGAGCTTCATAATAATCAATTACATTAACCTCCACTTTCCTTTGAAAAGCATATTACCATATTGCATTATTTTTTTCTCTAAGGAAGGTTTCTGACACCCTCTCAGTGCCCCCAGATAAAAGGTAAGAGCCTTCTATTGTCCCCTGATTTGATTATTCTTCATGGTCACTAGCTTCTACTTTAGAACCTGCATCATAGGTTTTATGCTAGCTAGAAGGAGTCACTGCAGAGGGTTAGTCTCTTCCCTCTGCAACCCAGGGTTTGGCTCTTTGAAACTTTCCTAAGAAACCCTGTGTGTATCTACAGATATGCTTTACTGCAGAGCTGAATACGCATGTGCCCGTATTAGGGTTCAGTAAATTAATCAACTCCATTTTAGGATAGTACTGTCTGGGACAAGTACTCTCTCACGGCAGAGTCATTTAGTGCACCGTAATGCATGTGTAGACAGTAACCTGGGCTGGCTGGGGCACGAGGGTGATATAATGTGGGGGCTGTGTGCTGGATAGTCCCACACTATAACACTCTTGTGCCCTAGCCACCCCCTCTGCCGCTCAACACCACCACCAGGAGCCCAGTGCTGACTCCCAGACGCACTGCCAGCCCCGGCCTTGTCTGCGTTGGCTTGAATTGCTGCAGTTCCAGGCACACAGGTATTCACTGTGCCCAGGAGCAGCTGACTGTGGTGTGAACTGCCCCAGAGTTTATTCCGCTGGAGAAATTGCATGTGCAGATGTAGTGGATAAGGCCCACATACCAGACTCTGTCTCTCCCAATCTATAATTGCAAACATCAGCGGGCTAGTGTATTATGGAGTACTATTTTTCATATTCGATTTCCAGAGTAGCCACAATCGTGTGTGTGTGTGTGTGTGTGTGTGTGGAACAATAGCAGGAGAGAGGGGTGAAGCAGGATTTCCAAAGAGAATCAAGGAATGGTTTTGTTTATTATCTATATGACTCTCCAGCCAGCTGGCAGCTGGAGACTGGTAGTAGAGAAGTGTCATCCATCATTGCTGCCAGTGAAGGTGACATTCCACTGTGCTGGCTGGCTCTGCAGCACAGTAAGGAGCTGGCAAAGTATTTCTTGGGGAGTAAGCATGATTGGTCTCTGTCTTTGATACCACAAAGGTCCAGCCTAGCTTTTTTCCTCAGGGAACACTGCACAAGGTGCACAAGGGAGGTTTTTATTCTCTTATCTGAAGCTGACACAAATGAAATATGTCTGATTTAAATAATGCGAGAGCTGGTAGATGGGCTAGAATCAAACCCTTGGATCTATGTGGGCCTTTAAAAGATGAGTGTAGCTGTGGCACTGTAGCTCAGAGATGACCCCTCTCTATAATGTGGCAGCACAATCCCTTCCAATCTAAACAGTCACATAGTTCAGGGTGTTTAAAACCCAGCTGTAGGCAGAATGCTGAAACTTAAGTCCACCCCTGGTTGTTTTGGGAAACATTCAGTGGTCCTGACCAGGGCAGCATTCAGTGAGGGTGGCAGTCTACTGCTGACAAAAAATAGGGCTCTAAAGGTTCCTACTGTGGGTCAGACATTTCTGTCCTCCTTTCCAGCCCTCCCTCTGCTGACATCTCTTAACCCTGATCTGCAGCAGTATAGGCACTCAGGGCCAGGATCAGACTAGCACACAGGCAGACTAGGCACATGCCTAGGGCCCTAAGCGAAGAAGGGGCTCAGTTGTGCTTATTTTACATATTATAATTATTGAGTGAAAAAAGTAGGGGCCCATAAGTTTGTTTGCCTAGGGCCCACTAAAGGGTTAATCCACCCCTGCTCAGAGCATCTTTACTTGTGCTCTGGGATGATTGGGGGGGGGGTGTACTTTAATTTGAAAGGCTCCAAGAGCCCTTCTAATTAAAGTACCTGCAGCATCACGTGTATCAGCATCCCATGCTTCAAAATGGTGGTGGGGGCGCTTTAACTAAAGCTCACTTGATAAGTGTTAGTTAAATTGCCCCTGCTGCCATTTTAAAACTTGGGTATGCTGAATACACGTTACACAGAGGCATGCTAATTGGCACACTGCAGACTCAGCACCTGTAGGAGCAGATTTGATAAAATAATTAGCACTCATCAGAGCAGACATCCGACATGTGTATGGGTGCCCTCAGTCTGCACATGTTATTCAGCCCTTGAAACCATGGTGTGGAGACTTCTATGGAAAGGCCAGTCAGCACTAATTGGTCTAAGACAGTAGTTTTCAACCTTTTTTCATTTGCATTTCATTTGCAGACCCCTAACATTTTTTGAATGAAAGTGCGGCATCTTTTGCAGCTGTGGACCCCCAGGGGTCTGCAAACCACAGATTGAAAACCACTGGTCTAGGGCATGCAGTTTCCTGTCCAGAGGGGACAGGATCATAGGTGACTGAAGAGGGGTGTACAGTGGCACAACCAAATAATGCTTATATGCCTTATGTGCCAAATTGTTCACCCTGAGGTAAACAATTCCATCCCCTGGGAGGTACTCCCTCACAGTGGGGTGTCATAATGGATGGAGCAGTCTTTGATGGGAAGCATTGCAAGTACCACTGATTGGGATTTAAAGGACTGTGTCCTGTGTGTTTGCACACTGCAGTCCATAATGGGGTCCTGATTCTGGTTGCTGTTGCAATACAAATTAATCAGAATAGTCTTGGCCAAACAAAATCCTAGAAAAATGTCCCACAGCTTGGGAGCAGTTCTGTGGGCCACAGACCTGATCCTGCACCACAAAAGTGCAGTTGGGAGGTAAGAGGGTTCCTAGCAATGGCATGACAGTGAATTTACAGAAATCAGTGGTCATCAGTATATGCAGTTACCTTTTAGCTTTCTTCCTGTGCTGTCTGCATGCAACCTGTCCTCATGAGTTCTTTGCATTTTCTTCTCTCTTCCACCTAGCTAGTATTAACTGTGACTCTCAAACCTGACCACCACTGCTAAACAGTTCATTGCTGATCAGGAAGCTCACTGAGGGCTTTTTGTGTATGTTTGTTTTTCTTAGCATAGGCGTAGAATGTATGAGGGCTGTTATTTTGGGGTTTTGACAATGAGGACTTTTGAAAAGCATCCTCCCATCCATTCCACCCACACCCAAAAAGGCAACTCAAGGGGCCTGTCATTGTAAACCACTTGGGTGAAAGACCATCTGTGTTTTGGAATGGGCATTTCTGTCCCCATTCCTTGTAATGTGTTGGAACTGGGTGTAGGTGCATGCAGTAGGCTGCCTGCTCCTTGGCAAGGGGCACTGTGAGGGAGCTTTGCTTTGCTCTTGGCCTGTGCTCAGGGCTCCCAGGTAGCCTAGCATCTTTCACTAGCACTAAACTTATCAAAATAAACCTTTCTAAGTGCCAATATAAAATTTCCCAGTCAGACAAAAACCATGCATGATCATTGGGAGCTGAATAGTGATCACAGTGATTGGGAGATGAACTCTGAATGCTTTTTCCCTTCAGACTCCAAATTCAGATCTGAACTATTTGGAATCTCTGTATTGAGTCAAATTGAAGTCCCTGATCTGAAAACCCCCATCATTACTTCCTGAATTAAGGGGCCTGTCTTTTGCAGGCCCATCTCTAATGGACACTGCATTTTGGAGCCGACCCTTACAGATGGGTAGAAGCCGTCTCTGGAGTTGGAGTCTGCTTCCCCTTTCTTTGCCAGTATTGCTTTATTTCTGCAGAGCAAAGATAGGCAGGGGGTGACCTCATGAAGGCTGGCTGTTTCCTGATGGCTCTGAGTGGTCTAACCTAGATTTCCCTTTCGACAGATAATCACTTTACTATTGAGCTGCAGAAGCAGCCTTTCAGCCTGCTGTGGAAACAAGAAATTATTACATGGGCACCTGTGTAATTAAGTAGAGCTGGCTTTTTTATTTAGCTTTATTAAAATGGTTCTTTCCAGACATATTAAACATTCTCAATATTCCCACTTCTAGGAGATTTCTAACTCTTTTTTTGTACTGAATCTGGGATGAAAGGACCTTTATTTGAAATGTTGCCTTTGAGCCAGTGGCTCTCAACATTTTCAGACTCCAGGCATCTCTCATTAGACTCACAAGGTATCCCTTGGAAAATGCCAGTTCCTACTTTTCACTCATTTTTTTACTACAGAGAAATACTAAAGCAATTCTTTTGCTGCAAACTCAGAAGGACTACAGCAGAGCAGAAACATTTTTAACACAATTAATTTGTATTTAAAATCTCTGGTTTTATCCTGTGAATCATATTTGCACATCTAACTGTGCTAACATTGCGTGGCACCTCACAGCACCCTTTAAAGAATCTCAAGCAACCCAGGATGCCATGGCACCCTGGAGGAAAATCATTGCTTTAAGCATGTTTTACTCTAAACTAAATTAAAAACAATGTGGCCAAGTCCTTGGCTTCGAGGATCTGGGTTACTACAGGAGTCTCCTGTTCTAAGCATGGGGGAGAAGCAGTGAAGAACTCACATGCCCCTGCATCGTACTCAGTGGGTGCTGCTTTTTTAATGGTGACCACTGGACACCAGGCCACACTGTAGTAATGGGAAACAGCCATTCTTACCCTGACTGGGACCCACTGTGCCCCATGCCCTGCAATGGAGCAGACTTTGTTTTGGGCCACTATTTCTCTACATGCTCAGGACCAGGTGCTGGCTGACTGCAACCCAGGTTGTGGTGCAATAAGCCTCCACTACCTTGCAGTGGGGCCTGCTGCAGTGTAGTGCCTGTGCAGTGCAGTTCAAGACACAGGTGAACCAACCTCACTTCATTTGTCACACGTGCCAGGGGGGCTGAATAAAGGTGGGGGAATCTCTTTTCCTGGGGTACTGCAAGTTCTGCTTCCCTAGTGTTTATCCCCCAGGAGGACATCTGGCTGAGTGCTTACAGCGTGGTACAATATCTCCATAGCCCCTTTGTGAGTAGGCTGCACTTGAAATGATGTAAATTAGAGAGAAGGAGCGAAGTTAGACTTCAAGCCTTGATAATGAGTGACAGAACTTTTTACTACTCAGTTTCTGGTTCACCTTTTGGCTTTTCTTTACTCATCCTAAATAAGCAAGGCCTACACCAATTATTTTCCCCTTGAGCTTTACCTTTTACCTTTTAAGTTGCTTTAGCTATGGCCTTTCAACCATCTGTTTCCAAGTACATGCTACCAATGTATGTTCCTGTCATGAACAACAAAACTATGAAGGGCTGACTGACTTTTGCCTCTCAGCTTATGAGTAAGACTATGGTTTTGTCCTGCAGGTCACAAAAGCCATTTGTAGACACTCTGTGAGTCTCATGATGGACTCTGCTTTTCAGTCAGAAGGGAAAGTGCATAGGATCATCAGAGAAGTATCTCAGTCAGGGATGTGAGGGCATTAGCCCATCAAAATACACTTCCTATGAATCAATGGTCTACAGCATTGAGCTGTAATTAGTGAGGTTATTATTTATCTGTATTAAGCCTGCCTCAAGCATGCTTGGTAGCTTTTCTGAGGAAACTGCTTTTCTCCCCTACACCACAACTTGACTATAAAAGTTAGCAGAAAGTACGGTGCCAACCTCATATTCATGAAGACTATCTGTTCTGTGTCTTGCAAATGAATTCTTTCCACTCAGAACAGAGTGTCCAAGGACAGTAGGGCAGAAGGTTGGAAAGTAAGCAGCTCCCCCATCATGCCTTGTAGAGGCCCCAAGCATCTGTTAACAAGGCACAGTGGCTGAGGTGATAGTTAAAGGCACTGATGCCATTAGGCTTTCCCTCCAAACTTGAAGTTGCCTTTTTCCCCTTCATTGTATTTTGCAAATATAAACTTTCTATCCTCCCAACTCTCTCTTGTAAGGCGCGGCGTCAAATGAGCTGCCCAAGACTGCACAGTGAATTAATGTTGGAGCAGAATGGCTTTTATGAAAATAATTTTTCCATTGAATTTCATTTAAATTTGTAAAACATGCTGGGGATAAAATGAACATCTACTGGCATATGTTGCAGTGAGAGATGTAGGTTAGATATGGGATTAAGGAGAACTTTTTACCTTAAGGACAATGAAGAGGTGGGACAGGTCACCTACGGAAGCTGTGGAATCTTTTTGACTCTTTAGACAACTGTTTGCCAAGGACAGTCTTGTTATACCTGATGCTGCCTCAGCATAGGGTGATGGACTGAATGACCTCCTGATGCACCTTCCAGCTCTACATTCCTATGATTATGTATTTTGGAGGTAAGTATTCTCCTGACAGCAGAATCTGAACTCAACAGCACAGGGCCACTGAAGAAATGAGAAATACAGAGTGCAAATGAGCTTCAGTAGATGGACTGGGCACTGGACTGGAAGACTCAGGTCTGCCACTGACCTGCTATGTGACCTTGGTCAAGTCATTTCACTCCTCTGGGCCTTTTTCTGTCCTGGTCTTTTGTGGTCTTATCTACTTAGGTTATGGTTAGAGGGATTATCTATCATCATGGTTTTGTACTGCATGGAGAAGGAGCAAAAGGTGGTTCCACTCCTGACTGGGACCATTAGGAATTACCATAGTCGTAGTGCTGATAATGACTGGTATTATTTCCTTGTTCCAGGTGAATGAAGCATAAATGAAATTCATTAATAATCTAGGACATTATTTCCAATACTGACTGTTTATACATACATATCTAATCTGTCTAGCTATCTATATTACACTGTATATAGATATATACAGATATAGGTATATAGGTGTGTGTGTTTGTGTGACTTTTCTTGATAGTCTGCCCTGGATGAAAAAATACAGAGGGAGTGATCGGCTATAACTGAGTAGATGCATCAGGTACTATTGATAACAGCAAGATGGCCTGCCAACTGTATGGCATTTGGGGCCTGGACCCAAGCTTCCCAGTATCTCAGACATTCATGTGTAACAGCTGGACAGCTGTGCACTCTCCTTGGTGCTGAAAGTTTGTTTTGATGCTTTGTTGCATGGGCAGCTATTGGTTATATCCTCACTGAGTTCCTCAGATTGATTTCTTGCAGCTTGCTGAAGAAATTCCTTTTTCTCTGAAGGTGCAGACACATGACTCAGTGACTGTAGAGTCATTTACCTAAGATTTTATTCTGTAGTAAATTTACTCGGTAGTAAGGAGTGGATACAAAATCCAGTGGTGTAACTAGGGCTGGGCAAATGGGGCAACCATTCTGGGTACAAATTTGTGGGGGAAGGGGGGAGAAAGCAGCTGATGTTGGCAGCTGTGTGATTGCAATCATGATCATGGGGGCAACTGGAAGTTGCTACTGCCTCTGATCCCCAGGTGTCCTGCTGCATCCATATGCTGGTAACATGACCAGCCCTCTTTACCTGGCTGCCTTCAATGGGTGCTCTTCCAGAACCTAGTCACTGGGTGGCAGCAAGGAAGGTGGTTTGCATTGAGCTAATACCTACCATTAGGAGATAAGTCACACAACACATCCTATGAAGTAAAGTTACTATGTGTTTTCCAAGGGAGAACCTTATCCTGGATTTGAGTCATCTATTATGAAGTCATCCTGTGTGTTGTGTGTTCACTCCACTTTTAAAACACAGCCCATTTACTATGTAGTAAACATGTCATATATTTGCACCTGGAGTGTCAGTGTGCAGCATGTGTTTACTTGGTGGAGTGGATTGCTACACAGCATAGCATGATCCCTAACTTCTCCCTATTTTTTGTTGGGCACTCCTCCTTTTCCCAGCAGAAAGAAAAAGTTCATAGATTCATAGATTCATAGATTAAGGGTCGGAAGGGACCTAGTAGATCTTCTAGCCCGACCCCCCGCCAGGGCGGGAGAACAACAAAAAAACCCCAAAAAGAGAAACGGGACTCAAATGAGTCCAGCCAGGTAGGCATCCAGCCTCTTCTTAAAGACCCCCAGGGTAGGGGCCAGCACCACTTCCCTTGGAAGTTGGTTCCAGCTCCTAGCCGCCCTAACTGTGAAGTAGTTTTTGCGGATGTCCAATCTATACCTCCTCTCCATCAACTTGTGCCCATTGCTCCTTGTTATGCCAGCGGGCGCTAGGGGAAACAGCGTCTCCCCCAAACCCTTCTGGTCCCCCCTAGTGAGTCTATAGACGGTCACCAGGTCCCCCCTCAGCCTTCTCTTGTGGAGGCTGAATAGGTTCAGGTCCCGCAGTCTCTCACTGTAGGGTCTGCCCTGTTGTCCCCGGATCATGCGGGTGGCCCTCCTCTGGACCCTCTCCATGTTGTCCACATCCCTCTTGAAATGGGGCGCACAGAACTGGACACAATACTCCAGCTGTGGCCTGACCAGCGTCGCGTAGAGGGGGAGGATCACCTCCTTGGCTCTACTCGAGATGCACCTGTGGATGCACGACAAGGTCCGGTTAGCCCTGCCAACCATGACCTCGCATTGTCGGCCCATGTTCATCTTGGAGTCAATAATGACTCCAAGATCTCTTTCTGCCTCCGTGCTCTCAAGTAGGGAGTTCCCCATTGTGTAAGTGTGCTGCTGGTTCCTACTGCCCAAGTGCAGCACCCTGCACTTGTCCGTATTGAAACGCATCCTGTTCCTGTTAGCCCACCCCTGTAACCTATCCAGATCCCTCTGCAATCTCTCACTCCCTGCTAGCGTGCTCACCTCCCCCCAAATTTTGGTGTCATCAGCGAATTTAAACAGGTTACTTTCCACCCCATCATCCAGATCGCTGATGAAGAAATTGAACAGCGCAGGCCCCAGGACCGAGCCCTGGGGGACTCCGCTACCCACCTCCCCCCAGGTCGAGTATGACCCATCCACCACCACCCTCTGAGTGCGACCCTTCAGCCAATCTGCAATCCATCTGACTGTGTAGGCATCTATGCCACAGTCGCCTAGTTTTTTAACTAGGATGGGGTGAGAGACGGTGTCAAAGGCCTTGCTGAAGTCCAGAAAGACTACATCCACCGCGACACCTGCATCCATGGCCTTTGTGACCTGATCGTAGAAGGCAATCAGGTTGGTCTGACATGATCTCCCCCTAATAAATCCATGCTGATTGCCCCTGAGCATCATTTCTGATGCCGGCCCATCACAAATGTGCTCCTTGATGATCTTCTCAAAGAGTTTCCCCAGGATTGAGGTAAGACTGACGGGCCTATAGTTGCCCGGGTCCTCCCTCTTCCCCTTCTTGAAGATGGGGACCACATTTGCTACCTTCCAATCATCTGGCACCTGGCCCAAGCACCACGATCGCTCATAGAGCCGTGCCAGGGGCCCTGCAATAACCCCAGCTAGCTCCCTCAACACCCTGGGGTGGAGAGCATCCGGACCCGCTGACTTGAACGCGTCCAGCCCCTCCAGAAGCTCTCTAACCCGGTCCTCCCCAACCTGAGGTCTGAAGGCGATCCCCTCAAGTCCGGCTTCTATCACAGCAGGGAAGTCCCGGTCCCTGCACAAGAAAACGGAGGTGAAGAATTGGTTAAAGAGGTCCGCTTTCTCCTCTGACGCAACCACCAGATTGCCCAGCGTATCCTGCAGGGAAGTTGACCTCTCTGTGTAGAGGAGAATGCAGGGACTGAGCACAGCCCATAGTCTCTGCTGCTCATGGTTCCCTATCTTATCTTCCACATCCTTTGCTTAGACTTGTTTTTCTGTGCATTACATTGGAGAGGGGAGCTCAGGAGCTAAAAGCTTGTCCTTTCTCAAATTATCCCACCCAGGAATCAGCATTTTTGTGTCTTTATTGTGGCAGTTTCAGCTCTGTATTGTGTGACAGCAGAAAACAACTGAACTAGTGTTTCTATTTTGCAGCCACAGTATAGATTTCATAGATTTCATAGACATTAGGGCTGGAAGGGACCTCGGAAGATCATAGAGTCCAGCCCCCCGCCTGAAGGGCAGGAAGTCAGGTGGGGTCATAGGATCCCAGCAAGATAAGCATCCAGTTTGCTCTTGAAGGTGTTCAATGTAGGTGCTTGAACCACCTCCAATGGCAGGCTGTTCCAGACCTTGGGGGCTCGGACAGTAAAAAAATTCTTCCTTATGTCCAGCCTGAAATGGTCTTGTAGTAGTTTA
The DNA here is from genome assembly GCF_001723915.1 of Gavialis gangeticus. Taxonomy (NCBI): domain Eukaryota; kingdom Metazoa; phylum Chordata; order Crocodylia; family Gavialidae; genus Gavialis; species Gavialis gangeticus. Next base: position 1,864,522 of record NW_017729034.1, read on the forward strand.
TAACTGTTTGACCTCATAATCCCTTGGGGCACTCTGGTGAACAAACGTTCCCCCAGATCCTGGTGGTCACCTCTGATAAACTTATAGGTGGCCATCAGATCACCCCTGAGCCTGAGCCATTTAATTCCTTTGCTGGTTTTCCCCTTCCTAGAGTCCTTACCACTGCATCAATCTAGGCCTAGTTACACTGCCTTGTACTGTAAACACCTTTGCCAAACAAAGAAGCCAGGGCCCCTTGGGTGAGTCACCAAGGTTTTCCCATGATTGCATGCTACAGCAGATGCTAGAGGAAAAGGTGACATGTCCGTGTGAAAATAAGCAACTGGGATTAGACATTTCTTTCTGCATAGGTGGTTTCTGGTTTTACATTGTCAGGCAGGTAAAGGCTGAGCAAGAATTCAAGTGATATTTACTGCACAGTATGACTGAAGGGCCAGATTCTGAGAGGGCTCAAAGTTTGGCCCTGTCCCTGCCCTTACGGGAGTTCATGTAAAGCACCTGGAATGCAGCTGGGAAGATGGTCTCTGCTTCTCACAACCCCATGTGGCAGGGCCTGGTGTATTGCTTGCTATATCTGCAGTAGGTATTTCCCCATCCTTGCCCTGCTGTCCTGTCTGATTGCCCCAAACAATGGTTTGACATGCATTTGCCAGGGGGAGGGAGGGAGTGGAAGTAGCACTGCAGGAGAATGCCTTAGTATCACAGGAGATGAGAACCATGTGGCTGCTCTGTCATAGTCTGGGAAGCTGGAAATATATGAAGGACAGATGCAGCCTTCTGAGTTTTCAGTGCATGCCTGGGGGAGCCCTCACTAATGGTAAAGGAGTGGCCAGATCTAGTCTGGCAGGTCTCAGGAGCACCAGCTTTAATGCAGCCATGGTAAAGAATCCCATAAACAGTCACTTTCTTTTAATTCTGAACAATGAACTTTACTAGCATAAAGAAAACAGGCTTTGCTTAAGGCCATCCAGCTTCCACCTATGCCAGGGTTTGTACTTCACATCTACCTGCATTTATATCCAAAACCCAGAAACAAAAATCAGCTTTCAGCATGGAGTGCCCTGAAGGGTATTTTCCTGATTTGGTGACTTAGGAATCCACAGCATCCTGAGTAAGTGACATTTTTTCTTTCTGTGCTGTGTTTTTCAAAGTTTCTTTTCAGATAGATTTTTTATGTGAGCCAACCTTTAGTACAGTGCTCAATCCTGTTTTGCTTTATCCATCTAGAAGACAGAATTACAGAAAAGTAGGGTGCAGAAGGGACCTCCACAGTTTGCCTTATCCAGCCCCCTGTTCAGGGCAGGATCATCCCAATCCAGAATATCCCGTGCAGTTCCTTGTCTAACCTATTCCTAGAACTACACAGTCAGTCCTGCCTTACAACTATAAGGCATATTGTGCAAAGATACCAAAAGTACCCTAACATGCCCCATGTAAATTGGAGGACATAAATGGCACATGTCACTGGAGTTTTTGGCACTTTTGCAATTCAATTTTGCACATCCAAAGACACTTAGGTCCACTGAGCATGGGAAGGCCCTTCCCTCCACCCTCCATCCCCTCCTCCATTTTACCTTGAGCAGGTGTGCATGCATGGCAATTCCAGTTTGCCACAGAAAAAATCCCAAGCTGTGCACAGGTGCCAAAAACTGCAGTTCAGTGGCTGCATACACGCAATATAACATAAGCTGAACCAGGGCTTAGCCCATAGACCCACCAGAGAACATGTCCACTGTCTCAGTGCTGTGTTCTAGAAGAGTTTTCTGGTATCTCTGAGATCTGTGAATTAATATTTTATGAAGGCTATTTCAGACCTATTGGCATATTGAATGCCCTGCCTTGCGTGGTTAATGAGAACATTTAGTATAGGTATCTGTGGTTTAACTTAGTGTTGATATTTTTTCTGAAGGTCAGGTAAGTCCTGCCTCATTAGCAATAATGCTGGGATATCAGAAAGAGAGGCAGGGGAGTGTCTCTAGTGGATTATGGAATAGAGAAAGATCCCACACAATTTACTGATTCGTTTGATGCGCCTGGCTGGGGGAGTATTTGGTTGACTGCACGATTTCACAATGATTGCACACTTAATTCATACAACACAATTTTAATTTTAAAATTCCTTGCTACGCATATAACACTGGTTAGCTTTAAGAAAAACCACAAACATTAAAAACACAATAACTACATATATCAGAAACAATGCTCCAAACGCACTTCCTTCCCAAACAATGCTATAAGAATTAGTATTACAAAAACAACTACAATTACAAGTAAAGGTTATTTCTCATGGTATACTTACAATCCTAGAATTCTGAGAAACCAAATCCCCAAGGATACTTTCATTCTTTAGTTACGGTTTTAGGTTTGCTCTCAGCAGTGATAGGAACAAGTCCCCTTCCTTTGGTCCCACTCAGGCGCTCTGCGACTTCAGCATGAACGGGAGTTCTTGTTCATGGAGAGGGTGGTTCAGGTGATTGGTCTGATCTGGCCTACACTTGCGATTCTTCCTTTGGTGTTCTGCAAGTGAGGTTACCTCCAAATTGGGAGTGTAGGTTACAGTTTTTGTTGGGAGAGTTGCCGTCTTGGGCCCCTCCTACCCAAACCTGTCACTACTCCCAAATTTGGGCTTGGATCTTTTACCCAACAGATTCCTTTCCTGGGTCTTCTTTGGGAAATTTTCCATACCACTGCTGTGACCTCTTGCCAACCCCTTTCCAAAAGTCCCTAGGTTTCGATCTCTCGGAATGTCTACCTAAGGGTTGCTTTTAGGTTAACTTTGTTAAAGGCCTCTAGAGATAAAATTCAAAACCCAAGACATTCAGCACATTCGCTGCAAGGCCTCTAAAGATAAAATTCAAAATCAAGGCATTCACCACGTAGGCAAAAACAACCAATGACCCTAGATAAAAAGATGAACCTTGCCTTTTTTTCTAAACTGGTTAATGGGTATTTATTACAAGCATTCAAACTATTACATTCAATATGACAGGGAGGGGACTTCTAAAGGCAGAGGCCAGTCAAAGATTTTCTTTGCAAACTGATAGGGAAATGTACAATTCATGGCAAGTCTCTATTCCTTGTCATTGATGATGCACATTATTCTGTGAGCACGAAGCAATTATTGGCTAGTCCTCCTTTAGGTCTCAATATGATTGATAATTAATGAAACACCTGATTTAACTGAGCCAGGCTGCAAGATGATTTATGCTGTGGAAATTATTGCAACAATGATATATAAGGAAAGGTTTTGCCAAGAAGCTATTTCTGGTGGCCAAGGCTATTTCTGGAAGGCAAAGCTTGCTAATGAAGTAAGGTTGAAAAACATGGCTCTTGCTAAAAGAGAACAGTTACAGTGAGTACTTTGGCTGCAATGGGACCAGTCAGCTCAGAGCTGGGAAAAATTCCCACATTGATTTTCCCAACAAAGATCCAGTCATGGCAGGAAGCCATTGGAAAGGGTTGAGAATGCTTTTTGCCACCTGTAGTGGTAGCTCTCCAACTCTCAGAATATGTTCTGGAAAGCCTGCATACAGAAAAGATGGTGACTGATGCATGGTTGTGGTTTCTTACGCTGCCTTTGTCCAACAGAACTTCAGGATCCAGTATATTTCCTGCCTGCTGCAATGACATGTTCCGTGCTTGGGTATCTTGATGCACTGGAAAAAAAATCTGTTGAATATGAATCTTATTTGTCAACCACAAAAAGGGCTTCCCTCTTTCCAACAGTCATTGGATACATTAACCCTTTAAAGCATGTATGTTTCCTGAATGCCATTAAATGTATTCTTTAAAATGCAGTCTCACTCTAGAAATGGCACACAGGTGCTGTTAAATCCACTGGGTTTCAAACCAAGAGCAGCCAAGGCAGCAGGCAGAGACAAAGCCTGCAGTGCCACCAGGCAGCTGGTTGAACACCACACCCAGCCCAGCTTGGTCCCTCCAATGAGGACATTACTGGAGAGTCAAGTGACCAGGAAGAACTTACGGGAACCACAAGCCCCTGATGAGGGCTATAAAACCCCTTTTACTTCTTCTGGGACTTGTCCCAGCAGTAACATTCCTGTGTGGGCTTTTGGACCTCCGCCTTACTCCAACCTAATCCCCACCCTGCCACAATGCCTTCC
>NW_017729034.1:1873645-1878894 GCF_001723915.1 Gavialis gangeticus
CACAAGCCCCTGATGAGGGCTATAAAACCCCTTTTACTTCTTCTGGGACTTGTCCCAGCAGTAACATTCCTGTGTGGGCTTTTGGACCTCCGCCTTACTCCAACCTAATCCCCACCCTGCCACAATGCCTTCCTTTGCCTTGTTTGGACTTCCAGGCCTTGATCTTCCATCTGCTCTGACCATGACAACACCTCAGCCTTTGGACTGCAACAGGTACCAGGCGTGACCCTTAGCCTGCCTTTGGTAACTCTTTACATGACTGCCCATGGCCCAGTTGATCCTGACAGGTGCTCTGTCTGTAGTGCTTCTAAACTTCAGAATCAAATATACTGCAGCTGAGAAGCTGTTTTTTCCCCCCAACTGTCAGCTCTGTAAACTTCTTCTGAGTTCATGGGAACATAAGACAATAGGGCTGGAAAGGACATTGCAAGGTCATCTAGTTCAGCCCCCTGCTTGAGGCAGGTTCATCCACAGGGCTGGATTAATGCATAGACAAATAAGGCACATGCCTAGGACCCTGAGCTATGGGGTGCCCCAGTCCTTTCCCCCGCAGCTGTGGTGCAAAGGGCCCCATCCACCTCCCTTCCCTTCCTCTCCTCTCTGCCAACCTCACTGTGGTGGTAGCTGCTTCCTAGCAGTGGCTCTGAGCCCTGCTCCCTGTGGGCAGCAGTGTCAGGGTAGGGAGGGGGGTCTCGGCTGGCCTGGGGCCCACAAGTTTTTTTTGTCCAGGGCCCACTAAAGGGTTAATCCAGCCCTGGTCATCCATGACTAAACCAACCTAGACAAGAATCTATTTAACCTTCTCTTGAAAATTTCCAGGCATGGAGATTTCACAGTTTCTGTAAGGTAGGCTGTTCCAATGCTTGACCACCCTCAAAATCAGAAAATTCCTTCTAATCTCCAACCTGAATTTCCTCTACTGTAGCATGAGTCCATTCCTCCTAGTCTGTCCTCTGTGGTCAGAGAGAATAGTCTATCTTCATCCTCTCTATAATAACCCTTCACATACTTGAAGATTTTTATCGAATCCCTCCTCAGTCTCTTGTTCTCCCTTGCTATTTCAGCCTGTCCTCACAAGTCTTGCTTCCTAGATTTGTAATTGTTTTTGTTACTCTCTGCTGGACTCTTCCCAGTCTGTCCCTTGAAGTGTGGGGCCCAAAACTGGTCACAGTATTCCAGGTGAGGCCTCACCTATGCTGAGTAGAGTGGAAGAATCACTTCCCTTGATTTGCAAGAGACCCTCCTGTTAATACAACCTAGTATACTGTTGTTTTTTGCTACAAGAGCATGCTGATGGCTAATATTCAGCTTATGTTCCATTGTAACCCCTTGCCAGTCATTCCCCACTCTGTGTTTGTGCATGTAATTAACCCATCTCAAGTGCAAGACTTTGCATTTGTCCCTGCTGAATTTCAACTGGTTGACTGTAGACTGTGTCTCCAGTCTGTCCAGCTCTTCTGGATCCTAGCCCTACCCTCCAGTGTCTGCAACTCCACCCAGCTTGGTGTCATCTGCAAATTTGCTAAATGTGCACTGAATCCCATCATCCAAATAATGAACAAGGATGTTAAACAATACCAGACTCAGGGCAGACCCCTGAGAGAACATATTTGGCCAAGCAGACATTTAGACAATGGGAACATACCCTGCCAAGTAGACATTTAGCCATTCATAACTATTTGTTGAGCACGATGATCAAACCATACTTTCATTTAGTCTTAAATCAAACTAGATTCTTCTTAAAGTTCGACTAGATTCTTTGCTTCTAATGCATCTGTACTAATAACAGTGTGGGCTCTTCAGGAGAAAAGTGGTATCTCCAAGGTCACTTTTGCTGCTTCTGCTAGGTTTTGACATATGTAGCTAAGTTATTCACTGGGACTTGGTAAATAAGTCGGTTGATGAGGAATAGATCCTGTCTCTCTCTTCCCCTCCACCCCCCAACCCAAGCTAACAGGAATTGAAAGCACTGGAAACTGAATTTGACCATAAAGTTAAGTTGGCAGGCTGGTTCCTGGTGCTCACCAGGAGCAGGGTTTGGGAGTAATAAGGTGCTATTTTTACATCACCCATTTACAGACTGGAGCTGCTTGTTCATAAAGGCAGGCTGTGGAGTTGAGTTACTGTGCTCAGAACTTTAGCAGTGAATTATCTGATTTTGGGGTGTGTAAGTTCTCAGATGCTCCATTCTCCTTGCATAGCTTTGGCATCTGTTGTTCTGGTTTAATACTGACAGTACAGGCAGACCTCGGACTTATGGCACAATTTGTTCCTGAAAACGGTGTCTTAAGTTAAAATGCTGTAGCTTTGAACTGATTTACCCACAGGAAACAATGTTATAAATGGGGGATTGGTTCCTGAACCAAGGCCCGATACGATACTATTTTCACCAAAAATAAGCCAGAATTTTGTACTCAGTCAATTATAGATGAGTAATATAGCTACATTAATGTATTTATATTGTAAATAGCAATCATATGAATTTGGAAGGACTTCTTTCAGGTGACTTTACTGGACTTTTGAAGGGCTCTTAGTTGACTTTTCAAAGGGTTCTTGGCTGGAGTCTTCTCAGAAGTCTTAGCTGCAGGTTTTTTCTGGAGTCTTGCCTGCTTTCTTAAAGAAAATGTCCAAGGAAGTTTGGACAGATGTTCTCCAGAGAGATGGGTGACACAAACTTGTTCGCTGTCATGGTATCACATTAGATCATGTGCTGTAAAGTTGAAACTGACATCAGAAAGTTGAAACGGTGTCAATTTAGAAACACTGTAAGTGTAAAACGTTATAACTTGAAACATTTTTGTAAGTTGAGGACTGCCTGAACTGAACGTATTTGCTACCAGAACACTGGCCTGGCCATCCCTGCTTTAGTGAGATCAAATTGAAGATGATGCAGCCTCAGGCATAAATAAATAGGGAATGGGGAGTGGAGATGGGAAAGGATTGGCAATGTTGTTCTGCAGCAAAGGAAACAGGACAGCAATAAAAAAAAAAGAGAGACTGAAGGTGAGCAATTGATGCTTTCACTGCTTCAAGAAGACAGATGCATTTGAAAGATTAGTGTAAAAAACCCCATTAAGTAGAAAAGGGCTGAAAATAATATGTGGGCCAGAAATAACCAAGATAAGATCCAGATGAGGAGCTGAAATATTTCTTAGCACTTCTTGGTATTGTAAGCTTACAGAGTATCTGACCATTGTGGGTGTAACTTCGAACTAACACCTTACATAGACGAAGTAGATGATTTAAAATGACACCACCCTGGAGGTTAGAGGTGTTAAAACCTATACGAGTACATTTGAAGGAACAAAGACAGGAAGCTTGTAGTCAACTCTGGCAGCTTTTTCAGGACTGTTACATTTTTCAGCAAATTAATGCTTATGTCCCATCATTTGGTCAGTTGACCCTTATGGTTTTATATAATCAAAATAACCACAAAATTTTGGTGAGGTGAGGCTACAACATAGTCCACGCACCTCCATAGTGACAGTGGCTTTATTTTGGTTAACAACCTATTTTGGTTTCCACTGTAAGAGGGGAATCCTCCACAAAACCATTTTCAGGCTTAAATTTAGTAAGTGGTCAGTGGAGAATGTACAACCCATATGAGCTTAGCTGAGGATAGAAAATGGATTCATTTAGGGGGTGAAAATGAATCAGTGTCAGTTGAGGATTAGAATTTCCAACTAGAGCTGCCTCTTGCCCCAGCTCCTAGCGCTTTAAAAAAAAAAAAGCCCAGAGTGAGCAGGTGCTGCTAGGCAGGGGGCAATCCCTGCTGCCCCCCACTGCATGAGCCCCCTGACCCCTCCTCACTCCCCCAGCCCACTCCCTCACCATGGCTGCCCCATCCATCCCAGCTGTGGCCCTTTAAGAAAAAAAGAAAAAAAAAAGAGAGCGAGAAAAACCCTGGGACTCACTGCTTCTGCAGCCACCTCGGGGCTTTGGGGGGCTCATGGAAGAGCCCTTCATGCAGCGGGGGGCAGTGGGGATGGCCCCCTGCTGGAAGAGATGGTGAGTTTGGGATTTTTCCTTTTTTTTTTTTTCTTAAAGGGCCAGAGCTGGGGCAGGCAAGGTAGCTGGGGGGGAGGGGAGGGGCTGGGACAGTGTGGGGCAGCTGGGATTGCCCCCTGCCTTGCAGCACCCACTGAGTCAAGGCTTTTTTTTTTCAGAGTGCCAGGAGCTGGTGCAGGAGGACAGCCATTGCTGGGGCTGGGAGTGGGCAGGGGATGGGCCAGTTTGCCCTGCATATCTATATTTGTTTGGTTATGTGTGTGGGGGTGTTTATAGAAACATAAGAATGGAATATACATGTGTTGCCAGCAAGGCCATTGCCACATAGAGTCCAGTCTTGAGCAGCTCAACAAACTTGCATGGTCCAGGCATGTGTGCATGACATGTTGAAACTGGCTAAATGCTTTTGCACCGCTTTAATGGTGTTGGTGTTTGCATGCATCGGCAGTGTATTGCGCATTAATTCCAGCTGCTGTAGGAAATTCAGCGGTGTAATGTGCCTTAAATGACTTGGGGCACAGCAAACTAAAACTCCTCCAAAAAGTTTTAGTTTGCTGTCCCTAAAGCCACAGAGAAAATCACCAGCCTCCACACCGCTCCACAGCTCTGCAGAAAGCCCTGCAGGCAGCTTGGCAGCAGCCCAGGAAAGCAGGCTCCCCCCAGGAAAAGTGTTACACCTAATGTTTTTCCTTTCCCTGGAGCCTGCCTGAGTTGCATGGGGGCAGGTGCTTCCTGTGGCAGGAAGCCACCTTTGTTTCTCCCCAAAATCTCTGTGCTGTGACAATGTGATTAGGATGGGCCCAGCAGAGGAGATACACCTTTACCCTATCTCTTTAGGTAACCTGAGATGGATACATTCCTGAGGGAGGGGGGGAACCTGCTCCCTCTGCCTACGTGACTGGTATCAGCTACCTGGGTGAGGGGCTTCTACCTGGTGGGCTAAAGTTTGCCCGGCAACTAGTGATGTATTTCAAGTTGGTTGGCCGCCAGCCAGCAGGTGCTGGCCTCCATTGGACCAGGTGAACGAGGTCACAGGGGCTATATAAGTTAAGACTGCCCAGGAGGAGGGGGCAATAGCCATGCGGGAGACTCAGAGAGGAGTTTTACCATCTGAAACTGGCTCTCTCCCCCATAACTCATGAGCTAGGAACAGCCTGCCTCCAGAGTGAATCTCCAACAGCCTCTGGATAATACTTGTGAGTAAGCTACTCAAGATCTGGTTAGATATATAGCTGGCAGTA
>NW_017729034.1:1883894-1902802 GCF_001723915.1 Gavialis gangeticus
GGCCAAGAGAGTCCCTTCTCAGGGTGGTGGCAGCTTACGTTACCCCCAGGCTAGCGAGTGTGCTCCAGGAAGGGGGTCAGCCGGACGCGAGGCACCCCTAGGGAGGCACTTGGAGCCTGGAAGGTGGTCGGACGCAGTGAGGTGGGTGGCTCAATGCAAGAGTGCCCCCTACTGGCCCGCCACACTTCCCTTCATGCCTGTGGTGCCCCCTTGGACTACCCAACCTAGGTGCCTACATGTGGGTGTTGCCTGGGGGGTGGCCCGCTGCTGCCACAGAAGGAAGCACCAGCCCCTCCCCACCAGCCCTTCCCCCCTGCCCTGGTCCAGCTATCAGCTTCCTTCCACACACTCAGCCACCCACAATCGGCTGCTTATTGCACCAGGTGGACAGAGTGGGTAGAAAGCAGCTGGGAGTTGGAAACCTGCATACTGGGGCAGGAGCCACTTGGCTGAAGCTTGCCCCACCTGCCAAGAATGGTGCAGAAAGGGCAGGAAGAAGAGGAGGAGCCACTGGAGGTGGGGAAAGCTGAGCAGTACCCAGGCAGCTGGAGCAGCAGCTACTACTAGAAAGCTGGAGGAGCAGCCCTACTAAGAAGCTGTGCACATTGGCCAAGGCTGGGGCCAGAGCCAGGGTAGTACCATTGATGGGCATGGGGTAGGTGCAGGCAGAAGCATGGCGTGGGTGCCCCAGGAGCCAGTGGGCAGGGCTTGGCTGCATATGGAGCACTGTGGGAGCAGCCATGGGCCGTATAAAATCAGTTGGCTTGCCAGACTCAGCCCACGGGCAGTATTTTGCCCACCCCTGCTCTAAGCCAATTAATGAGACACCTGATTCTTTCCCTCAGCACCTGCCATGGTCTCCCTTCTCCCCTACAGCCACATTCATGACTTATGGCCAACATAAAACAAACTGGTCTCAATCAAAATACTTCAGCCATACTCTGGGTCTCTGTACAACAGAAAACTTTACTTTTTGTTTGCCTGTGGATCTCCCTTCAGCAGCTTATGGTCACAGGAGCTCTTCTCCCTTCAGACCTCAGGGCCAGACTGCTTTCTGTGGCCCAGGAGCCAGCCTTATATCCATGGGCTCAACCCCTTCTGGTCACCTGATCTTCCACCATGGTAGAGGAGTTTTCCCCTTAGTCCAATAATCAGCATACTCCCCTCTGCCACAGCCTACCCAGCTGTGCTGCAGTTACTACCTTACTACCTGCCTGGTAGGGCTGTGTGAAGCTTTGGGTGGTGATTCGATTCGGAGACGATCTGCCCCGATTTGGTGGCCAAATCTCCGAATCCGAATCAAATCAGGGGACCAATTTAAAGGGCAGTCCCCAGTGGCTGCAGCAGGGAGGTGCAGCTGACTCCAAGCTGGTAAGTACTAGGGAAGGGGACCAGCCAGCACCCCCAGGACCCCTGCTCTCCCAGCCCCCTCCCCATGGCTGCCCCTTCCCTCCCCAACTCGGTACTTTAAAAAGCAGCTCTGGTGCTCACCGGGTGCTGCTGGGTGGGGGGGCAATTCCCGCTGCCCCTCACTGCCCCATGCTGCATGGGGGGTTCTGCCACAAGCCCCCCGACACCCCACCTTGCTCCCCCAGCCCCACCATGGGTGCCCCACCTGGGCCAGCTCTGGCCCTTTAAGAAAAAAAACAACAAGAAAAGCTCTGGGACTCACTGCTCCTGCTGCAGCCTTGGGGCTTCAAGGGCTCATGGAGAGCCCCTCACGTGTCGTGGTGCAGTGGGGTCACCCCCTGCCGGCAGGAGCTGTGAGTTCGGGGGGGGGGGGGGGGGTTGTTTGTTTGTTTTTTTTTCCTTAAAGGGTGGAAGCTGGCCCAGGCTGGGCACCTGTGGGGAGGCTGGGGGAAAAAAGGGGAGGGTCAGGTGGCTCGTGCTGAGCCCCTCATGCAGCATGGGGCAGTGGGGATCGCTTCCTGCCTGGCAGCACCCGCTGAGTTGGGGCTTTTTTTTTTTTTAAAGTGCTTGGAGGTGGGGTGGGCAGGGCAGCCATTGCCAGGCTGGGAAAGCAGGCAGGGGATGGGCCTTGCTTAGCTGATTCAGAGATTTGACAGCAACTGAATCTCTGAATCAGATTTGGCTGAATCAAATCAGGACAGTGATTCAAATCACCAAATCGAATCACTGTCCCCCGAATTGGCCGAATTCGAATTTGAAGCAAATACTAGCCGCTTTGTACAGGCCTACTACCTGGCGCTCTACCCTTTGTAGCCTACTGCAAGGCAACTTGCTCCAAGATAGTAATTTGTAGCTTTGTAGCTCTTGTCCATGTCTTCCCTCAGCATCTTACTTCCCTGCAGCTGGCACCAACTTAGTTCCCTTTGCTTGTTTGCAGCCCTATAGTGCTGCCCTGTTCCTCTTAAAGTAACAGTGGTTGAGGCTCCTGTTACAGTCTCTGTAATGTTCACCAGTCATCTCTCTGCAGTGGAACATAGACCAGATTCTGATACAGATATTGTTACATTGAGTAGAACCGCTCACTCCTTCACTAGCCCAAACAAAATCCAATGGACAGCTCGTGGAGCAAGATACTGCACTGTGAAAATAAGGGCATCAAAACTGGGCTCACAGTCAAAAGCTTGATTAACCATCAGCATTATTTGTTGTAAGGACAGCAATGGCTAGATGTTAAGCATTACCTTTAATGGCACCATATGATAGAGAAATAGCCTGTGGATGTCATTTCCGGCCCCTCAGTCAGTTTGTCACACCTAGACACATTCTTTTGGATAATGCTATCTTGCTTATCACATATTTTTTCCCCCAATGAATGGATTGTCAAAGCTTGACAACTTGTCAAGATTCCTAATTGGCGATTTTTAAATGATGCCTTTGGTAAGGGCCTCCAATGGCTAATTTATAGTGAACAGTTGCTAACGATGCTTTCAGAGGTGTGAAGGAATACCTTTGGTTCTTGTAAACAGATGTGCTGAGTAGACAGTGTCAGTGTTCTGACAGCCTACCTTTCAAAGTCTGAGGTTTGGTTTTTTTACTGTTTCCAAAGACAACACAATGTCTAGGACTTGCCATGCCCAGTGCATTCTAGCTCTTGTGGCCTCATTTCACATGTGTGATATGTTCCTACACAAAAGTAACTTCCACTCTGAAAAGGTGCACGTGTAAGCGATTCCACGTATTACAGACAGTCAGGCTATGCACTTAATATGCTGTTTTATGCTGAGGGAAATCAGTTATGGTTAGGAACAGGCTTGGGTCAACCTCCTAAAGACTGCAATGAAACCGGTGCTATGACCCACTGAAATGGTCCATGCATGACAGACCAGTCTATATGCCTGGACTATTGAGAATGAATATGGTGTATTAGACTTTCAGTGCTACATCATTCCATTTAGGTATGAAATTTGTCTACAACACCGCGCAGCTGCTTTCAAATACATGTCCTGATTTGACAGCACAGGCGGCAGAGAAGGAGCGTCATGTAGCTTTCAGGTATGTTAGGGATGTCATAACAACACTGAAGGGCTATCCTCATGTAACTATACTGGTCTTAAGCTGTCATGAGGAACCTTTTAGGAAGAGGAAGAGTTCTTACTCTATGAACATGCAGATAATTTGTAGGGATATCTTCACAGCATGGAATATACCGGGACTTGCAAAATATTCAGGACCATCTAATACAGATATCTGGCAGGCTGGTAGCTAAGATAATTTGGATCAGCAATTTCTCACAGTAGTGAGCAATTATCTAGGCATTTCCTTTCTGTCCCAGTGGTATGCATTTTGAGTATGAATGCAATGGGTACTGTCATCTGTCTGACTTGCTGTTTTGTTGATTTTTGCATTCACTAACTTGAGAAACTAAGCAGGGACTTTCAAAATTTCAGTGATAGATAGATAGATAGATAGATAGATGGATGAGTGAATAGTTGGACTCTTCTTTGTGGGAGAGAAGTGCAGCTGGAGGGAGGGATTTTGGAAAGCTGAGCTATTTCTCTTTATTTATACCACACAGGATGACTGGGTCAGATATTACTTGTTTTTGTGGGACAACTGATATTCCTTTTTTTGTTTATCTCCTAGTGTATTGATCATGTTTTAATTAATTGTCAGGAGAGCCTTGAGGAGGAGATAGGTGCCTGATGCAGTTTTGTTAACCCGTTCAGATAATGAGGCTCACTGGGGGAATTCAAACACTTCTACACTACTCCACTCCCTGCATCTCACCTGTAGGTTAATTTCTTAAACTCTGTTTGAGGCATGTCTGTGGCCCCTAGCACCACTGTATGTGTGTGCATCATTGTCTAAGATATTTATCCTCAGCTGGGAATACATATCCTCTTGAGAACCACCCCTGATCTGGAAACACTGAAACTTGGAGACTGTGTAGGGTTAGGGATTAGTTTGAAATGTGGCCTATCATGGGATCTCTGCATGTGTTTGATGGAATCAGAAAGCCTGGCACATTATTACTGTGATCAGCAGTATTACACACCTCGCATGCAAAGGGAGTCTTTCTAATGTAAAGCCTAGGATGTTTGTATTCATTATTCTAATATGTATTGAGGCTTCTTTTGTGATTGATGCCTACCTGTTAACAATACAGTGATTCAGAAATGTGCTGGTATGGATCCTAAATAGTGGACTAGTATCTCTGGCCAGGACATATGAATATGATTCTACCAGAGAAAGTCTAAAGAACTTAAAATATACTTTCTCCCCTCTATGCCAACAAATAATTCACTTCATGTAATTTACCAGGCAGATAGAAAAAGGCTTGCTGTCATCCAAGCTTGATGGTAATGTTGCTTTTACAATAAGAGGGATCTTTACATTCTTACTCGAGATAACTGCAGCCACATTGATGGACATGTTCAATTTATTATCATGCAGAAATTATCGTGGATGGCATCACTTCAGTTAATAAAGCTCTCCTTTCTCTCTGAGTGGCGTTTAAGGCTAACTATGCATGGATGCAGGGAGCCATTACTGCATGCTGTGTCGTGAGGAGTGCAGTCTGAGAATTAGCAAGTGCTAATCTGCTCAACTGTTAGATTTTGCGGGGGATGAGATAACCTGGGACCTTTTGGCACTGTATGCACCAGAAAGCACAAACAGCACTGGTCAGTGAGTGCCATTTTGTTTGGTCTGTGGCATTGTTTCATATAGACAGATGGATGCTGCAGTTATGTTCATAAAGGGGTATCTAAGCATTAGGCAAAGCAGAGCATTTGTTCTCAGGCTAGATCATGTGGTTCTTCTCTTCAGGGTATGAATGGGATCTGTGACATGGGGAATGGGTATTCCTAGAGTCTACATACAACTTTCTAGCTAAGCAGGAGGGCTGCTGAGTGATTGTGGTTGTACATTGGTTGCTTCCTCTTTTCCCTCTTCTTTTTTTTACTACTGCTGCTTTGCTTGTTGAATGTAAGACAACCCATCATAATAGCAGAGAAGACAGTATAGGCTGAGAACTCAGGCATTTGAAACCCAGCTACGTTTTCCCCTTGTTTCTATTGCACTTTTACTGTGTCTGATGGGCCCTGCTCCTGCCTTGCTCATGGATCTCACTATGCTGTGGCAGAAAGCCAGTACTCTGCTGGCCAGGACACAGTCCAGGTAATGACACCTGTGGTGCAGGGCGATGTGTCACAGAGGAAGCAATGTTCTAAACTTACTCTTAGTCTCTCTACACTCCAGTTTCTTCATCTTTGAACATGGGCAAGACCTGTTTCCTGGGTAGAGGGGGCTGTAAGGATGAATGAGATCTTTTGCTGTAGACCTGCCTCTTATAAAATAATAGCAGAGATAGAGGACCTATTAAGAGATGCCTTTTGAGGACTTTGGGTCTCTTGTATGAGAGAGATGACCAGGAGATTTGATAAATACAAAACAAATTGTTTGCAAGAGATAACAGGATAACAATAGCTGATAACTTTCTAAGTACAGACAGGAGGTATGAATACTAAGGTGTTGCAGCCTGCATAAGGTGTCAGTAGGGAGTTTTTGCTGTAGTTGTGAGCACCCTTGAGCTGGAACATGCTGCTGCTGAAATGACAGGGTCACCAGTGCAAATCTTTATTAAATGCAGAATGTCGCATCACAGCAAAACCTTTCTAGGAAGTTCTCCAAAGGCATTTAATAGCAGCAAAAGGGGAAACCCCATTAGCCCACAATAGGGAAACTGGGTGGTGCTCCGAAGACCAATAAGTTTAAAGGGAGAAGTCAGTGAAACAGAGTACAGGAGCACACAGAACAGCATAGTATATGGTTCTTACATCCAGAATGATTTGTGAAATATATGGATCTTTACTTAGATGATCTGAAGGAGATTGCTTGATGAACTGGGAAACTTCTTTTGTTAGGATATGACTCTTTCTAGTCTTTCTCATTTCCAGTGCTCACCAGAGCTGGTGGAAATTGTTTTTTTCCCCATTAAAGAAATGCAAAACTCTAGAACTCTTGGTTCAGAGAGGTACCTTTTATTAGACCAAGTTTTAGTTGCATTTCTTTTTTTTGTCTCAGACCAACACGGCTACCAAATACATCCCTTTTCCCCAATGTACATTTTTTGGCTTTGTTGAAAAAAGCTGAAAGTTTCTGGTCAAAAATACAAGTCTGAAAAAAATTTGAAATATTTTGTGGAAGACTGGTACTTTTCACAAACAGCCAGGCTGAGTTAAAAATCCAATTTTCCATCCAAAATTTATCATGGAAAAATTTTGACTGGCCCCATGGCTTAGTCTTTAGTCCTTCTAAAGGAAAAAAACTAGGGCCAGATTTTCAAGAGATTTCAGCTCCCACGCAGAAGCTTAATGAAATGACCACATTTTTACCACTGTGCTAGAAAGGTAAATTTTTGGTGCTTGTGCCTTTTGAAAATTTAATCTGTAATAAGGAGTAAAATGGGACAGGATCCCTCAAGAGGATGCGACCAAGGGATAAGTGATCTCTGTTATAGTGATTATACTAGCCATAACACTAGCAGTTAGCTATGATGCTTGACACCTGAGACAGTGCCCTTGAAGCCAGAAAATCTACTAAAAAGGAGTTTAATATAAAGTTACAGAACAAACACCTAGCACTTTTTCTGTATTTTTAAAGCCTGATCTCAGTTACATGGGACTTGAGGGAGCTATTCTTGAGGTAACTGAATAGGTTTCTCTCCAGTACCTGGAGGTAGCTATTTAGGGTAACTGAAGGCAGGATCAGATTTACAGCAGATGGACAGAGTGGTGTCTGATGATACCTGTAAGAACTCAGTGTCCCTACTCATAAGCAGTTAGGTTCTGCTCCCATTTGCTTTGGGATAAATCCAGACTGGATTACTCTGCATTTATATGACATGGGGACAGAACCTTGCCCTAAAACACTGCTTCAGCTGTACTCCATAGAAGGGCAAGTGTCCTATGGATAGGCACTTGAATTTGTCTTATGCACATGGCCCCTATTTCTTTGGGATGTAAGCATGGTGCAGTCATTAATGAATAACACCTCTTAAGCAGGGAAGTACCAGTATCCATATTTTCACTGGCTCTCTGTTGGGCCCAGGACTGCCTTTGGGAAGCAAGCCCTGCTTATGCCCTGTCACTCAGCGTATGCAAATCCCAGAAACTAGGCAATATGGCCTGCTTAGAGTGCCCCTAGCTGAGTGCTTTGGGGATGCACTCAGGCTTGGGCCTCTTAGTGCATGCTTAGGGCTGATCTAAGCTTAACTAAACTGTTTCCTGTCTGGAGCTGGCGCACACTGCAGACGAATGAGTGGAAGAGCATGCTTCTCTGTGGGACTCTCAGGCTGAGCACAGAGGCAGCATAGTCATGGCCTACTGGACTTAGTCAAGTCAGGAAGTCAGTGGTCAGATGGAGAGAAAAACTCAGACTCCACAGTTTCAGATTCGCAATCTAACCACTAGCCCATTCTTCCTGTTTAATGGACATCTTGCCCAGCCTGCTCAGTAGGAGGTATTTTAGAAACAGAGAGGCATTTTAGGGTAGAACCTTCCATTGCTTGCAGCATATCTATCCCATTGCCTGTATGCTTGCAGCCAAAAAGACAATGAAGTTGACCATTGACCATGGTTGAATAAAACACTGGATGGAAGGGTCATTTTAGCCTTTGGATGGCTAGTTATAGATTCTGTTGAAAGTACCCAGGATGTAGAGCAGGATGCCCTTTTTGGTTTGTGTACAAATTAACTAAATCTACCCAGACTGTTATAGATCTTGTAGCACCTGAAATGCTAGGCAATATCTATCTTCTTAGTAGGTTAATAGGTTAGCCAGTATTTGTTCTTTTTTTTGGGTAGGATGCAAGGATATTAAGTTGCTATGTAGACATTGCTAGCATTTTTACCTATGGGTATGTATCACCTAGGACATTGGAGGCCCAAATTGAGTTGAACCTTTTGGGCCTACCCCTAATGCAAACGTGTAAGGATCAGGTGTTGTTTTTCCTTCTGCTTATTGCTCCATCTCCCTCCCCACACCTGCACAATCATAGAAGCAACTTGTGGAGTTAAATGCCACCCAAGTTTTCCCTGTACTTTCTGCTGAGTGCTACTTGATGAAAGATGATTCATCCCTGCCTGAGTCCAGAGAAAGGGAAGGGACACTTGCTCTTTGGCTCAATGAGGGAGAAATGGCATCCTATAGAAGTGGGTACTACTTTAGCCTTCCTATCATTGTGCACTCCTATGTGTAGCTATAACTGATAGCTGAGCACAGGAGGCACAGTGACACTTAGCTTTATTCCAGATGTCCATGGGTAGTAGCCTAGTGGTGAGATGCAGAAGCATACCAGCTGTTTTCAGCACCCCCAGGAAGTCCCAATACCAGCTCATGTTAATGCCTTATGGGCTCCTCTCTCTTTCCTATGCAGGCACAGAGGCAAATGTACCCTGCTGCGACACTCATAGGAGAACTGTATTAATATGATTTAATCTGATGATATTTTAAAAAGGTGAACATTTCAGAGTGGTGAGCTGACAGCAAGTCATTACAGAGCGATTCATCTAGTCAGGCTGCTCTTGGAATGTTAATGAGCAAATTTTGCACTGTGCGCTGAGCAGTGGAAACAGTTCACAGGTGAGCAAGAAAAGGGATTAGAGGTCTGGGAGATATGATTTAAGAGAAATGATTACAAGACCTAAATGTGTCTGGGTTGGATGTGTGACAGGCAAAGAGGAGCAGAATGGTTTACAAACATGGGAAGGGTGACGGCACCCAGGCAGGGGAGGGATGATTTAGTGTGGCCCATGAGGAGAATAATGGGATTGGGATCAAATAATATGTATAAATTAGGAAAGGGAAAATTTAGGCAGAATACTAGGGTACATTTCTGGAGAGTGACATATATTTTATTGCGGATAAGGCAGCAGTCCCATCACTAGGAATTTCCCATTTTTATGGGATCAAATACTAGCAAATTCTAGAGACCAGTCCCAGGGAGCTGGGGGTCTGAAGACTCTTTGTATTGCAATAACACTTACGAACATCAACCTAAATGAGGACTCCATTGTTCTGTACTTATGGTACAAGGGCCACCATTTCATAGATGTTCCAGTCTAAATAGATAAAATGGAAAGTCAAAGAACAGGTAAGTGCTTTTGCCTGAGGTCTTACCACAGGTTGGTGGTAGAGCTGGGAGTGGAGCTTAGTCCTTCCTGATTCCTAGCCTAAGGCTCTCTCCCCTGGGCTACCCTGCTTTTCCCTTTCCCTGTGTGACCAGATAGGTCTTTTCTAGTTTTATAAGTCTGGGAAGGAAGGATGCTCCAGGAAGAAAGGCAGGTGATTTGGTGGGTGGCATTCTTCCCCTTGAACCAGTCCTGGACCAGTGCCCTTACCTTGTAGTACTGCACTCACTTAATTTCCTCACAGAACTCGTTTATTATGCCCAATCTTTCCTTTTAAAGTTGACACAGTGTTATGAACAAGTCTTTTCACTTTCACTCCAGAAGTTGCTCTGCTTATAACCATAATGCTGTTGACTTCTCTACCTCAATCCCTCTTCTTCCACTCCCTGTTTTCCACTTAATTGCTGCAGTGTTGACAGGACCCTTCAAGGTAAAAGTTTCTGTATACTTAGAATACCAAAGCTAGAGATGGAGTGGACTATTAAAGCAGCAAGCCCATGTTTCTGACATTGCTAGATCATTTCCCACAGCATGATTCTTACAGCAATAACCAGTTTATTTTTAAACTTCCTAACAGTGGAGTTTCTCTCATGTCCCTTTGGAATACATATTTCTTGTCAGTAGGGTTTTCTTCCACTTCTGCCAAAATGTCTCCATTATTAACCTTATCTTATTTCTTCCCATTAGGGTCCCAAGCACCACACAGTTATTCTTCTCCCTGCTGCTTCCAGTCATGTTTATAATGGTTAGTATCCATCATCCATAGATCTCAAAGCACAATAATTATCCCCATTTTATAGAAGGAAGAAATGAGCTACAGAGGAGGAGGCATGGGCCCCAAATTGTTCAGCAAAGTAGTCACTTAGCAGTTGAACCCTGGTCTCTCAAGTGCCATTCCAGTGCCCTTTCCTCTAAAAGCCATAGTCTCCTAACTTCACAAGGCTTGGCTCATTCTTCCAAGTAGTTGCTTAGCTAAGCTAGACATATTCAACCCTTTTAATCATTTGGCGTAAGTCCCTCTTGGCCTCCTCAGACTATATCTTTGTCCTCTGAGAGCCCTCCAGTTTGTCAAAATATGCATCTTATCATTGGCCTCTGTCTAGGGACAGTTGCATCTGAGCTGAATAGGCAGGAGTTGCTTCCTTGCTACATTATACCTCCTGCCATGGTGGACTAGTCAGAAGAGAGAGGCTGACTGCTGCAGGTGACTCAGGAGGAGGAGGGTGACCTGTTACCAGCTTCAGAGGCAGCTTCTCCTCTGAACTTCATGTGTTCTGAGGAAGTAGAGTGACCTAAGCAGGTCTGCTGAGTGGGGAACACCTATGACACAGTCATGTCTTCTCACAGGCATAGGGAGGATGCAGATGGCTCCTCAGCTATCTTTTATGAGCTCACTACATCTCTTGTTCTCCCCACTCCTCCCTTTCCCTACCCTGTCCCCTCCATGACTTCTTAGTGATTCCACCCTTCTGGTACTACCTTTGGTTCCTGACAGAGATGCTGTCAAGTGTTTCCAGGAGCCAGGGCACCAGTGCCATGGGGAGGCTTGGACAAGCTCAGCATATCCATGTCTATTCTGACACACTAGGTAGCTGCACTGTGGGTTGATAAACGGTAGTTACCCACTCTAATCCATACCACACATGTGCTCATCCCTCTCTTTCTCCACCCTGGCCTTCGTTCTCCTTTGTCCCCTTCACTTCTTTCTCATCCCATTACAGCGACTTGGGATGAGAAAAGTGGGCTGGAGAGCAGTGTTCGCCACCTCACACGATGCCCCCCACATACGCCCTCATTTCCCTGTTCCCTGTTGGACTCCTGTCTCCCCTAACAGACAAATTGTAAACCTAGAGAGGTATACTATTTTTAGTACATTTTTTCCAGTATAATTTTAAAATGTCAAAATATATGTCAATATTTAAAAGCAAGCTGAGCTTTGGCTGAGGTGAGGGAAGGGGATAGGGCTGTGTAGGATGGGGAGCATGGCATTCCCTATAGTGGGTTACAGGGGAAGAATACAGCTCACCAAGGACCCTGTTGTTTCCATGGCTCTGCAGGTAGGTATTCAATATATTGACAACACTAATGGTTAAGGCTATCAGCACTGATATGTACTTAAATCTGGGAACTTTCCACCCTACAATCTTTACCTTAGGTTTTGTCTAGGCTAAGAAAAGTGCTAGGAACATAAGCTAGTTAGAGCAGACTTATATTGAACTCTTTTCCCTAAGGCTTATGTTTGGTAGCACTTTGCAGATTAAGTTACAAGGTTTGGGTTCCTTCTCTTTCTCTTCTACTTTTTTAATTTTAAAAAGGTGTGGGAGGAGTAGGGTTCGGGAAAGGTGTTGAAAGGAAACAATGAGTTTTGGTTTCATTTTGGGGGTCGGACTTGATGATCTGCTTAGGTCCCTTCCGACCCTACCAACTATGAAACTATGAATCCCATCCTGTAACTAAATATTTTCTGGGAAAGTGTTTTTTTTTGGGGGGGGGGATGTGCTTTTTAAAATAAACTTCTATTGAAAACACTTATGCTCTGGAAAATAGCTGTGCATGTAACCCATAAACAGGGCCTGGGGTCAGGGTTTCCGTTGGTTGGTCAGGATAACGGGGAGAAGAGGCAGGCAGTGAGTGGTAGAAGGGAAGGGTCTGAGGAGGGAAACTGATGTGCAGAGGCTGAAATGACTTTGCAGCATATTGCTTGGCTTTTAGGATTTGTGTCAGTGGGTATATAGTTCAGCAACCTTAGCTTTCATAGTTCTGTGGGGGATTTATTCCATTGGATGCCAGCTGTCCTATGATTCATGCATACTGCTTCAGCTGTATCACATTTATCAAGACCCTACAGGCTCTCGCTCAGTTTTCCTTGTGACATGCCCAGAGTCCTTAATTGTTATTTCTACTGCTGGAGCTAGAGGCTACCAAAGCTTGTAGACAGCCAGAATTAGGAATGCAGATGGTCTTCTCTCACTCTGCTAAGAATTATGCCCTGAATGCTGAATGCCGCAGCCAAACTTTTCTGGAAAAAAGCAGATATTGGGGGCAGAATGTAGCAGGGTAGCCATTTCCCATATGATAGTTGCAGAAGTTAGGGAAGCTCTGGTTCATAGGACATAAAATGCAGAGTCACCTTGGGAGTCATTTTTGTAAGATTTGCATCCACCTCTTTTATTAAGACTTTACATGTATATTGCACCTTTCCTCCAGGAGGCTTCCAAAGCACTGCAATTTGCAGGAGAGAACAGTTTCAGGCTCCAATAGAATGTGGCCAACAGGGTGTAGTTACTGCTTAATAGCACACACATGCCCCAGACTATTATTAGAACAGAAGTAAAGTCAGCCGCTGGCAGGCTAATAAAAAGAAAAACTTTCTATTTTATAAAGCAGTTCTGTAAATGTTGACTTAACTCTTAGGCTAAGTACAGACATTCAAAAAAACCCGAGGTTGAATCGACTCAATCTTCACAGGTTAGTCTAATCTGCATAGATTGAACAGATAAACAAGTGAACAGACATTCACTTTTGATTCTGGAAATGTAGCCACATGCCTACAATGGTCCAAGACAGAAGCTGGGGGGCACTAGAATATGCCTTCTGGCTTGGCTGGAGCAGACAGCTTTGGCTAAAGCTAACTGGCCCACCCTGTGAGAGACAGTGGGGGGTTTGTGGGGGAGGTGCAAAACATCTTGGGATGCTGCGGGACTGTGAGTTAACTTGAATTTGAAGGGGATCTGGGACAGAAGTTCAATAAACTGATTTAACCTAAATCAGTTAAGCCTGATACTACATCCATCCAGGTTTATCTTAAACCAGTTTTAGTCATTTTGAAAGTGGTTTATGTGTACATTGTGTTTGCCTTTACAGATTTGAACCAGTTTCTGATCACTTATACCCGTTTATGTGTCGCTTCTGTCCCTAGCCTTATGATTGCTTGTATGATGGTAGCACCTGGAGATACCACCTGTGAGATCCCTGTTGTGCTGAAAGATTTCATATGGGTCAGATGCTCCCTGCCTGTAAGAGCTTAAAATATTCACAGGAAATGTAGGCACAGGGAGAATATCATGGATTCACCTTTGGGATTCACCATGTGGCATGCAGGGATATTCTTCTAAATTAGATTTACTATTGTGCTGCTTGGCTCCTGTTTGTAATGAGGGTGAATCTGTGTTCAGTTGTGTCATTTTCATGTATATATGTATTTCAGTATTTGATGGGGGGCTGGAGTGGCACTGATACTAAGGTGTATGGTTGACAGCCTATAGGTCAGAAGTTTGTGGCCATAGCAGAAGTGCTCATAGCATGGCCTGTCAGATTTCAGTGAAATCTGTGAATTTTGCTAAATACCTTGTCATAAGCACATAAAGGAAAGGGTAATATTTGATATAAATGTGATTTTGACATATGTTTATATTACAGCCAAGGTTGTACTAATAAGCAGGGATCTGGGTTGTGGACTTTTCCTTTAAACCAAGAAAAACATGGAATTTTCCACAGCTTAGTGGACAGGACCCCACAAAACAGGGCAGAGTGAGGTAGGGAAGCTTGGTGCTGCTGCCATGGTGCTGCCATGGTGAGGCATCCATTGCCCTCCCAGCAGCAGTGGGAGTGGCAGCACAGATTTGTGCCCCTATTTGCTATCAGGTGGGCAGGGGGCACCTCACCATGTTGGCACAGAGCTCCCAGTGGTGGCAATGAGCTGCTGCAGGGGAAGGGGCCTGTGGCCCCCTCCAGGTCCTTGGGTGGCAGCCGGGGGGCCCCCTCCAGCAGAGGTGAGGGAGTGGGGAGGCTGCATATGGGGAGCAAGGGGCACTGGCAGGGGTGGGGACTGTGGGTGGGGAGTGAGTGATGGGCACCAGCAAGGCCAGGGGGCTATGGTTTGGGATGGAGGGGCCTGGACCTACATCCTGGTGAGCAAAGGGGCAGGGAGAGATCTGATTTTCTATGATAAAAACCTCAAAATGAAATATGAAAACTTATAGGTACTTAGAATTTATTTTATTATAATGATTGAGGCACTGGTAGACTTCCAAATTGCTTTAAAAGTGTAAATATATCAATAAAACATTGTAGTCAGCTGAGACATATATATAGTGGTGTTTCATTTTAATCACATATTTTCATTTTTAAAATCAGAGAATTTGTGATTTTTAAACAGAGAAAACCAGTATCCCTGTTAATAAAGCAGTAATTAAGTGTCCCTCAACTATTCACATTTAGAGGTAATGGCTTAGAATTAGCACTTGACACAGGTTAGTTGACTCCTCACCTTAGAGTCATTCCATTCAACGTGTCCCTGCTACATCCTCCATTTTCTCTGTGACAACCCACAGTTGCTTTCCTTCTTCACTGCCTGGAATTCATACATCCTATTTCTTACCTCTTAACAGACTTTTTGGAAGGGGCCAGGCTACATTTTTCACTATAAAGTAACTACATCAGTCATTTCTGATTTGTCAAGGGGAATAGGCTTTGAATATCAATTAGTTTACAAGTGGAAAAAAATATAATGGCCCTGAATGTGATCTATGTCAGTGCCATCAAAGTCAGTAGAATTACAGGGCATCTTTACACATGCTCTGGGGGTAGAGGGGCTCTAATTTAAGCACCCCAGCATCTCATGTATTCAGAATCCCACACTTCAAAATGGCAGCAGGGGAATTTTAACTAAAGCTCATTTGATGAGCATTAGTTGAAGCACCCCTGCCACCATTTTGAAGCACAGGAACGCTGAATACATGAGATGCAGAGGCTGCTGGAGCACACTAATTACCATGCTCCAGCAGACTCGATTAATCAAGTCTCCTTCCACATGCTGTAATTACAGTGCATCAGAGCAGCATCCCCACACATCTACAGGAAGCCATAGTGTAAAACTGGTGTTAGAGGGGAAAGCAAACCCCTCAACTTTAGATATAAAAATTTATTTTTTAAGAGAAGGATTCAAAGGAATGTCCAGCATATGTAAAAAGAACACACAAAATAGCAGAAAACATGAGGACAATGATTTGCTCTCACAAACTGCCATGCAGTTTAATTCAGAGCTGATCAATTTAGATTGCCTTGAGAAAAGGCGATGCCTTTAATACGGGAAAAAGTTTTTCTCCCCTACTGGAATGGACCACAGCTCCTACACAACTGTGGCAACAGAGCCTTTTTGATTATTTTGCTTCATAGCTTTGAGTGATGACGTTTCTCTACTTGGAGGTGTGTCCTTTTTGGACTCAACTATGGCCAGTTGGCAAACTAATACCACTAATGGTTATAATGGTACATTTCTGTAATTCTGTTTAATTCCAATGCATAAATCTGCAACTGGGCACAATATCATGGATTCCAGTATACACTCACTTACAGCTTTTATCACCTTTGGGCAGGAAAAAAAAACACACCTCAAGTAATGTTTGTCCTTATTGTTTTTTGGACTTATGCCTACATGTTCCATAAGAGCACAGGAATTGCTATACTAATCCAGTTAGTCTACAGGCCAGCCTGAAGTATTGGCCAATGCCATATATTTTAGAGAGAGATGTAAAGACTCCTTATACAGTCAGTTGTGCAAGATCACCTGGTGATCAGTTTATTGCCTACGGGAGGAGGACTACTGAGAGCAAGTAATGATTTTTATTTTGGCAAGTGTGATTGCAAGTATTATGTTTCATTACAGGAGGACCTCTAGCCCTTTATTCATTTCTATTAAGCTACCATATGTTGTGTATGGAGTGCAGTAGCTGAGCACTTATGGTTTCTTGATACAATTCTGGAGTTGTGAGTATAAGCCCTCCTCTAGAATCATGTCCCAGGTCATCTTTTGGCCTTCTTCCTCTTGCCTCCAGCAGGAGGCAAGAGGAGGCAGGAGGAGAGAAGGAGATGAGCAGCCAGGCACCAGATCCTGCCCAGGAAAGGTGAGTGATCCAGCTGCCTGTACCTTTGCTTTTGCTGAGTGTTTGTTTGGTGGGCTGTGCGTGTTTGGGGCATGTGCTCTGAGAAGCTGGGAGTGATTGCTGACTGCTGAGTGACTGCTGATTGTTGACTGTTGTGGGATTGCTGACTGCTGTGTGATTGCTGCCTGGGCCTGAAGCCCTAACAAAGAGGCTGAGTCAGCAGAGGCCCAGGATGGTACAAGGAGACTCCCCAGGCAACCAGGGAGCCTGTGACCAGGGACTGCAAACAGGGAAAGCAGTTTGCAGGCAGTTCCTAGGCCAGTTTGTGGGTAGTAGCATAACCTATTACCATACAATGGTGGGGATGCATTGTACCCTGTGGCTTTCTGCCTCATCTTCAGCTGGTGCTCCCTTCCCTTGTACCACTGAGACCCCCACCTAGGCAGAACCCATGATTCTGACCTCAACCCAGACAAAGACCCTGGCACTGGGCTACAGGGGCTTCCTGGCATGGCTGCCAGCAACTGGGAATGAGAGCAAAGTCACCCCCACCTCTGTTGTATGCTCCATAGTGAGGTCCCTGAAGTGCCAGGTGACTGAGTTATAGGCCCTGGTAGGCAGATTTCATGCCATCAGGGCCCACAAGCAGGAGGTTGATAATTACTACAGTCAGGCTTTTCTCCTGAAGAATGAAGAAGAAAATAAAGGAGAAGGTGGCCAACAAGACCAGCCCAGAGCTACTTGAAAGACGGTCATCTCACACTACAGGACATGCAGGGCTAGGGCTGCCCCTCCCCTGGCATTGCACAAGAGGTGTGCTCCACTCACCACACATGAGGAGGCTCTGATGGAGACACCAGAGGAGGAGGTGGGTAGTGAGTGAACTGCCACATCCAAGAGGAGATGTGGCATGGTGGCGATGGGAGACTCCCTCCTGCAGGGCACTGAGGGACCCATCTGCTGTCTGGACCTCATAGCCCATCTGGGATGTTGTGGAGAGGATCCCTAGGCTCATCTGGCCCTCTGACTGGGGCTGTGCAAGGCTTCGGACAGAGCTTCAGATCTGGAGAAGCTTCGGATGCTTTGGGGTCTGAAGCAGCATGTCCACGTCAAAGCCCTGGCCTCATTTGGCCTCCTGAAGCGGTTCCCACAAGCACCCATGTCACGAGTTTTGTCTGTCAGCAGCTAGGGGTGCAGGGCCCCAGAACCCCCCTGCACTGATCTCCTCCACAGCTGGCAGGCTTCTTGGCCTCAGCAGGGGCTACCATCCCTGTAGCTGTCACCCCGCTGTGCCTTAACACACACAGCATCACCCATGTCACAAGTTTTGCTTGTCCGCAGCTTGAGGTGCAGTTCCCCCCAAACCCCTGCACCAATCTTCTTGAAACTTGGCAGGCTTTGTGGCCTCAGTAAGAAATACCACCCCTTAAGTTTTGACTGCCCCGCCTCCCCCATGGTGTAACACACAGACGTGAAAGGAGTTTTGCTTTCAAGAATTTGGGGTACAGTTCCTCCCAAATCCCCACACTGATAGATCTTCTTGAAACTTGGCAGGTTTCATGCTCTCAGCAGAGGCTACCATCCCTGCAAGTTTAATCCAAGTTGGACAAAAAACAACAAAGTTATAGATATTTCATTGATTCCCCCATTATACCCTGTGTCCGGATCTCCAAGGCAGCTCCAAAACTTCGGAGCCGCTTCAGCTGGATCATTGCGGAAACCTGGTCTGGAGCTCCAGATTGGATCCCCGCCATCTGAAGCAGCTGGATCTGAAGCCGGATTGGATCACTGCCAACTCGCACAGACCTACCTCTGACCACTACCCCATGCTCGTCATCCACGTGGGCATGAATGACATGGCCAGGAATAATCTGGACCAGGTCATGAGTGACTACAGGGTTTGGGGGGCTGGGCTTAAGGGATTGGGAGCGCATGTAGTCTTTTTCCTCTGTGCTTCTGGTTGCAGGCCACAGACCTGGGAGGGAAGGATGCATTGAAGAAGTGAACCAATCTATACCCCAAGGTACACAAGGAGCTGGCGAGCATCATAGCCCAGCCTCTTGCACGGATCTTTGAGAACTCCTGGCTCTCTGGTGTAGTGCCTGAAGACTGGAAGAAGGCCAAAGTGGTGCCTATCTTCAAGAAAGGGAGGAAAATAGATCCAGCAAACTATAGGTCCATCAGCCTGACCTCTATCCTGGGGAAGGTCTTAGAAAAGTTTATTAAAGAGGCCATCCTTAATGGACTGGCCAGTGCCAACATCCTGAGGGATAGCCAGCATGGGTTTGTTGTGGGTAGGTCTTGCTTGACCAATCTCATTTCCTTTTACGACCAGGTGACCTATCACCTGGACAAGGGAGGAGAGATTGATGTCATATATCTTGACTTCAAAAAAGCCTTCGATCTGGTATCCCATGATCAC
>NW_017729034.1:1903115-1913985 GCF_001723915.1 Gavialis gangeticus
CAAATCCCGGGATGTCATTCTCCCCTTGTACTCGGCCTTGGTGAGGCTGCAGCTGGAGTACTGCATCCAGTTTTGGGCTCCACAGTTCAAAAAGGATGTGGAGAAGCTTGAGAGAGTCCAGAGAAGAGCCACGTGCGTGATCAGAGGTCAGGAAAACCGACCTTACAACAACAGGCTGACTGCTTCTTTAGCCTGGAAAAGAGCAGGCTCGGGGTGATCTGATGGCCACCTATAAGTTTATCAGAGGTGACCACTAGTATCTGGGGGAAAGTTTGTTCACCAGAGTGCCCCAAGGGATGACTTGTGCAAGACCATTTCAGGCTGGACATAAGGAAGAATTTCTTTACTGTCCAAGCCCCCAAGGTCTGGAATAGCCTGCTATCGGAGGTGGCTCAAGCACCTACATTGAACACCTTCAAGAGCAAATTGGATGCTTATCTTGCTGGGATCCTATGACCCCAGCTGACTTCCTGCCCTTTGGGTGGGGAACTGGACTCAATGATCTTCTGAGGTCCCTTCCAGCCCTAATGTCTATGAAATCTATGAAATACCAATGACTCCAGTAGTGGTGCTACTGAGAGGGCTTCAGTTTCAACCACAGCACACACTTCAGGGAGAGAGGACACCTGGAAAGGGATGGCATCCACCTCACAAAGCGGGGTAAGTCCCTGTTCTCAGCCAGAATGGCCAATCTTCTAGATAGGGCTTTAAATTAAGATTGCCAGGAGATGGGGAAACACTGACTGGAGCATGCACAGGTGCTGGCACACAAGAAAGCTCCAAAGTTGGACACTAGGAGAACCACTCTTGCAAGAGCTGAGGGAATGGTTCTCCCTCAGCGTGACAGGAAATCAAAGGTCTTAATTGGAGGACTCAGGTGCCTGTACACTAAGACCAGAAGCATGGGGAACAAGTAGGAGGAGCTAGCCCTCCTACTCTCCAGTGGGCAATATGATATAGTAGGGATTAAGGAGACCTGGTGGGACTCCTGACATGACTGGAACATAGCCATAGAGGGCTACACCCTGCACAGAAGGGACCGGGTAAGGAAGAAAGGTGGACGTGTAGCTCTCTATGTGGGGGAGCTTTACACCTCCTTGGAGGATGATATTGGCTCCAAAGAAGAACAGCTTGAAATCCTCTGGGTCAAACTGCGGGGGGCGAGGGGTGGTGCAGTGAGCGAGACCTAACTTTAGGTGTATACTACAGACCACCAAACCAGGGGGAGGAGCTCAATTTGGAGTTCTCTTGAGAACTGGCAGAGGCCGTACATGCACAGGACATGGTTGTCATGGGTGGCTTCAATTACCCAGACATCTCTTTGGAGGAGCACTCGGCTAAGTCAAATCAGTCACATTGATTCCTGACCTGTATCAAAGAGCTCTACCTAACTCAGGAAGCACACGGGCCAACCAGAGGTAACGCTCTCCTAGACTTGGTCTTGACCTAAGGAGATGTTATGGGCATAATCCTCGAAGCACAAAAGAAGTCCATTCCCATGGAGAGGAAAGGTAGCAGAAGGACTGGTAAGCCCTCTTGGCTTAACAGGGATATCATGGTCCTCTTGAAAAAGAAGAAAGAGGCTTACAAACAATTGATGCTTGGGACAGACCCCAAGGAAGACTATACAACAATGGCCCACACAGATTAGAAAGGCTAAGGCAGTGACTAAATTTAAACTAGCAGCAGAAATCAAGGACAATAAGAAGTTAGGGGGTAGGAAACTGGATGCTAGGGCTGTGCAAAATTTCAGTAGCTGTTTCTGGCTGTTTTGGGGCCCAAAAACTGAATCCAAATCAAAACAGAAGGCTCAGAAACATCTCTGAAATGGAATGAGGCATCTGAAACATTTCAGAATTGTTTTCGAAATTTTCAGAGTTTTGGAGCCAGGCTTGCAGGGAAACAGCTTTACGCTGCTGCCCTGCTGCATGACTCGGCTCCGCAGGGAGCAGAGATCTGTGCCAGGGGTCTCCTTGCTGGCTGCTGCCTGCCCCGCGCTGCCCTGGTGATGTGGGGCTGCGTGGGATAGGCAGTGGTGGAGAGGAGACCCCGACACGGATCTCTGCTCCCTGCGGAGCCGAGTCGCATGGCAGGGAACAGCAGGAAACCCAGCGTAACAGAGATCAGAGATCTGCGTGGGGGTATCTTCACCTGCACAGAGGGCAGTGGTCCTCCCCCTCCAGCAGACGAGCCACCCATGGCCCTGTCCTGCTCCCTGCTGGGCCCCTGCAGCCTCTGGCCCCAAGCTCTGCCTGGCTGGGTAGGGCTGTGCAAAGCTTCCCTTGCAGCTCGTTCAAAACAGAATTGGCCGAAACAAAACAGGACGGTGAACTGAAACACCAAAATGAATCACTGTCCTCTGAAATGGCCGAATATGAAACCAAATCAAAACACAGTCATTTCGCAAAGCCCTACTGGTTGCAGAGTAGGACCCAGAGAGTTCTAATGACCAGATCTGTGCCATCCTGGCAAGCAGTGGCCAGTTGTGTCCCTCAGAGGCCCATTCTTGGTTCAGTGCTTTTCAATACCTTTATCAATGATTTAGATGTGGAGGTGAAGAGCTCACTGGCCAAGTTCTTGGACGACACCAAGTTATGGGGGAGCGTGGTCATACTTGAAAATAGGCTGCAGATACAGGCGGCCTAGACAGGCTGGCAAGTTGGCCAGATCAGAGCCAGATGAAGTTCAACATTGAGAAGTGTAAAGTAGGGCTGTGCAAAGCTTTGGATGCCGATTCAATTCAGAGGAGATTTGGCCCGATTCAGTGGTCGAATATCCAAATCTGAATCAAATCAGGACACAAAAAGGTCTGAATTGATTTGAAGCTCTCTGAATAGTTTCGGAAAAGATTTGGAGAACTTTGGCGATTCGGGCAGTCCCCACTCGCTGCTGCACGGAGCTGGACCCAGGCTGTGCCCTGGTAAGTAGGAGGTAGAAGGGGGGGGATGGAGGAGGGAGTTATGGGGGTCCCCTCTGGGCCTCATCCCCTGACTCTTGCCCGCTCTCCCAGCACCACCTGGCCCTAACTTTTGACTCTTTGAAAAAAAACAAACTGGAAACCCCACCCACTCACCAGCTGCTGCCGGGTGGGTGGGGGGGTGATACCCACTGCCCTTCTCTGACCCGTGCTGTGTGGGGTACTGTGCCATGAGCCTCCATCCCCTGCCTGCTCTCCCAGCCCCTCCCCACCACATGGCTGCCCCACCCAACCCCAACTCCCAGTTCTTTAAAAAAAAAAGCAAAAAAAAAAAAGCCTGCACTCACCAGCTGCTGCAGCGGCTGTTGGGGCTTCTCAGGGCTCATGTCAGAGGCTCCCACACAGCATGGGGTTGTGGGGGGCAACAGGGATCACCCCCCGATCTGGCAGCAGCCAGTGAGTTTGGGGCTCTGTTTTTTTAAAGAACCAGGAGCTGGGGCCAGGCAGGGCAGCCATGGGGAGAGGCTGGGAGAGCAGGTGGGGGATGGGGGCTTGTGGCAGAGCCCCCCACACAGCATGGTGCAGCGGAGGCAGCAGTGATCACCCCCCCACCTGGCAGGAGCCAGTGAGTGTGGAGCTTTTTTTTTTTTAAGAGCCAGGTTGCTGGGGCCAGGCAATGAAGCCATGGACAGGGCTAGGAGAGCGGGTGGGGGAATGAGGCCTTTCTGATTCAGAGATTCGGCCAATTCAGCAGTGGCTGAATCTCTGAATCAGATTTGGCCAAATCAATTTGGGATAGTGATTCAAATCAAATTACTGTCCCCTGAATTGGCTGAATCCGAAGCGAATACTAGCCGCTTCGCACAGACCTAGTGTAAAGTGCTCCATCTGGAGACAAACAATCCCTAAAATACTTACTGGCTTGGTGGTGCCAAACTGACTAGCATCAGGACTGAAAGGGACCTGGTGGTAGTAATAGACCATAGTATAAACATGAGGCATTTGTGCGATGCTGTAGCCAGCAGGGCAAACAATAGTCTGGCATGCATCAACTGATACATCTCAAGCAAAACCAAGAAAATGATTCTTCCACTTTACTCAGCACTGGTGAGACCCCAGCTGGAGTACTGCATCCAGTTCTGGGTGCCACACTTCAGCAAGGACGTGGAAAAGCTTGCGAGAGTCCACAGAAGAGCCACCCATATGATCAGAGACTTGTGTGGCAAGCCATATGAGGAAAGGCTGAGGGACTTGGGTCTCTTCAGCCTAAAAGAGAAGGTTGAGAGGGGACTTGGTAGCAGCTTAGTGCTATATCGGGGGAGTACATCAAGGGCTCAACAAACAACTGTTCACCAAGGCACCCTTGGGGAAAACCAGGAGTAATGGCCACAAACTCCTGGAAGACCATTTCAGTCTTAACACTAGGAAAATCTTCACAATTAGGGTGTCTAGACTGTGAAATAAACTCCCTCCAGAGGTGGTGCAATCACCTATCCTGGAAATCTTCAAGAGAAGACTGGGCAGTCACCTAACCAGGGTCACCTGAACCCAGTTGTTTTTCCTACCTAGTGCAAGGGGGCTGAAACTGATGATCTTGCAAGGTCCATTCCAGCCTCTTACAATCTAGGAATCTCCAGTTGACCGAGCTGTAAATGGATACCTGGTCATTCAAGCTGTCAGATGTCAAAAGCTGCCAGATGCAAAGGAGAGGCTACAAGTGCATCACTCTCAAAGTTAATGGTAACTTTGTAGGGAAGTTACCATTAACTTCCCTACAAAAAGAGAATGAGTAAAACAGAAATGAAAAAGTCTTTTCATTTAAAGTGGATAGATTCACAAATCTAGTCTATTGGTAGAACTAACACATATCCTGACCTAGTATATCAATCAGTTGGAATACAATGGAGATGGTCTCAACAGTTGGAATATAATGGAGATGCTCTCAATCCATACAGAGAAGACCAGTAGGTGTCTTCACCTAATATGAATGAGGGGTATCTGTCCTAGCTAGGACAGTGCCTTGTATTCCTGCATCTGGAATCTCTGAGTGTATTTCTGCAATTATCATATAGATCTTTGAGTTAGCTTATTTTTGCTGCTTTTCTTTATATGTTGTAATTTTCCAAAGACTGCCTCTGTGTATACTATCAAAAGCTTTCTGAAAAGTTATGACGTTAATCACAAAAGACACTTGTCATGCCAACACTACATTCTAAAAATATCTGAGACACGCTTGGGCCTGTGCATGGTCTTAATGATCTAAAAAGTGCTAAATTTTCTTGGAGTTAGAAATCTATTTGGTTCTTGATATGCTGTAAGATGATGATGTAGATGATTTTCCCAGGTACTGAGAGTAAACCTGTTCATCTCCAGTTCTAACAGTAGATGAGACCACTCTTCTTTGGCTACTTCATTGTAAAGTCTCTTTTCCACTGGATTTGGTTCTTTCCTTCATTCCACGTTCTGCTTGAAAGCACAGTGGATGTATGGAGGACTGTGTTGCTACTTGCTTTAGGTGTCTCTCCAGCGTTGTTATCCTCTCCAAGTGCTTTCCCATTTTTAAGTTTTCTAATGGCTCTTTTGGTTGGTTTTGAGGGATAATTATACATGGTTCTAAAATACTTCATTCTGTCATACAACCTTCCTGCTTTCTAATCTCAGTGTCCTCTTAGTTTTGCTTTAGAGAAAAGAAAACAGCAGATTAATCTGTTGTTTTCTTTTCATGTGCTTGTGTTCCAAATATACCTGTTAAGTTGCACTTGCTGGAGGGACACCACTCATTTGAATCCCAAAGTGTCATGTATTCTTCAGTGATCTGGGATTCCCTTCCTTTTTATCATTTAAAAATATTTATATCATGAATAAAAAAAGCATGAGAATGAGGTCAGAGAGAGGCTTAAACAAATGGAAGGAAGCCTGTGGCATTTTAAATTTCCTGAATGAATTATTCATGTCCCTTATTTGGGGTCTGAATCACATGTTGTGCCCTATGCTGGTCTCAGGTTGTAGCAAAGGAGGTTTAGGTTAGATATTAGGGAAAACTTTCTCACTAGGAGGGTAGTAAAGCACTAGAACGGGTTACCCAGAGAGGTGGTGGACTCTCCATCCTTGGAGGTTTTTAAGACCTGGCTAGATAAAGCCTTGGTTAGGATGATCTAGTTGGGGATGGTCTTGCTTTGAGCAGGGGTTTCGATTAAATGACTTCCTGAGTTCCCTTCCAACCCTAATTTTCTATGATTCGGATGATAGTAGCTTGAGTGATAAGGTTCCAAACCTGGCCTGCATTTGCCTGAAAAACTGGGAGCCTTTGGTGAATCTTTCATAATTTAGATTTGTACTGAGCCCCAAATTAGGTAAAATATCAAGTTTTGTTGAAAACATTTGTACCTTTCTAACCTTTTTGCATGAATACAAATCATCAGCCCCACTTCCACACACATGCATGAACAAGGTGATCAAAACGATTTAAGCTGTGACTTCTGTTTGCTAGTGGTTCACCACACTTACTTCCTGATATAACAGCTGTATGTTGCTCAGGAAATCAGTCAAGAATAGCCTCTTCTCTTAGTTGTTGTTCCAAGAAGCAATTGTCTGATACTAAGAAGTCTCTAGATAGCCTTTTTGGGGACCTTTTTAAAAAAGAAAAGTTATAGCAGAGTACTTAGTAAAAAGCTGCTGTTGGAGCATTTCTAGCTTGCTGGAAAGCAGAAAGTTCTGACAACCAGTTTTCATGAGATTTCAAAATCGACTGGCAGCGGGAGGGGACTTGTTTCTCGACTGGCCACCAAGGGTACACAGACCGAAAAAGGTTGAAAACCCGTGACATAGACATTCAAGTTTGGATACTTCTCTGAACCAAACCTGAACCCTTGACTTCTTCATATTAAGGGATACTGTTGAAGTTCTGTTGTAAATTGCATTCTGTTCTTTTCTGGATGCCTAGGTCAGTGGTTATCAACCTTTTTCATTTGCAGTTCCCTAAAAAATTTCAGATGGAGATGTGGACCCCTTTGAATTGTAAGTGTGGGTATTCACATACTTTGGATTGATCGTAGTCATCTTTCACAGACCCTGTAGACATAGTTTGTGGACCCCAGGTTGAAAACCACTGCCCTAGATGACAAGATTTTGAAATCTATATCAGAACTGTCTAAATGGCAGCCGGCAGGCTGCGTGTAGCCTGGGAGGGATTAAATTGTATCCCTTGGACCCTCACCTGGCTGTAGCTGGAGTCTCCAGTCTCCTCTTCCCTCCCTCCAGCAGCTGCTTCCTGCCCTCATCCCAGGGGATGGTGCAGTGCAGTAGCACAGGAATCTAAGGGTAAATCTGGGCCACATGGGCTGGGGATTGGGGAAATTGGAACTGTACAGTGGGATGGTGGAGATTGTGCCAGTAGGAGTGGGAGTGCCTGCAGTGGTACATGTTGCAGTGGGGTGGGGGTAATTGTATCAACTCACTTGGGTGGTATAGCAGTGGAGGGATCCTGATGCAGCCATGGCAGGGCTGCCAACACAGGTACATGGAGCACAAGTGGGAAGTGTGGCCCAGTGTTACCTGCATGGTGTAAAGCCCCCACTGTGCCCCCCAGGAGCTTTGAAATTGGACAACATTGATCTATATAATTGTCTAAGTCTCCAAAATGCTACCTATGCACAGGCTGGCAGCCTGTTCCTGTATGGCCCAACATATGTGGATAGCAATATACTCACTGAGACTTGTCATACATTTTGGTGACACAAAATGAGGGAGAGAGCATATATTCCATCTTTTTCACCTGACAGCTGGGTTCTAGGCTCCTTTATCCAGAAGGAGGTTGAGTGTCTGACTTTGCCAGCATTGTACTTGAACCACGACACCACAGGTCAGCCATTATTAAGTCCCTTCTCTAGTTCTCCTTTTGAAGCTGGTCTCCTGGGCAGCTTGAGAGGGAGATGTGTGGGGCCAGGAGGAAGGGAGCAAGTCAGAGGTTGTGCAACTCAATGCGGTGGCTGCTGGCCTGGCAGGGAGAGGTCTTGGGTTCTAACCTAGGAACTTGTCCCCAGAGGGACAGAAGCTTCTCCCATGTACTGCCCACCATCCATTTTTCTTCTAATGACTATGTTAGCTTAGCTTCAAAAGGAATGCTGGAGAATGGACTGGGGAATGGCTGACCTGTTGCATGGTGGTTGGAGGGTTGTGCTGGAAAGAAAAAAAGAGGTTTACATTCCCTGTGGGTGGGGGAGCCCTAGAACTTGAGACCTCCAGCATCTTAGGGGAATGCCTTAGCCACTGAGCTATGGGGGTAAAAAGGGCGTGTCACTTTTCTGAGGCCAAATCCAGTAGTCATGGATTGGGTTGGCTCCATTTCTGGATATCTAAGGCTTCTGTGTATCCACAAGGGATGGGCTGTTAATGCCTTAGCTGTTAATGCACACACTTAGTCTGCATGACTATGTTGTCATACATAGTTCACCATGTGCATATGGGTACAGGCCCTGGAACAGAATGCGTGCCTGCTTGTAGGTAGTTTTTTGGTGACTCAGACAACCAAAAATGCCATGCAGACAACCAAATCTGGATACCTAGATAACCAGAAAAGAATAGAAGGCCACCCTTAATAGTTATACCTCTGGAGTCAGTCAGCTTGCATGGGTGTAACTGGTGGAAGAAATGGAAAAAAGGATCCTGTAAAAATGGTATTATGGAGTCCCATGTGTAGTTTCTGTCTAGGACTCCAGGTCAGATGTGTTCTATTATAGCCAAAACCTGATTTTTTTTCCCTGAACTGTGGCATGGCAGACTCTATGTGGCAGTGCCTACTCCAGCTGTGCTCTTTCTTCCTCTTATGTCACCATGAGTAACAATTCCACCCTCAGAACTGTGTTGGCAGTTCAGCTGCTGATGAACTAGACCAAACTCCAGCTCTCCCTTCAGCTGTATTATGTAGCTTGCATGAAATAAGTGGTGAATTGCCCTTCACGGACCTGTTCTTTGTAGTGGTTTCCCTTTTACCAGCAAGTGACATTCAGGATCTTTTCCCTAACACATATTACGCCTGACACAACACATACCCCTGTAAGTAGACCTATAAACCTAGTTAGGTCCCAATCAAGCATGTTTACTAGCTACATACGGACCTATAAAGCCTGGCTAAATAAATGCAGGGTTGCTTTGGTAAATTCTGCTAGCTTCAGCCAAGGGAAACCACGTATGTGTGCATACACAATGCATTAGACAATTACCACATGATTTAAAGGGACATTACTTAGTTTCTATACACCATCTTACTGTTCATAAGCCTTCCTGAGGTTGGCATTGGATGCCTGAGAAATCACTACACCCTTATAACCATGACCACCAATAAGAGCTCCATTGTCATGAGATGACAAAACTATTCTCCATTCTACTGGAGGAATGAAATTGCTGGCCATTAGAGGGATCCCTGTAAGTATAGGAGACATAACTTTCAATATGGTAAGTATTTCCTCAAGGAACAAGACTGACCCCATGGACATTGCTGCATTTAGGAGTAAAGAGCTGTCTGCTTTCCACAAACCTGTGCCATGCAGAGATACACAAGCTAGCTGTGACTGGCTAGGCTCAAGTTCCTAAAGTAGTCAAGGCATGTTAGAGCAATTTTGTACCTGGGCTACTTAGCTCTGCTGAGAGTCAGAGTATGGTAGCTCTGGCTGAGTGCTGCATTAGCATGGCTAGACTTATTCTGGTTCCTATTTGATAGAGCTTGCTCAGAGCCATCTGCATTGTGCTGGGTGGACAGACCCTACATGCAAGGCTCAGCCCATCTACTGAGCTTACTCTCAATAATTATTTCTCAACTAAAGAAAAACAAATCTGAAACAAAGTACCTGCATCCTGTAATCAGAACAAGAAATTTCTTCCAGATGCAGGGGAAGTAGTAGAGTGGAGGTTATTTCAGTGGTAAAAACTCCAGAAAATATTCAGCTCCAAGAGTGATGTGGGCAGAATACAGAGATGCACAGATCGAATGATGATCAATTCTTGTTTTTTCAATGCAATGTGCTGATATGACTTGAAGAAACATACAGAGTCAGTGGAGGCTGGTGACATCTGGAAGTGGGAAGGCAAATATGACACACAAAATGCTGATGAGAGCTGGTTTACAGCATCAAGTAAAGACTGAGCTGGAACAGATCCAAGGCAGAGTACCCAAAGTACTTCCTAATCTGAAGAACTGGTATGTTAAGAGTGGAGCTTTTTCTACAGGATCAGGTTCCTGAGTCATCCCAATTAAGACTGGACTATTCAAAGGAGGCCATTAGAGTTTGCAGCCCAAATCCTGTTGTATTTCAGCAGGAATTGGGTGCTTAGTCCCTCTCAGGTCCTTTGAAAATCCTATCCTAAGTGCTTATTCACAGTAACCCATTTCTGAGGGATTTATACTCCCCATTGTTTGTGCCACAAGCTTGAAACCAGCAATTCTCACTCCCAATACTCTTGTTGTGTCAATCTGGCAGAGAAGTTAACTGAAAACACCCTCTACTGGCTGGATAGCTGCCTCTACAAAACACTGGTTGCTTCTACACAAGACACTACTGCACAATGGCCACTGCACATTTATTTAGTACTTGCATAAACAAGTTGTATAAACAAGTACTAAATAAATGCACAGTAACCCAAGTTACTGTGCAGTAGCTCTGACGAACATCTTTTTTATGCTGCTACTGCACAGTCTCACCACAGTTTTTGCCATGTGATGCAGTAGTATCAGGCTATTGTACAGTCAGTGTCTTGTGTAGATGCACCTGCTGTTAAGGTCACACTGTTTCCACAGGGACCAAGTGCGTATGTGTATAGGTGGAAGCATGTTGGTGTATATGTGACAGTAAGCAAAAGGGTGTGTGTATGATTTTTCAGCAATAGGCAGCTAGCTATAAAAACATCATAATGTACAGACCATTCATAGTTTCATAGTTTCTAGGGTCGGAAGGGACC
>NW_017729034.1:1916134-1917442 GCF_001723915.1 Gavialis gangeticus
ATGGAAAATATGTAGGAGAGACCAAACACCAACTGTGCACCAGAATGAATGGGGACATATCTCCTGCCCTTCAGGCCTGCTCATGCTGGCTGCTGTGGAGTGGCCCACTTGCCCTATTGGACAGGCTTGCCTAAGAGGGGCCTGGTTTTCAGGAAAGTTGCCATAAGTGAATATGGAGCCTTTCTCTTACCTAGGTTGCTGCCACACAGGTGATTGATAGACTGAAAAAATGACAGGGAATGTAACGGCACCCTGAAATGTGACAGTGATAAATAGGGTCAGCCAAGGGATAGCATAAAAGCATTGCAATTTAATGGTGAGCCAAGCATTAACATGACACAAGCTGCTGCATCCTCTTCAAACCTACATCCACCCACCCAATCCTGTGCTGGAAGTCTCACAAATACAAGTGACTAACCAAATCCAGCAGTGATGAATTCCATGGTCCCAAAAAGCACTGTACTGGCATTTGGTGTCCCACAGGCAAGTGTCTGATAAACAGAGCTGGGAATTGATTAACATTAAACCTGTCCATGATTGATCAGAAATTCAGGATCCCAAAACAATGCTGGGCTCCAGATACATCTGGAAGATAAACTTCTGAAGAAAGGCAGTGAGAAAAGACCATTTCCACAGTGTGCCTTACTGGAATATATGACCCAGACACCACAAAGCCGGGACCTGGGGAAACAGTTTGGGGCACAGCCACTGCAGCAGGGGGCTATAATTTTTGTTATGTGCACATGAGGAAGTCCAGATTGACCTTATGGAGGGATGCAAGACTGTTCAGAGGGGATTATGAGGATCATTAGGGGAACCTGGAAGGAAGTGTGCTTGTCTGCATCTGTCAGGAGGCCCTCCCTGTGTCCAGGGAATGCTTGCTTCACTGCTCCTCTTGCAGCTCTGCTGTGAACTTATGCTTTGCTCAGACACTTTTGCCCAAAGTTTCCTCTCTCTCCAGGCAAGCTGTACAGTACCTTTCAGGCTAGCAGGCCATGAGGAAAGCTTACAGGGCAAGCAAGACTCACTTGGTCCACATCTCAAGAAAGTGGGCTGAGGGGAGGCAGCAGTGAGTGAAAGAGAAGAGCAGGAAGGACACTTTATTTTTTCTTAAGAACTTGGAGAAGCTACTTCAAGCCCCTTTCTGTTCCTACATTCTTACCCTACCACCCAGAGCCTGTAGAGCAACTTCCAACCCAGTGGTTCCCTCTGAGACTCATTGTCCCCATCCTTTTTATGTGGCAGCACAGATCAGTGCTCAGTCAGGATGCTGGGAAGAGCAGTCAGCCAGGTCTGACCGCTCATGTA
>NW_017729034.1:1919146-1919451 GCF_001723915.1 Gavialis gangeticus
TAGGGCATTTGGTACATTGGATGAGGCATATTACATTTCTGGAGGTGCAGCTGTAAGATCCAGGAATGCTGATGGCTCTGTTGTGGGGTGTAGTAATTGTGGGGGTGGTAGAGATGTGTTGCCAGGTTTTGCATTTCTTGACATGGTCTGGATCCATTTGGTGTGTTCTGGGCCTGAGGAAGTTTGCTGGTGATGAGGTTAGCGAGGTTTGGTGCTTGTTTGAAGGCTAGGATGGGTGGCTCTGGGAAGATCTTTTTAAGAGTAGGGTCTCTTTCTAGTATAGGTTGCAATTGCTTGAGGATTTT
>NW_017729034.1:1919691-1921023 GCF_001723915.1 Gavialis gangeticus
CAGTGGTATCTGAGGGCTTGGCTGTATATCACAGCTTTTTTGGTGTGTTTAAGGTGATTGCTGGTTCTGTGCAGATATGTATGTTGGTCTATGGGTTTCTTGTATAACGTGGTCTGTATTTTACCATTCTGGATACTGATCATAGTGTCTAAAAAGGAGATGTTGGTGTTGGAGTATTCTAGAGAAAGTTGGATGGAGGGATGGTGATTGTTGAATTTCTGATTGTTGAAGATCACTTAAAAACATGTCAAAGAATGAGATAGGCTAAAGTCATTAAGCTGAGGGATGTTTGGACCTGAGGGTTTGGCATGGCCCATTGTAGAGACACAGGCCAGCTGGGAAGTTTGGATTCAAGTCTTTATTTAACATGCTGTTAGAATAGAAGGAGTTCAGTTTTGTGGGGTTTTGGTTTGGGTCCATCTTTTACTGAGAGGAAGATGTTTCACTGCACTGAGTAAATTCTGCCTTTGCATTTACAAGGCAGGACATCTCAGAATCACTATTGATAGTTTTTCAAAAGGTCTGGATAATTTTCTTCCCACAAGCAGTATCTGTAATTCTTGAATCTAAGCCTTGGTCTACACTAGGGGGTACAAACTTTTTAGGTAGGTGTGCCACAAATTAGCCCTGCACCCTCCCCAAGTGTCACTGCAACCCTTTTTCTGATTTGCTACTCAGTGGGCGCAGTATGGGTGCACGTCTACATGTGCATGCCCATATTGTACAGTAAATATGGTGACTTATGCTGACTTGAGTGTAAATTTGATACCTGAATCATGCAGGTATCAAATTTATGCCTGATTAGTTACTGCACAGTAAAACACATGTAGACACCTTACTGCGCAGTAACACTGTGTGTGTGGACTGGCTTGGGACTAAAGTTAGACCCGCTGTACATTACACACTTTTCCTGACACAAATAAATTGCTCAGGGGTGTGTAAGGTGTGATCCCAGGCCAACATAGCTGTGCCAGCAAAAATCCTTAATGCAGAGTGTGGACACTTTTGTAAGGGGGTAAAAGGAGATAGGTCTTCATTGTATATCAACTGCTTACTGGTAACTGCCCATGTGCAGACACAGAGGGTGTAGACAAAAGTGCAGATCCCCATTGTAACTGAGATCACTTTTCAGGAAGCATTCTGAGTTACAACGATCCCCTGGACCAGCTAAAAGGGAGGCGTACACCCAGTGGAAGGGAGGGGCCATCACCAGGGAGGATTATACTGCGGAGATGCGGGGGAGGAGTCAGGAAGGCCAGGGCGGAGATGGAACTAGGACTAGCTTTCTGGAACATGGACAACAAGAAGTCCTTTTTTAAATACATAGGGGGC
>NW_017729034.1:1922438-1922679 GCF_001723915.1 Gavialis gangeticus
CTATGAAACTATCTGCTCAGGTCCCTTCCAACCCTACTAACTATGGAATTATGACCAAACAGAAGTTCACTGTTGGGTCCAGGTGGGGGGGAAATCCAGCTGATGGCTGCTCCTCTCTCCCACCTGGGTGCTGTTTTCAGAATGGGAGAGAAGTAAGGGAGCAGAGGAAGCTCATTTTAGGGGGTTCCCCAGCCAGTGCTGGACGATGAGGTGGGTGGACTGGAGCTCTGTAGTGACAGTT
>NW_017729034.1:1922872-1930947 GCF_001723915.1 Gavialis gangeticus
CCCCCCCCCCCCCCCCGAGGTGGGAGGGTCTTCAATCTACCCACTCTCCAGCATCAGCTTGTAAAACCCCAGACTGAAGTCCCTCCATTCCCTTTCCCCACTTCCATTTTGAAAATAGCTTCAAGACTGAGGGGTTGTGCAGACACAAATTACTGGAGCCACTCTGTTCTGAAATGTCTTCATTTTAACCCTCATGCAATGAGGGTTCAGATTTTCATGGGATTGGGCCCTTTTAAAGTGCTTTTCAGCTGTGCACTTCTGTTTGTTCACAGCTGGAGAGTGCTTTCAGGGGCCAGATCAGCCTAACTTCTGTCTGCACCCTCAGACCCCCTGGCAGGTGAATCCTAACCAGTGGTAATTTAACCCTCTTTCACTGAGGGGTAAGCTCCCATGGTTTAGCGTTTATTTAGAAGGGGGTAAGAGCATGCATGTTCACAGTACTGCAAAGCTGCCACTTGCCTTTTCAGCCCAAAGTAACTTGTGTGTATGTCCCAACCGTAGATGTAGCTTATGGCAGCAGGTCTGTGATTTTATTGGTAGAGCTTTTTTTATTCGTTGGGAAGGTTTGGGTGGCCTAGGTATTATACTAGCAAAAGCACAGTTTGGCTGATAAAAGCTGTGTCTATACTAAGTGTTCTTTGCTGACAGGATACAGTGGTATAGCTATGCTGGGAAAGCATTTCAAGTGTAGGATGTGGCGTGGCCTAAGGGCAACCAGCCCTCAAGATCTGTGGCATCTATTGATTTTCTTCCATTTCATCACCCCACCCCAAGCAAATAGCATTGGATACGTTTATTACAGGGAGGTGGAGGAGTATGTTTTCTCCTGTAGCTACCTACATTCACTACTGCCAGAAGGAGGAACTGAATTAGATAGGTGGATCCATCCTTGGGGCACTTATGTCCCTGTATTTTCAATGGGTATGTTACTCTGACATATGCATAACAGCTGTATTCCAGGCAGCCTATTCTTCCAGGGTGTTAAATCCCCCACAATTCTTACTGAAGTCAGTGGGAATTGTGAGTACTCAGTACCTTGCAGAATCCAGGTCTGCAAAATATTTAGG
Source organism: Gavialis gangeticus (assembly GCF_001723915.1). Lineage (NCBI taxonomy): Eukaryota > Metazoa > Chordata > Crocodylia > Gavialidae > Gavialis > Gavialis gangeticus. The sequence goes on from NW_017729034.1 coordinate 1,923,940, forward strand.
CACGTAAAGATGCAAAGAGGTTCCCAGTGGGATTTTTAAAAGCACCTAAGTGAGCTGGGTACTTAACTGTGCATTTTAGCTATCTAAATATCTTTGGAAATACAGCCCCCAGTTCCTACTCTTTAAGCTTGACTTTCAGGCTTTTAGCAAAAATCAAAAGGATATTTGTGCAAATCAGGAACATGCTGCATGAAGAATAAAACTTTGGAATATGAGACAAATACTGTTGTAGTTGCTGTTAGACTTTAAGGGCTTGATTATGGGATTTTTGCCACTGGCTTCTGTGGGAGGAGCAGTAGGGACCAACTGCTTAATATGCCATGAAAAGGCATAATAGTTCTTTACTGGATTTGAAAAGGTCCACTGATTGAAAGGGTAACTACAGGCAAACAATGACAATATTATGCAACGTGTGTAATGAAGTGTTTAAGATGGATTCTTTTAAACCCACAAAATGAGGAAGCTCAGAGCTTCTCAAATAAGTTTAGTTCTTTCTTTACATATGCAAGGTATATACAGTAAGATCTTTTATAATATGATCACATGAGACTTGGGTCGCAAGGCCACAGACCTGGAGATTCCAGTCCAAACACATGTAACCCACTTGGCCCTGTGGGGTGTGTGACTGGGCATGATGCAGAGAAATAAGTCTTGTCAGCTGACTTGGGAGGGCTCAAGTATAGTGCTGAGTCACACACGTGGGGCCACATGAGCCATCTGTTTAACAGGTTTGCAAGCCTGGTCATGGACAGAAGCATGTGTGTGTGAGACTTATTTCCAAGGAGTGTACCCTTTCTCACTCAGAAGGCAGACATGCCATTTGGCAACCCCACGCTTCTGTGGGACACTCCATGAGCTCCAGCAATGCAGCAATCACGAGCTGCCTGCTACCTAGAGCTATGTAGAAAAAACATTTAATGCTGTATCTACATCCAAATCACTGAATCTGTCCAAATATGTCCGAATTGATTCAGAGGGTTTCAATTTGATTCGGAGAGATTAAAGGGTCCTCTGATTTGATTCAGATTCAGAGATTCGGCCACTGAATTGGGCCAAATCTCCACCAAATGGAATTGGGAACAAAAGCTTTACACAGCCCTACTGAACACTTCAACTCCTATTGACTTCAAATAGGAGCTGCAGCTGCTCCCCACATCTGAAGGTTGGGCATAAGGAATTTCAGGTCAGGGGGCCTATTATAGATTCATTCAAAATCAGTAATCCCTCAAAACTTGTCTCTACTGACTAGTGTTTCCACATATGAAGATGGGGTTTACCTTTAAGTTACATAAAACAGGACCAGATTTTCCAAGGAGCCCCATACACTCTAATTGAGGGCAATGATACCAGTTAGGGGCTGGAGGTGAAGCTGTTGACAATGTGGCCACTTTTGAAGTGCCTGAAGAGCAACCAAGCTCTTTTGCAAACTTAACTGTCAGTCTGGGGCAGAAGCAACAGGACATGAAAGCCTTGTATAAATACTTTTCTCGAGATGAGAGTACGTCATTTACTTTGCTCACACTCAAGAGCTAGCCAGAGCTCTTGTGTATGTATGTGATGAATCCTGTATCCATCATTTGAACATGCTAGTTGCATAGGTTTTGTCAAATAGCTGTACTGACAGTTTCCTTTTCATCAGCAAGAGTTTCGTTAAACTAAGAAACAAATCACAGCATGTGATTAGATCCTCACTGGGCGTAAATTGGTATTGTATTCGGAGGATTTACCCCATCCATGGATTTGGCCCTCACTGTTTAGGAATATGCGTGTAGAATACACCCGCCCACCCATCCACCCACACACATATTCCTTCCTATTCAATTGCAACAGTTTTATATTGAGATCTTGTATGGAGGGCCAATTTAATTATTTTAAAGGGTAAATACTGAGTCTGTTGATTTGCAGTGTGCAGTGAATTGCTGTTCTCACTAGCCTTTAGGTATATCTACACAGCAGCAGCAACAAGCTCAATTTTACTGCTGAGGAAATAAGCCCGATCCACCCACTCTTGTCCCATGTACCCATTAACCCCTGAAATAAGGCTGTGGGAATGCCCTGGGGTTTCTCCAAATTGGTGTTCTTTGGCACATGAAAAATGCATGTCTTGAACAAGGAGGGACCCTCAGGGTGAGCAGGACTTATTTCCCTTGTGGCTTGACTGAGCATTCCACTCCTGTAATGTAGACATCCCCTTTTTGACTAATTTGGAGAGATGGAGGTGAAGAGCCACAAGTGTAGTTCAGAATTCAATGCAGAGCTGTCAAAAAGCAAGTGATGCAACTGACATCCCACTTCCAGCCAGTGATCTTGGGAGCTGACCGAAAAGATTCCAATTCTGCAAACGCTTCCTAGTGATTGCTTACCATGAGTGATGTGTTTACTGCAATACAGAACTGCACTGACGCCAAGAGAACAGCTTGTGACATTATACCTGCTCATATACATTTGTTGGATCAGATCCTTTGTCACAAATGCCTCCAAATGCGAGGCTCTTGGCTACACAATTTATCATGATGTGGGATTGCTTTTGGGTTTTCCCTCTAGCTTGCTCCTTTGACCTTTTGGCTAGGGGCAAGTGAGAATAGGGAGCATCTGAACTCCAAGGCTAGTGGCAGATATTCAAAAAGCCTGAGCATGAAGTGCTTCAATCTTTGCAGGTTAGTCTAATGTGGCTAGGCTGAACTGGTTTGTAACTGCACAGACATCTCCTCTGGACTGAGAAAATGCAGGCACATGCCTGCAGTGGCTCAGGGTAGAAGCGGGGGGGTGCTAGAGCAGCCATCCCTTCCCTTCCAGAGTGCTGAGTTGGGGGGGGGGCAGGACCTGGCAGGATGCTCTGGTTAGGGAGAGGGTTCCCCCCCACACTCCCGTGCTGCTTTTGACCAGCAAGGGAGCCAGCAGGGAGTTGATAACACAGAATTTAGCACCCCATCAAGAAAACAAAATCCTCTCTCATTAGTTCAAGCTCTTCTTAAACAACTTTTTCCAAGGAAGGAATAGAGGGACATTACCAGTTGAGCTGTTGATTAGCTCCAAAAAGCTCTAAGCAGACAGTGTCCTGTCTGCCTTTGTCTCCATCTGCCTTACACAGACACCTGTCAGCATTAGCTAGTATACTACATGCTAGCTAACATCTGTGCTGTGGGAGACGGGAGGGAGGAAATCCCTGCTTGAGCAGGGTGGGGGAGTGGAGCAGAGGGAAGCCAGGCAGAGGGGTGGGGCCAACCCCGCTCTGGAGCAGACAGCCCTGCCCCAGGGGCTGCCAAGCAGCTAGGATGTTGGGGGACTCTGGTTTAAGTTAAACCAGCAAGGGGTATGGGACAGACATTGCATAAACTGGCTTGACCCAAATCAGTTAAGTCTGATACTACATTCAACCAGGTTTATCTCAAACTGGTTTCAGCCATTTTCAAACTGGTTTATGTGCACTGAACATCTGTTCTGTTATGGGTTTAAATCAGTTTCTGATCATTTAAACTGGTTTATGTGTAAGGTCTGTCCCTAGCCCAAGTCTTCTAGGCTTGGGGCTTGCATGCAGGATGCCTGCAATGGATTTTGGAATATCTGAAGCCACAGGCTGAAGTCTGGGAGCTAGGATACTTGCTGGTAGTAGCACCAAACAGACTTGAATGATTGAGTTGTGCTCACTTGATAGAATTTGGAAATGATTTGGCTCATATGGCCTGACACACAAAATTTCAACAACAAAAAAATCCTTTGTCACTAATGCATTCAACTGGTGCTTAAAGTTAAAGCATATGGGTTAATCAACAAAATTGTTTGTGAGAATTGAAGTTGTATGTAAAATTCCTAGAATTCTCAGATTGTCACGGGTTCTTAGTTAATCAACAATTTTCAAGATGTTAATGAAGCCAAGTAATCTAGATTTCCCTCATTTTCTCTCACTGTGGAGACAATAGCATTGCAGCATGGTCCTCTGAAGACAATCCTATTACTCTAATTTTCAACAGCACTCCCTGGTGTGTCTAGAAGAGTGATCTGCAATTACAAAGGTCATTCTATCACAGCCAGCATGCTGTCTGGGTAGAAATGTTAGACAAGGCTGGTGGGAGTCATGACAGACTGCCTGTCTCATTGAGGCTAAGGACAGATGTTGCATTTGTGCTTGTGCTTGTCCTGGAACATAAAAGTGACAGGATTGGCATGTACACACGTCATCCATTCAGTCAGGATTTAGTGAGTAGCTGAATGTACTGCCACATTTTTGCCATTGATCCAATGATGCAATTCCAGGACAACCTTTCAAACACACTTTGCAATGTCCTGGACCAAACTATTAACACGCCCATTTTTTTTGTGGACATGTACTCATTGCCAGGTTGGGTACAATGTAGTTTCTTGCTTCCTGTCTCAGGAAGAGGGTCAAGAAGTGAATGGGCCTCATCCTTAGACCACTGTCTGTACCTGAAAAAAATGGAAGTGTAATTTTTTGCCAGTAGTCTTCCACTAAAGACAGCAGAGATTGGAGGTTGTAGATGAGGCAGAAACAGGCATTTTTGCCTCTTCTTATAAGAGCAGTGTAATGACAGCTGGCCAGAAACTGGCCAGTCCCAATCAAGAAATGAGGGCAAGTCATCCCTGGCATAAGTGCCACCAGAGCAAGCCCAGAGCAGCACCCTGGTCTCAGTTGGGCTGAATGAGGCATTCAGAGTAGACAATTCCCTGAAGCCACAAGTAAAAGGCCCTACCTGCTTCTGCCCTTAAAAACCAGGCCTAGCCCGCAATTTCCTTGTTTGAGCAGAGACAAAAGTTCCTGCTCCTGACCCTCTGTGGGTTTCCTTGCTAATCTTCTGGTTTTGACTCCTGGTTCTCACTCCAGTTAGACCCTTAGCAGTCCCTGATTCCTGGCTTTTGATCCCAGGTAGCCTTCAACTTACCTTGTTTCTGGCTTTAGTTTCTGAGCCCAGCTTCTCTGACTTTGGCTGTGGCTTCTGAATCCAGTTCCAGCACCAGACCCCTCTGGACCCCAGCTCCTTGGGAAACCAGCCTGGACTACAACCGTGCTTCAGGTAACTAACCCCTAGGCAAGACTAACTAACCCCTTGTGCATAACAATCAGGTGGTAAAACTGCCTGTGGACTGTCTATAATGCAGTATTCATGACTGGTAGCATTGCTGGAGCTGTAATGGTAGAGGATTATGGGTCCAAATTTTGCTACTGTAGACACAGCCCCCAGGAATTTGTTCCCCAGTGGTACGATAACGCTTGTTCGCTAGCTGGCTTTGGGGCAGCACCTCAGACATCAACACCACTGCTGTCAGGAAGCAGAAAGTCTGTTAGTTTTGGCAGTGCCCTGTTCTGAGCCTCAGCTGTCTCAGCCTGCTGCTGCTTGTCTAAGACCTCCTTAGGCAAATTCACTGCCTGATATTTCTTTCCCTTTTGGAATTTGGAGAAGGTGTTGCCTGTTTCTCCAGTCTGTTGTCTGTCCGGGGGACAACCTCATATGATTTCACGGCTATTTCTTATGATACCACTGCTGTTTGCAACCATTGTTTCCCCCTTATAGATACATAGAATATAATGTACATGAAATAGTTGTGGCTCCCCCAACCCCAACTTATATCACACTTTCTACTTTGCCTTCTGTCTCTTTATATATCTGTGAGCCCTCAGTCATTCTGACATCAACAGATATTCTTGTTTTCAGTATTTTGGTGGAAAAAAAACATCAGCAGATGAGAACCAGTGCTTCACTGGTGCCATTCTGTGATTTTACAGTAATAAATATAGAACAGAGCCTACTGCATTCATTTTAGCAGACATATTATTTTGACACCATTTTCTATCAACCCATTGAGGTTTGAATAATAGGGAATGCTATGGCTAACCTTGTACTTCATTGCAAATTGTTTAAATTCATTCCAATTAAAGTGTGGCCCATTGTCAGATTTTACTATATCAGGTATCCCATGTTCACTTGGAGTATCCTCTGGTAAGGGTATCTCAGGGAAGTAAGAATAATAGTTTCAAGTAAGTAAAAAGGAGTTTTTTCCCTAGCCTGTATACAGCTGTAATGGTGGAGGATTATGGGTCCACATTTGTCTACTGTAGACACAGTCCACTGGAACATAGACAAATCTATACCTATTTAGTATAGGCAAATTTATGCTTACTTTGCTCAATGAGGACAATATTTTCCTGTGCCACTAATCTGAGTGCTTTTGCTTATATTAGTCTATGATGTTGGCATATGTGACAAGCCATAACAGTATTCTTAGTGATGCTGTTCATGTGAGACCAGTGCTCATTAAAGCGATTTAGATACTCATCTACATGTGCGCTCACTAAGGCACATTAACATGGTGTGTGGGACGACTTGGGACTAAAGTTAGTCCCAAGTCAGTCAACATACACCGTGTTAATGCCTGATTGCCAAAAAGGAGGTGTACACCCGGTGGAAGGGAGGGGCTATCACCAAAGAGGAGTATACCACCACCGCTCGGGTCTGTAGGGGGCCTGTTAGAAAAGCTAAGGCAGATACGGAGCTTGGCAGGATATACTGGGCAATCTGGTGGTTGCACCAGAGGAGAAAGCAGATTTTTTTAACAAATTCTTCACCTCCATTTTCTTGTGCAGGGACTGGGACTCCCCAACCAAGATTCTAGACGGACTCGGGAGAAATGCCGCCAGGCCTAAGGTTGGGGAGGACCAGGTTAGAGAGCTTCTGGAGGGGCTGGACATGTTCAAATCAGCAGGTCCAGATGCTCTCCACCCCAGGGTGTTGAAGGAATTGGCATGGGTTATTGTGGGGCCCCTGGCATAGCTTTACAAGCACTTGTGGTGCTTTGGCCAGGTGCCCGATGACTGGAAGAAAGCCAACGTGGTCCCCATCTTTAAAAAAGGGAAGAGGGAGGACCCGGTCAACTATAGGTCTGTTAGTCTTACTTCAATCCTGGGGAAACTCTTTGAGAAGATTATCATGGAGCACATATGTGATGGGCCAGCAGCAGGGATGATGCTCAAGGGCAACTAGCATGGTCATTAGG
>NW_017729034.1:1932432-1939207 GCF_001723915.1 Gavialis gangeticus
TTTGAACTAGCTATTCTGAGGGCGAGTTCCTCCAGTTTGTCCCTTCCAACCCTACATCTATCAATGCACCTTGGCATATCTACATATGCATTAAAGTACTTTAGCCATGAACGCTGCATGCCCCCAGAGGCTGGGCAGGGCACGGTGAGCTCCTGTAAGCGGCAGCAGGAGCATGATGGCAGCAAGTGGGGAGCTCCCGCAGGCAGCTGCAGCACTGTTGGCAGCAGGTGGTGTATGGTGAGCACTGATCAGTGGTCAGCGACCACCCGCAGATGCTGACACCGCTGTTGTCATCGGCCAGTGGTGGTTGTGGACCACCTGCAGGCACCACCGGTGGTGTCAGTAATGAGTGGGGAAGGGGTGAGTGGCAACTGCCTGCAGGTGCTGCCAACAGTGTCAGTGGCACCTTTCACAGGGGGTGCACCGCCACGCTCAGGGGGTGCACGTGCACCCACGTGCACCCCCTACGCATTGCCAATGACTTAAGCTATTCATTCCTAAACTTGATACTTTCTTTTGCAGGTATCAGATTTATGCATGAGTAGCCTAAAATCACCATTTTTAAGGTGCATTAAGGGCATGCATGTGTAGACCCACACCATTAATGTGCCTTAAAAATGGCTAATGCACCTTAAAATGGCATGTATAGATGTGCCCTTAGTGTCTTTATACAAAATCCCATCTACTACTGAAAGTGACTCCTTAATTTGATAATATGGGCTTGGAGTTAGGCTTCCTGTTCATCCTTTGTGAATACCCCACTACTTATTATTAGCTGTATGTCTTATTATTAGCTGTATCCCTGATAATCAGAGTCCATATTTTATGTGAAACCAGACAGGTTTTTAAAAAATATATATATTGTCCATTTAAAAGCATTGTTGTTTCACAGTGCTGTCTGGTTTGTGTTCAGTACACAAGTTTTTATCTCTTTGGTGTTTAAAGAGGGTATTATGATCAGTGTATGATTGATCTGAGAAAAATCAGCAGAATAATAATCTTCTACCAAGAGGTGGTTTCCATACCACCACTGATTCTGAAATTGTACTATAAAGACTATATAGATTTCCCCCAATGAGTGATTTAAGTTTAGTATGAATGTGAAAGTTATAAAAGCAATTCAGCAATCCATGGCAGAATATCTCCCCAGATAGAATGCTTAAGGATGCTTTTTTCTGATCCACTTTCAGAAGCAATGTTTTATTCATTTACAAGTGAACTTTAATCTCCAGTACAAAAAGGAGACATCTTATCCAGCATCTCAGGAATTTATGGACCTCTGCAGTCTGCAGGGGCAGATCCAGGGAGGGTACACTGGTACCCATCCTTTGCTTCCTGCTCCACCCAAACTTTAAAAATAAATGCCCAGGAGATGCATAAGCATTTCTATTCAGACAGCACTGAGAGACTCAATTGACTTCATGGCTCTCTATCATCTCTCTGATTCCTGCTAATCTCTCTCTATTCCGCACGTGTTATCAACCCTCAATTCTTTTTAATGGTCATGATGTTCTACTATTCAAAACTAACCTTTCTTATTAGGGCCCTACTCGATTCAGATTCAGCCTGAATCAGGGACAGTGATTCAATTTGTTGATTCGGATCACTGTCCCTGATTCGATTCAGCCAAATCAGAATCTGAAGATTCAATGCTGATTCAGAGAATCAGCAATTCAGACACAGACACAGCTTTAAATGTTTTTTCTACATGACTCGAGATACCAGTCCAGCTCGTGAATGCTGCAATGCTGGGGCGGATGGAGTATCCCACAGGAGTGCTCGGTGGTGAACCTGGAAGTGGACCAGAAGCAGTATGGCTTGGCAATTGGCCATGGGGGGACCCTGGGTGCCCCCTGAGACCCAGGAGGCACCAGTTGCCCAGCTGCAGGCGTACGGGGGGGGCGGGACCTGGACGGATCCCCAGCAAACCTGGAAGTGGACCAGAAGTACTCCGGCTTGGCAATTGGCCATAGGGGCACCCCGCATGCCACCCCAGACCCAGGAGACCCCAGTCATCCAGCCACAGGGGTGTGGTGGGGGGGCCCGGTGCAATCCCCAGCAGACCCGGAAGTGGGCTGGAAGTGCTTCTGGTCCACTTCTTGGTCTGCTGCCAAGTGCACTGGGGAGCCCCCTACACTCCTGTGGGATGCTCCATCCACCCCAGCATCACAACTTTGACAAGCCGCCTCCTACCTAGAGGTATATAGAAAAAACATTTAAAGCTGTGTCTATGTCTGAATCTCTGAATCTTTCTGAAACTTTCCGAATCAATTCAAAGGATTCTGATTCGATTTGGAAATATTAAAGGGTCCTTTGATTCAATTCAGGTTCAGAGATTCGGCCACTGAATTGGGCTGAATCTCTGCCGAATCAAATCAGGGACTGAAGCTTTGCAGCATTTTCTTATGTAATTTTGTGGTGTGTTAGCTATGCCTAGTAATGTCTTTTCTCTATTTCACAGCCCTGCAGAGTGTTTTTAGCTTTAGTTAAAAATATTAACTCAGGAATAGTAATACTAACTCAGGTGTAGAATGGCTGACAGTGACATATTGAAGGCACTTTCAAGATGCTGAAGAAGGCTAGATTTTGATTTATGAATCTGAAGAAGAAATGTACATTTAACCATTATCACTACAGGACTAATGACACAATGTCTTTTGACTATATTTTTGCCTAGCTTGTTGTGTTTTTTAAAAACATAATATATCATCTAGCAAATGAGGCACATTCCAATAGTTGTATTTGTTTTTTCTTTGATTTAAACTGAAAAATACAGTGCTAGCCCCTTGGCGTATTTAATGAAGCTACTATTATTTCTTTAACTGGAGAAATATGTGTTATGCTCTATATAATGATGCACCACACCATTTACACCCCCTTTTTCAAAATCCTGGATCTGCCCATGATAGTCTATTGTCTTATAAATCATTATGACACAGAGCCAACAAAGGATATTTTAGCCAGAACTGGGTGGTTCAGGGGCTTGGGAATGGAGGAAAAAAATCTCTTCAACTCTAGGTTATTGGTTAGGATCTCAGCCAAATCAATAGGTACTGAAAGTCATTACTATCTGAGTGTTTTCTTGTGATCTACTATAAATGGCATTGGTGGTTGTTGAGTGGTTTCTAGTGGGCAGATGTATATATCACATGAGGATGATGCAAGGACCTGAGTGTAAATCTACAACTTGAGAGAAGCTTCATCAAGTCCCTGTTCCACCACTGACTTCCTGTGTGACCTTAGGCAAGTCTGTTCCACTATATCTTAGTTTTGCATTCATGAAATGCAGATAACAGCACTTCCCTTCATCACAGGTACTCAGACACTAGACAGAGGACTAACAGTTTACAGATGCAACAAGGAGGTTAAAGACTGAAAGAACTACGGAGACTGAAGTAACTCTTTTAACCCAATAAATAGTCTTTCCATATCACAATTGAAGCTCGTTGGTAGAAAGCATTGGTGGAAAGCTTTTTTGGTTGCTTGACAGTTGGTGGAAAGTAGGATATTAATGGTTCTGTTCTTTTTCCTTACACAATCAGACAGCTGGAACTTAAATGCAGGAGCACATGAATTGGATGTAGGCATTTGTTGCCTTGACAATAGTGGTCGCAGGCAGGGCTATGGAAACTGTGGGTCGCAGTGGTGAAAGTAATTGATAACACCTGTTCCAAAAGTGAAGAGAGAGGTGTTTAAAGATCACAGCAGTCTCTCAGCTGGGAAAATATATTTCTATAAAGGTGTGAAGTATGTGGTAAGGAGGAAGGGGATAGATGTATATTTGGTAGTATGAACAGAGTGGGGTAGTGTTATTTGAGTGGAGGAAGGGGGTGTGAGAGGATGTGGGAGGGGTGTATGTGTAGGGAAGTTCATAAGAGTGCTTTGGTATGGTGAAGAATGGGGGTTTTTGTAGCTCATGATTAGGATCACGGGAGTAGCTGTATGACAAGAGAGGAGAAGAAATAAGATGGAAAGAAACCCATTAACCATATATAGGAACATGGTGCGGGGTGCCTCTCAGAGAGACATTACTATTAAGTTCCTACCCCTTGCTTTGGGGAAGAGACATCTCTGCAGCTATTGGGGAGACAATAATTCACCTGAAGATTGCTCCAGTACCTTTTTATTGTCACCTTTTACCATGTCAGCTATCCAGTTGCCCTAGTCCCTCAGCCAGACAGACGTCAGAGTGTCTCCTCCATTTTGGGCTCTGTCTGAGCCCTGTGCATGGTGCAAAATCCCAGAAGCCTCACACAGATAAACTGATCCCTGGGTCTGCACCCCTGCCCTGGGCTCGCCTTCTCAGGCTGCTTAGTTCCTTCAACAGCAGCTCCAATACATACCTTTCAACAGCCTGCACAGTCCTTTTTTCCAAAATGGCAACTCCATGGTCCAGTGTAAGAAGAGCTGTCAGACAGAGGATAGGACCAGATTTCATGCTGTGCCCACCTGGGCTCTGTAGGTAGAGGATCCCTATATAGGCAAGTCCTTACACACAGTACTAGTCCCACAGTACAGTCAAATGATGACTGTAAAGTGAATTAACAGGAAAGGGACTTACTGCAGAACAGTTGCTGGGTTGTAACTCTGTGGGTGCATCTAAACATTCATTAATGAATCATAGTTACTGTGCATTAAGTTTAGCACTTGCATAACCAAGTACTAAATCAACGCACAGTAACTGCTGCTACTGTGCAGTAGTGCCAGCACAGGGCTTTTTAGTGATGCTGACTGTGCAGTAGCCTAATACTATTGTGCAATAGCATATTGGCATGGGTTTTGCCCTACCCATTACTGCACAGTGTTATTAGGCTAATGCACAGTTAGCATCTCAGTAGACATACCCTATGTGTCTGCTTTTACCAGGCAGTTGCTGAAAGCTAAACTGAGGCAATTTTGACCCTACTGCATTCATGGGTAAACTGCCTAAGATTAGCTTCCACTTAAAGCAGGGTAATTGTGTGTGTACAGTTTCCTTGCATGAGCTATTCTGCAAAAAATCCCTACTCCCTGCAAACTCACTGTAATTTGATTGGGATGTGTGCATGCCATTAACTATTATAATAAAGAATAAACTTTCTCATTGTTGACTCCAGGATGAATATGAGTCATCAATGTGATGAAGTAATTAGCAGAGCTAACTGTACTTTGTTATGCATTAGTAGGTGCATCACAAACAGGTCCAGGAAGGTGATGCTTCCCCTCTATGCAGCATTGGTCAGGCTGCAGCTGGAGTACTGCATCCAATTCTGGGTGCCACAATACAAGAAGGATGTGGACAACCTTGAGAGGGTCCCTAGGAGCACCACTTGTATGGTTAGAGGCCTACAGGGAAGGCCCTATGAAGAAAGGCTGAGGGACCTGGACCTTTTCAGCCTTCGCAAGAGAAGGCTGAGGGGGGATCTTGTGGCAGAATACAAATTCACCAGGCAGGGGGCAGCAGGGAATAGGAGATACTTTGTTTACCAGGGCATCCCTTGGAATAACCAGGAACAACAGCCACAAGCTGATAGAGAGCAGATTCAGGTTAAACATCAGAAAGAACTTCTTCACAGTTAGGGTTGCCAGAATCTGGAATGGACTTTCAAGGGAGGTGGTGCTCTCTTCTACCTTGGGGGTCTTCAAGAGGAGACTGGACAAGCACCTGGATCATGTGACCCCAGCACTTTTTCCTGCCATGGGCAGGGAGTTGGACCCAATGATCCATTGAGATCCCTTCTGACCCTAACATCTATGAATCTATGAATTAATTTTCCTTTTCATTTAGTTGGTGTCTAGGTCTAAACTATGGCAACCCAGATCATGACCAAGGCTATTTTTCAATATGTTCTAACCTCCAATATATTCCACTGTTACACGTATATGAAAGGATCAGGGAAAGAACACTTAGCTCTGAATTCTGGGTGGGTCTGAATCTTGCTTGTATCTGTGCTTTCATTCACTAAGATGAATTTTTGGCTCTGGAAAATTACCCTATGACATTCTCATGTTAAAATATGGAGGCTCTCAAAATGTTGCCCTGTGGGTTCAGGCCAACTCTCAGGATCTCAATACTGTGCTGTTAGATAGGAGGGTGTGACACAATTGCACACATACAAACACACAAATCAATTAGGTGCATACACACACACACACTACCAACTCAGGCACATACACATCCAAACCAGCCTAGGCGCATGCATACCTATCACCAATTCAAGCACATACACACTACACACCAAGAATTAGACAACAATCAGTTGTCAATACCCACACACTTTGTACACATACACAGATCACTAATTCGTATATCACACACACAATGACATACACAATGTGTGTATTCACCAGTTCACACACATACCACCCACCTACACATACACCCAGGCGAGTTCCTAACTTGGATGGTACGGTGTGTGTATGTGTGTGCTTGGGGTACCTGGGGTACTTGGGGGAAGGTTAAGGTGAGAGAGTTAAAGTGCAGGGAGTGAAAGTTGCCAGAACTGAGATTAGAACTGGTAGACTAGAGAAAACCTGGGCTGAGGAACTGAGGCATGGGGTTACTTAAGGTCAAGTGGCCCCAGGGTTACTCAAGGTTACTGGTGCCAGGGAAAAAGCCTGGTGGTAAGGAGGAGACAGCCAGGAAACAGAGAGAGGCAGAAACCTGGGAACTTGGGGCTGGAAACTGAGGCAGAGAGCTGAGAGATGGGGGGTGCAGATAAGTGGTGGCAAGGAGGAAACAGCCAGGAAACAGCCAAAAACCTAACTTGGGGTTTCAAAATAACAGGTTTATTAA
>NW_017729034.1:1940104-1976041 GCF_001723915.1 Gavialis gangeticus
AGAAATGGTTGGGGAAGGGGAGGGAATGCATTTTAAAAGAGAAAAAAATAAAGAAAAACTGGGGGTTTTGCTACAAAGTGGCAAATGTTCAAATCCAGGCTGGTAGAATCTCCCTTACCCCATCATGCATCTAAGATTGATAAAAAGAGCCTTATGCAGTTTGCACCATATGGGCATGTCCCCACGAGTGAGAACGTGTTTTTCCCCAGGGACAAATGTTCTGTGCCGCTGCTAGTTGTCCTCAGGGAACGTCCTTGCAGATGCAGTCTGGTGGAGTAGGGAGGCTTGGGCCAGTAGAGGTCTGGGGGCCTCCCAGGGTTGCATCTGGGAGTACAGAGCCTGGCCAGAAGTTGGAGCATGGCTCTGGCCAGCCAGTCTTTGGCTTCAAGCAGTGCATGCTGGTTCCATATGTGCCACCCCACTTTTTTCTGGCACTTTTTTTTTTGACACCAGGATCTTGCTGGTTTGATATATCCCTACATATTTGCATTTAATTAGTTCTGCATAAACACCTTTCTGTCTAATCTGTTTGGCCTAAAACTATCTACACTGTGACCATAGTGTGCCTCCAGAGCCAAAACATGGTAGGGGTCATTCCAGATTGCTGCCTGTGGCTGCCCAGCCCAGAAACTGCAGGGTGCAGAGACCATTGTGTGGCTTTTATTGTTGGTGAGGACTGTACCAAGTGTTTTCTATCCTTTTATTAAAAGTGGTCCAAGTGTGAGCAAAGATGGACATGGGCATTTCATTTTAATGATTAGTTTAAAAAAAATACAGTGTAAATGTATCTTACAAGTCATTATTTGCCAGCGAGTCTTTCAGCTTTGTAGAGTTGTACCATTGTGCATCAGCCCCCAGGTAGTGGCTTGCCTTGCTATGATGAATTTGCCCCAGTGAAGTCAGTGGAAACTTGAAAAATACATCCTTTGAAAACCACCTGGTAAGATGAAATGAAAACAGCCTTTGACTCAGTGATACCAGATGATCCAAGAGAAATTGCTCTGAATTGGAATGAGCATGTTTTGCTTTAAGCCATGTCTATACTCTCTTTGACCATGCTAGGATATGAAGCTGTGAGAACACCCTGAAGTGGCTGCTGGTGTGCATGAGCGAGCATGCCTAGGTCTAAGAGCGTTTCTGAGCATGTGCTAGACAGTGGCCATGTTACCACTTGAGGCATTTGGCATATGCAGAGTGGGATTGAGTAGGAAGGGTGCTTTTTTTTTGTGGCGCTCCCTAGCACAATCAGAAGCAGTGTAGCTATGGTCTCAAATTCCAAAATTGTAGGCAAGTCTAAATGACTTAGAGTAAAACATCCAAATTAGTGTAGTTTACACCTTTTCCAGGCACCATTGTGTACTTGTTAGGCCAATCCTGAGTCTCAGGTTAAGCTCCCTAAGACTTGAACAGTCTAACTGCAAACGTAATGATGTAGGATCAGGTTCTTTCGGTCTAGCTAAACTTTGTATATTACGGAACTGGGGAGTGGGGAGAGAGGAAAATCAAGAAAGGCACAACCTTTGCAGAAAGAAGCTATTTGGATAGAGGATTTCCAGCACACCAGGGGTCTCAAAGCCATGGGGCAACTTTCCAAAACAAAGGGTGAGCAGTGTATTTGGGCTTTGTCTCTGCTGTGTCTTCCTGGCTTAGTCTTAGCATCATGCTGAAGGAACCTGAGATGGTTCTCTGGGTCAAGTGAAGAATGTGGTCCCAGGAAGAGCAGGGTATTAGGAAGATTCAGGTGAGCACAAACACACTCTCATGTCTTTTCTCATTGTCTTTGATTCTGTACTGGATTTCCAGGTCCTAAGAAAAAACCAAGTGTTCCAGAATCAGGATAATACAGGCTGAGACACATATCCAGCTTCTCAGCTTGTGTAAACAGACACCCCTCCAGTACAGTCAGCATAGCTACATTGGTTTACCCCAGCTGATGTGTGGCCCGTTGTGCTTCTTCTTCAGGAGAACCCTTTATTTTTCTTGGTGTGGAGGGAGCTGCTGATGGTGCTTGATCTGACTGTGTAACTGATTTCTAGTCAAGGCATCCATAGCCCAGGACCAGAGATTTCTTTTGTGCTCAGTTTAAATAAATGAAAGTCTACCAATGCCGAAGTGTTAAGAATGTGCCGTTGATTTGAAAGAATACCATTGAGCAAAAAGATTTAGACTACCAGAGAAACAAAAAACCCTGCATTCTCCTGATTTACAATACAACCTTATAGCCTCAGGGCACCCACAAACATAGCTTGGGTGTCTCTGTTGTGCAACACTTTAAATATACACATCTTGCCTATAGCAAAGGAAGGACAGCACAAGCTAAGTGTGATTTGTTCTGGATGGTATCTTGCAAGAAAACCCTTTTTCCTCCCTGCTCTTCACACTTATTTCAGAAAGAGATGAGCCAGAGCACAGAGCACATTCACCAGAAGTATTGGCAAGCGTGTGAGTTTAAAAACTCTTGTTCTTTATACGGTGAGGTCTGAGTAGGAAGCCTTCTGATGCCATTTGCACAGCTACCTTAGTATGGCTAATGGACACGCTCAGGACTGAGAGCTTATTGGCATGTGCCCAGAACTGCACTAAGGACAATTGTGTTGTATGATTTTTGGGCTGTAGATCAGCCATTCATTTATGTTCTTATCACAGTTCCTTTTAATACGTAGTCAAACCATTCTTTTATGCCCCTTAAGGGAGGATTCTTGAAGGTGGAAGAAGAGTTTTGTGGTACAATAACCTACTTACATATTCAGTTTCTCCTGTCCATGCTGCCATTTTCCTAGCAGTGCTAGGCTATACAGTGATAATCCCATACCAGATTTCCAGGCCATCAGGTGATTATGAAAAATGCCAGGAAGGAATTATATCTTCCTAAAGTACAATGTTGCACAGTTGACTAGTTGGAATAGGTATTTGTGGCTTGCTTTCGCTTCCTTTGAAGCACAGAAACCCAAAGGGTTTTGATAGACCCATGATCTAGTTTGGCAAATATGTTTGCATGGTACACCTGACTTATATCTCACTTCATCCAGAGGTCACTATGAATGTTTTACAGAGAAATTAGTTATTGATAGTAAAAAGAAGAGGCAGCCATGCCTCATGTAACACTTAGTCTAACTGGCTGCTACAAGGAAAAAGCCAAATGTATACTGAAGTTAAAGCCACCTTACTTAATCTCATTGAAATATGGTCTATCTAGCAGCATCGATCAGTGTGAAGTTCAGCTGATGGATGCTGGAAGTCTGGTTTTCTACTGGGCCATTGCCCAAGCAGCTAATTCCACTTCAGTAATAAAAAAGTTGACTTGTATCCAAACAGCTGAGACTCATGTGGGTTATTGTGTTTTTGTGCTTATGTGTGCATGGGAAGAAAGTTTTCACTTTGTGAACTATTAGAAATGAAGGATTTTTTTTAAATTGACATTTTGCCCATTTCTATTGATATTCTGTGCTTCACTCCTCATTCCTGATGAACAAAGTAAATGGAAGGAGGCTGACTAATTAATATGGACATGGCTACTGGCCCCTCAAAACAAAACCGAATTCTGCTTATGGTGTTGTCTAAGGGTTGCGCCTGTTTCTCCTCCTAGCTCCCCTTCTGATATCTGTGGAATCCTGGGCAAATCTTTTTTAATCTGTTTCACTGTCTGTCTGATCTCAAACTGAATAATCTCATTGGGGCTCTTTGTGAATACACTGCCAGGCAAAATAGGCCTCCTATCTTAGTGGGGGTTTGAGGTTCTAGTCAGTTTGACCAGTTTCTGGTTCTTGTGCACTTTGATGGTGTCTTTGTATTGTCACACTGTAAGAGACAGCTTAGTACCATTCCCTCCTTCTCCAGATGTTTCTCATTTTAATTTGTAAAAATGATTGCATCAGGTTTTTACTTATGATTTGGGGGGAAGGGTTGAAAATTAATTTAATCATAAAACTTAGACTAAGTGGATGGTGTTCCTTTAAGTAGTTCTCTTTCCTTCTTTTAAACAGATGTTTTCAAGAAACATTGGAGCTTGATAGGAACCAATGCCAAAACTCCCATTGGCTTCAGTTGAGGTGGATCAGGCTGAGCATGCAAACAAAGCCAGATGGAACATTTATTAAATGTTGCCAGCAACATTATTTTTCATTACACTTTAACGGAAGGTATTAACATAGAATAATGCAGGTCTGAAGTCACATAGCTCACTGACCCCAACATTTCTACACTCACCAATTTACCTGCCTGCAAGCACATAAAATAACACATCTTCTTTCATAGAAACATTGTTCATTCATCATTGTCTAATAAAGGGGTGGTCAGCCTGTGGACACAAGTGTCATGGTCAGCTTCTGTGTATGGTATGTGGAAGACTGGGGAGGTGGCAGGAAGCATGATGGCAGCAAAGCAGCAAATCAGACAGCACAGGAAAGGAAGAAGAAAGCAGAGCAAACACAGGGCTGGGAGCAGAAACAGAGCAGCAAATTGGTCAGGGGAAAGTGATCAGAGTGGCGCTTGAGGAAGGATATAGGGCTAATTTGTAGCATGCCTGACAAAAATGTTGGCCCCCACTGATCGAATATATTTGCTTATTACTTTCAGGCACCGTGTCATAGCCGAAATACACCTGCCAAAGCAACTTCTGTATGTGGAGCAGTTTCCTGTTTCATTATGACAAGGAAATATGTGGTTTTCTCTGGCAGGTATCAGGAAGAAGCTCATTGTGCCCTTGTGCCTGTATATTGTTGTTTTGAATTAACCCAGGTCAGTATAACAGCCATTCATAGTAATTACACCTGATAGCTCTGTCATCCTTTGGCCTAACAGAAAAATACGGGGAAAATTATTCAGGTCAATCTGAAAAAAAAAATAGTGTTGGTCTTGCTGAAATGACAGCTAGAAAAAAAATTTCAGGCTGAAGGAATACACTTAGCTTCCTAACATGTCTTTTGATAATGAAGGACTGAAGCATTTCCTTTTGAAAATTTCCAAAGGAAGCATTTGACTTTTAGATTTTTGCCAAACTTGTGAATAATTTTAGCGGCCCTGAAATAGTATTTTTCAGCTAAATAAAATATAGTGATATGACAGAAGTCATCCAGGTGTAATCACTTCTTATTTTATTTATTGCAGTGGCAGCTGAGGTTCTGAGTCTTGCTAAAGACTCCAGTGTACAAGTATCCACAAAAGCCACTGCAAGGTTTCAGCCTACTTTATGCCATTTGGGGCAGTCTTATTAGGCGGACCTAAGAGAGAATAAAAATCCAACGGGTAGCTGGCTGTTTCCAGATGCTAATAAAACATCTTGACAGGGCAGGGATGCTTATAATTGCTAAAGATGACAATCCACTCCTTTCTGTACATGTTTTATTTGCACACAATTTGCAAGAATTTTTTTAAAGGTCTCAGGTTCAGTTAAGAGGCACCTCAAATCTGTTGAAGCTTCTTTGGGCTAAAAATCAGGGTTGAATCTCATACAAAAATGTTTGCTTTCTTTGTTTATTAAATTTATTGTCTTTGCTCCTTCTCTGGTTACAAAGGAAGAGTCTTCCAGGCAGTTCACTTACATTCCAGGTTGAGGTGAGCATAAAAGTTCACCAAGCAATTTGTTCCTTTAACACAAGAAATTTCTGGTGGGGAATTCTTTTTTTCTGTCTGCCTAATGAAACATGCTAGTTTTGCTGAGAGAAGGACAGAGTGAGTCCATCTTCCACCCAATGCACTGGGGGCTGTGTTGACAGAATAGCTCTTAGGAGAAGAGAAAGAGTGGTTTTGGGATTGAGGTATTAGCTTAGAGGTCCAAGTTCAGTTCTTAGTTCTGTTAATTTGGGTAAATCACTTCTTTTTTGTTTTTCCATCTGTAAAATGGGACTAATGATAGGGCACACAAAGACTGGGTGTAGCAGGTGCATGCCTGATTTGCCTCCACACCAAGGCATTGGTGGCTGGGCTGCAATCAAGTCGACCGGTGCTACACTGATTGAAAGACCCCTGCTGACTGGCCCAGAGCCTGGAGGCAATGAACTAAGAACAGGCTAGGAAAGCAAGAGCTGGGGAATGCCCACTGGGATGCTGGAAATGGGTCCAGACACTCTCCCTGCTGCTGGAGTGCGTGGCGAAGAGCTCAATCCTCCTCTTGCCACCAGAAGGAATCTGGCTCCTCTCCCTGCTCTTGGAGCATCCGGAGAAGAGCCAGACACTCCCATCACCACTGGAAAGAATCCAGTTGCTTCCCCAAAGCCAGAATACCTGGGGAAGTGCTCATGTTTAGGGCTGTGCAAAGCTTCAGTCCCTGATTTGATTCAGCAGAGATTTGGCCCGATTCACTGGCTGAATCTCTGAATCTGAATGGAATCAGAGGACCCTTTAATCTATCCGAATCGAATCGGAACCCTCCAAATCAATTTGGAAAGAGTTGGAGATTTGGACATAGACACAGTTTTAAATGTTTTTTCTACATATCTCTAGGTAGCAGGGGCTCATGAGTACTGTGATGGTGGGGCATATGGAGTGTCCCACAGAATCATGGGGGGCTCCCCAGCACGCTCAGCAGCAGACTCAGAAGTGGACCAGAAGCACTTCCAGTCCACTTCCAGCTCCACCGGGGATCATGCCCCCGCTTGGTGATTGGTGCGTCCTGGGTCTGGGGGAGCACCTGAGGTCCCCCTCCGGCCAATCGCCAAGCCAGGGGGACATGGGGGGGTGGGGCGTGTGCTCCCCAGCAGACCTGGAAGTGGACTGGAACTACTTCTGGTCCACTTTCAGGTTCACTACCGAGCACATGGAGGCCCCCCCTGCACTCCTGTGGGACGCTCCATGTGCTCCAGCATCACAGCATTCACAAACTGCTCCTGCTATCTCAAGATATGTAGAAAACATATTCAAAGCTGTGTCTGTGTCCATATCGCTGATTCTCCAAATTGGCATTGAATCTTCAGATTCAGCTGAATCAAATCAGGGACAGTGATCTGAATCAACGAATCGAATCACTGTCCCTGATTTGGGCCAAATCCAAATCTGAATCGAACAGAGCCCGCTTCGCACACCCCTACTCACATTCTCTCTGCTCCTAGAGCATCAGGGGCACAGCTGGATCCTCTCCCCGCTGATGAAACCAGGGATTGCCTACCTTGGAGATGGCAGGGACCAGACCCATGCCTGGGAGCCCATGGTGAAAGACCCAGGTCAGGTGGGGCAGGGAGAGGGCAGCCCAGACGAGCCTGAAAGGGGAATTAGGTGAAGAACCCCAGCAAAGAAGCTTTCTAACACTGTAGACCCAGTTGGTATGCCTGCAGACTAGGAGCACCCCAACAGGAAGCTGGTGGGAGACTAGGTCCCACTTAGGTGTGGCGGTGGCTGCCATGGGACAGTGCCATACCTGGCCTAGCACCAGAGGAGGAGGAGCCTACATGAGAAGGGCAATCCACTAGGAGGCATAGGGGCCCAACGGTGTGTGAAAGAGAGGTACGCAAGGCACCAAACCAACCCAGCCTCCAGGAAAGGGGTCACTTAGTGTGGCAAGGCATCACTGCCCTGCCTGGCTGCCAGGCCTGAGCCATTTAAGGTACATTTCTTGTTCAGTTGTGATTTTGAAGGTAAAAGGCAACCTGAGGATCCCTGTGGTCCCAATCCCCACCAGACACCTAGCATAGAAGACAAGGCCAGATTGTCACACCAACTCATCACCAGGGCTGACTACAACACCTGAGCAGAAAGGGGTGGGTTGTAAGGAAGGAGGAGTCCCACAGAATTTATGCCAACATGGTTGTACCTGAACCACCAGGGAACCACTGATACTACCTCCAGACAAGTGAAGGTTCACCTAGTAGAAATAAGAAAGTTGTTGTGGTGGGCAAATAGGCCCAGGTGCAACATGACCCAAGGGGACAGGACATACCTGTGGTCTGTCAGCAACTGCGTTGGATGTGAGCCTGCCACAGTTGTGCATTGGCTGGGAACAGAGCTAACAGTAATAACCAAAGGCTTAATGGACTACAGACAGATGAGCCACAGATGAGGTGATAGGGGCTGTGAGGCCTGATGAAAAGCGGAAGCAGATGTAAGGCCTGATCCTGCAACTATTGCAAGAGCTCATGCAGGCCAAGTCTCAGGAAATGGAGGCCCACAGCACCTTATTTCTGAGGCAACAAGACCTAACAGAACATCTGGTCAAGGCCCAAGAGGCTGGAGATGGGAACCATGAGGGCTTCCACATGCCAAGAATAGTCAAGGAAGACGACTTGGAGGCATACCTGGAGTCATTTGAATGCCTGACAATGACAGCAGGATAGGAAGTGAATTGGTGGGCTACCCAGCTGGGACCTCTGCTGATAGATCATGCTCAAGCAGCATACTGAGCTCTTTTGTGTACTGAGGCCCTAGATTATCAAACAGTCAGGGACGCCATTGTGTACCATCTCCAGAGCACTCTGACAATACTTCTGGGCCAAAAAGAGTAAAAAGAACTGATGGCTCCAGCTGTTGGCTCAGCTTTAGGGTTAGATGGCTTAAGTCTGAGGAGAGGCAAGCCTTAGACCTGTTCAAGATAATAGTTCTTGAACAGTTTATCTGGTACCTAAAGGAACAGACCTGAAGTTGGGTGTGACAACATCAAACCTCAAGCCCTTGACGAGGCCATCCAGATTATGGAAGCTTTTGCAGAAGTGGTGGAGGAACCCACCTATGACCAAGAACTCTGGACTGATGTGAGACCCCAAGCAAACCTGCCTGGCAAATTGGGGCAGGATATCAAGCAAGGACCGAGCCACTAAGAAGACAAGTGTACTGGTGTGGAGAAGCCAGGCACCTTGCATGGCACTGCCCCACAGGGTTCTCTAGCCACAGCACAGGACAGGGGTTTCCTCACTGAGATACAGAGTCTAGGCCTAGTGACAATGAGGTGGAGAAAATAAACCACAGCAATATAAGGTGATATAATTCTTCCGTAAACTAAATTACAAAAAAGGAAGATTATAAGAAATGGAAACTTGGACAAATGAGAAGAATATAAGAGTGTTGCTTGGGCATGCAGGGATGAAGTCAGGAAGTCTAAAGTACAATTGGAGTTGCAGCTAGCAAGGGATGTGAAGGGTAACAAAAAGGGGTTCTACAAGTATGTCAGTAGCAAGAGGAGGATCAGGGAAAATTTGGGTCTTTGAGTGAATGGGGGAGGTAAACTTGCGATAGAGGATGCAGAGAAGGCCGAAGTGCTCGTTGCCTTTTTTGCCTCAGTCTTCACAGGCAAGGTGAGGTCCTAGACTACTGCACCTGGCAGCACAGTTTGGGGAGGAGGTGAGCAGTAGGCCTGTGCAAAACAGGCCCTATCTGATTCAGATTTGAATTCAGCCCGAATCAGGGACAGTGATTCGATCCATTGATTCTGATCACCGTCCCTGATTTGATTTGGTTAAATCAGAACCTGACGATTGGATGCTGATTCGGCAAATCAGTGATTTGGGCACAGGCACACCTTTAAAAGTCTTTTCTACATATCTTGAGGTAGCAGCGCGGCTGTGATCGCTGTGGTGCTGGGGCAGGTGCAGCGTTCCACAGTAGCATGTGAGGCTCTCCAGTGTGCTTGGCAGTGAACCTGGGTCTGCCAGGGAGCAGGCTGCAGGCCCTCCTGCACCCCCTTCCAGCTTGGCGATTGGCTGCAAAGTGACCCCAGGTGCTCCCCCCACCCCAACCCATGAGGCACCAGTCACCAAGCTGGGGGGACGTGGAGAACCCCCCTGCGTGCTCCCCAGCGGACCAGGAAGTGGACTGGAAGTACTTCTGGTCCACTTCCGGATCTGCTGTTGAGTGTGCTGGGGAACGCCCCGTGCTGCTGTGGGATGTTGCATTTGCCCCAGCACCACCGGGTTCAAAGCCCCTGGTACCTAGAGGTATGTAGAAAAGTCATTTAAAGCTGTCTCTATGTCCGAATGGCTGAATCTGTCTGAGTCTCTCTGAATCAATTCAGAGGGTTCTAAATCAATTCGGAGAGATTAAAGTGTCCTCTGATTTGATTCAGATTCAGAGATTCAGCCACCAAATCGGGCTGACTCACTGCCGAATCAAATCACGGACCAAAGCTTTGCACAGCCCTAGTAGATGTGCTGGAGGTTAAGGCTAAGATTCAGAATGACCTAGACAAATTGGAGGATTCAGCCAAAAGGAATCTCATGAGGTTCAACAAGGACAAGTGCAAAGTCCTGCACTTAGGAGGGAATGATCTTATGCACCAGTACAGGCTGGCAGCTGATTGGCTGGGCAGCAGCTCTGCAGAAAAGAACCTGGGGGTTACAGTGGACACTAAGCTAAATATGAGCCAACAGTGTGTCCATTTTGCCAAGAAGGCTAATGGCATACTGGGCTGCATTGGTAGGTGTGTTGCCAGTAGGTCAAGGGAAGTGATTATCCCCCTCTATTCAGCACTGGTGAGGCCACATCTGGAGTACTGTATTCAGTTGTGGGGCCCCCACTATAGAAACGATGTGGACAAATTGGAGAGAGTCCAGAGAAGGTCAGCAAATATGGTGACGGGGCTAGGGGGACATAACTTATGAGATGAGAGTGAGGGAACTGGGCTTATTTAGTCTAGAGAAGAGGAGACTGGTGTTTGGGGGAGGACTTAATAGCAGCCTTCAACTACCTGAATGGGGGTTTGAAAGAAGATGGAGCTGGACTGTTCTCAGTGGTGGCAGATGACAGAACAAGGAGCAACAGTCTCAAATTGCAGCAAGGGAAGTTTAAGTTAGATATTAAGAAGAAATTTCTCACTGTAAAATGCTGGAACAGGTTACCCAGAGAGGTGGTGGAACCTCCATCCTCCATCCTTTTATGTTTTCAAAATCTGGCTAGACAAAGCTTTGGCTGGGATGATCTAGTTGGGGATGGTTCTGCTTTGAGCAGGGGGTTGGACTAGATGACCTCCTGAGGTCCCTTCTAACCCTCATTTTCTATGATTCTGTAACGCTCCTCTACTTAAGCTGGCACATGATGAGGGGACATCTTGGAAGGGACAAGACAGAGGCCTGCCTCTTGCTGTGGTTCTTCTTCAAAGAGATTGGGTGCTATTGTGAGACATGTCTGGATGCCAGGTGCCCGCGACCAACAGACCCCTGGTCACCTCAATGTTGCTAATGCCCATTGTGGGGAAGCCTTTTGAGCGGATTGCCCTGGATATCCTGGGCCCTTTCCCAAAGAGCAGTGTGGGCTACCAATACATACTAGTGATAATGAGCTATGTGACGTGCTTCCATGAAGCCATACTGCTACACTCAGTTATAGTCCCAAGGATTGCAGCAGAATTACTCAAATGGATAGCAAGGGTAGGGATACCTAAATAAATCTTAATGGACCAAAGTACAAATTTTATGTCTGGGGTGATGAAAGAGTATGCGAGATCTTTCAGCTTAAGCACCTAAGGACTTCAGTCTGTCACCCACAGCCTGACAGGTTGGTTAAATACTTCAACTTTACCTTAAAGCTGATGTTAAAAAAGTATATACAGGGAGATTCCAAGAAATGGGACCAGCTGATGGTGCTCTTAATGTTTGTCATCAGTGAGGCATCCCAGGGTTTTACAGGCTGTTCGCCTTTTGAGCTAGTGTACAGTTACCAACCTTGGGGTTCCTCAATATAGTAAAAGACTGGGAGCATCAGTCACTGGCAGCGGGGCCCAAGTGGCGAAACACCTGACAGAGTTATGGGAGTATGTGACTTGTATACATCAGGTGGCAAGGAAAAACCTCAGGTAGGTTCAAGACAGACAGAAAGCCTATTATGACCACGAAGCCCGAGAACGACACTTGAATGAAGGTGATCATGTCCTAGTCCTACCAGACCACAATAGCCAGCTGCTGGCCAACTAGGGGCCATTTGAAGTGGTGCACTGTGTGGACCTGGTAGATTATGAAGTGGTAAAACCAGGGCAACATCAAGAAAAATACATTTACCATATCAGCCTGCTCAAACAGTGACGTGTGCGGTGGGCATCTGATGGCACCTTACCTTAGGTGCAGTCCCCTAGTGATAGTGCCTAAGAAAGATGAGGCTCTATACCTGTGCATAGATTTTCAAAAATTAAATGTGGTAGCAAAATTCAGTGCATTCGTGATACTGAGCATTGAGGAGTGTTGGAGAAGGTGGATCAAGCCTGTGTTATTTCCACACTGGACTTCACAAAGGAATATTGGCAGATCTGTATGGCTGCTGAAGGCCAGGAAAAGACAGCCTTTGGTACAGCCTGGGGCTTGTTTAAGTTACGTCGCATGCCCTTCCGTCTGCACAGTGTGGCAGCCATATTCCAGAGGCTCATGGATTGCATATTATCCCCCCATCATGCTTATGCCTCAGCAAATATTGATGATGTAATCACTTTTTCAGAAACCTGGGACCAGCACATAGAGTCATTGCAGAGGGTCCTCCAAGAGTTGCGTCGGGTAGGTCTAATGGGCAATCCTGCAAAATGCATGCTGGCCCAATGGGAGATTAGACACCTGCGATTTCAGGTGGGGCAGGGCCAGATATGCCCACTAAAGGATAAGGTTGGGGCCCTGAGCTCCTATGAACAGCCTAGGATGAAGAGGTAGGTCCATTCCTTTTTAGGACTGGCCAATTATTATTGCAAGTTTATCCCACACTTTTCTGAAGTAGCAGCTTCACTTAGACTTAGCTCAGGGCAGCCAACCAACCAAAAGGGCAGTGGGCACCTGCCGCACAAGGAGCATTAGAGCAGGTTAAACTAGCCTTGTGCCCGAGCCCTGTCTTATATACCCTGGAGTTTAATCAACCATTTATTTTACAGGCTAATACATTGAGGATCATGATGGGGGCAGTCCTGACTCAGGGAAAGGAGCACGAAGAGTGACCAATAGCCTCTGTTAGCCATAGGTTGCTCACCCATGAGTCCCACCTATCAGGCAGGAATGCCTGGGCATAAAATGGGCAGTGGAATTATGCCATTACTACTTGTTAGGACAGCCATTCACATTAGTGACCAATCATGTCCCCCTAAGGTGGCTGCAGTCAGCTAAAACTGACAACACCTGGATCACCCAATGGGCATTAGCCCTACAACCATTTTACCTTACAATGCAACACTGACCAAGAAGAAAAATGTGGTGGCTGACTTCCTAGTCCATCAACATGATAAGGAGACAGTACCGAACAACCAGGGGCATCGGGCACACATAAAGTATGGTCCAGGGCCAGAAAGAGGCCAGCTGGCTGAAAGTAAACTGACCACAAAGCAAAGGGGTGGGGGAAGGATATGTAGCAGGCATACACCCAACTCACATCTGCACCAAGGCACAGGTGGTTGGGCTGCAAGCAAGCTGGCCAATGCCACACCAATGAGAATACCCCTGCTAATCGGCCTGGAGCCTGGAGGCAATGGTCTAAGAATGGGCCAGGAAACCGAAAGCTGGAGAATGCCTGC
Source organism: Gavialis gangeticus (assembly GCF_001723915.1). Taxonomy (NCBI): domain Eukaryota; kingdom Metazoa; phylum Chordata; order Crocodylia; family Gavialidae; genus Gavialis; species Gavialis gangeticus. Next base: position 1,953,501 of record NW_017729034.1, read on the forward strand.
TGGGACACCTGAAACAAGTCCAAATGCTCTCCCTACTGCCAGAGCACCCAGAAAGGAGCTGGACACTTCCCTCACTGCTGGAGCAACTGGGGAAGATACGGACACTCCCTTCATCACCAGAAGGAATCCAGCTGCTCTCCCCACTGTTGGAGAGCCTAGGGAAGAACTGGACACTCCCCTCAGCATGGCTGGATGCTCTCCCCACTGATGAAGCTACGGATTGCCCTACCTTTGATGTGGCAGGGACTAGAGTCGCACCTAGGAGCCTGCGCCAAAGGACCTAGGTCAGGTGGGGCAGGGAGAGCACAGCCCATAGGGACCTAGGTGAAGAACCTCAGCGAAGAAACTTTTCAACACCATGAGCCCAGTTGGTATGCCTGCAGACCAGGAGCACCCCAGAAGGATGCTGGCAGGAGAACAGACACCGCTCAGGCATGGCAGTGGTCTCCATGGGATGGTGGCATACCTGGCTTAGTACTAGAGAGGGAGGAGCCTACATGAGAAAGGCAGCCCACCGGGAGGCATAGGGGCCCAGTGGTGGGTGAAAGAGGGCTGCACAAGGCACCGGACCAACCCATGCCCCAGGAAAGGGGTTGCTTGGTATGGCAAAGCATCATTGCCTTGCCCAGCTGTCAGGCCCAAGCTATTTAAGTTACATTACTTGTTCAGCAGTGATTTTCACAGTAAAAGGCAGCCACAGGATCCCCATGGACTCGATCCCCATTGGGCACCTAGCATAGAAGACAAGGCCACATTGCCATGCCAACTCATCATCAGAGCTGACTACAACACCTAAGCTGAAAGGGGTGGGGTGTAGGGGAGGAAAACCCTCATAGAAGTTACGCTAACATGGTCACACTTGGACTACCAGGGAACCACTGATACCACCTCCAGGCAAGTGAAGATGCACCCAACAGAAACAACAAAGTCATGGTGGGTGAGTAGGCCCAGGTGTGACATGATCCAAGGGGACAGAACACACCCACGGCCTGTTGGCAACTGCATTGGGCATGAGCCTGCCACGCTGGGTATATCTCCTTTCAGCTGTAAATTCTTGCCATCTCTCACTCTGTGCTTATTGCATGTTTCATGCTGGAGCACAGATCTCTCTGTAGCTTCCATAATGCAAGTACTAATCAATGGTATTTCTTTCGTGTCTTTTAGGAGACTAATCTACAGTTGAACAAATCCTCTTGATAAGCATGTCTCCCCTCCCCACCCATTATTCAGTTTAAATATTTCTCTGCTTAATCTTGAGAGGTCACTGGATAACCTGCAGGGGTGTGTCTATTTTCAAGACAAAGGAGGAATCTGTCAGAATAATGCTGTGGCAGAAAGGAGGATGCTGTCCCTCTTTCCTTCATGGTCTGTCTCTTCATCCACAGCCCTCCCTTTGATTTGCCTCACTATTCCCCCTGAAGCTACCTCCTGACTTTTATGGTCACGAGTCAGCAAGGTTGTCACTGTGTTGTCACTACAACTGAAAACAGGGATGGAGAGGAACTGCTCAACATGCCAGCACAGTGAAGCAATGGAGAGTTGAGGCTGGCAAGACAAAGGAGACAGGGAACCTTTCCAGCATAAGGGGCAGACTACTCTGACGTTTAGCAGAGTAGTGACAAGTAGAGCTATAGTATAGTAATAGGATGGGCAGCATTTAGATGAGGGAGAAAGACATGGAGAAAGGGAAGTGAGTAGGTATGGGAAAGCACAGCAACATTGGGGCTAATCGGGAGCAGCCCTGTGACTTATGTGCTCTGGGGTTCTACACTTCGTTCTACTACTAACCTATCCTGTGACATCAGGCAAGTCACTTTACAGCTCTGTGCTTTGATGGCGGCATCTTCAAAATGAGTATAAGGATAACTACCTTCCTCATAGGGGTGAAGTGAAATATAATACGATATTTGCAAAAGCACCATCAGTGAATTACATTTAATTTTTTTTTTAATCTAATCGGTAGAATTGGTAAACATTTTTGAGGAAAGGAACACAGTTTTACTGATTTTTTTTTTCCCATGGCAAATGTCACTTTTGCCTTCCGAACTGGATTTTTTTAAACTGAAAAAAAAAACACTTCATGTTGATTAACATCATTTCATTGCACTTATATTTTAAATGTGAAACAAAATTACATTTTAAGTTGATGTGAAGCCAGGGTTCTCATTTTGTTTGGAAATGTAGAGTCAGAACTAACATTTTAGTTTGAAATTGATTAGAAGCTTTCAGCAGGAAAAAATGAGGTTTTTTTCAGCTGATTAATTTTGAATAACAATTTATCATGTGAAATTTCTCATGGGAAAATTTTGGGGTTTTCCCACCAGCTCTTGCGGAGGGGTAGATAATGTTTATTAAAGGTTAGGGAGACAGAATGGTATACCAAAAATAAATTATATAGTGTGGTGCACTAATTTAGGGCAGTAACCTACAATTTTGACTAATGAAGTGATCCTTACTCACATGACTTGTCCCAGTGAAAGGTGGTATTCATATGTGCAAGGGCTATCATCATGAGCAGTCTTTTCAGAACAGCTCTGGAATAAAAATTACGTCTGCAAAGTTTTTTTCGTATGAGTTTTTAGCTCAAGCAGCTTTATTGCAGTCTAGCAAATAGGACAGTTTAGCAAATAGCAAAAGGACAGCAAGACCCTGGTTCTTACTCAGAACTACATTAGTTGTTGGTGGTGAATGTCACATGCAGCAGCTGATGAGCAACAACAGAGAATTTTTTGTGAAAATACCTCATTGCAGGTTATACCGTGTATCACTTGAGCCTATTTTGAAGTGGACTGCTATAGAGCTCTGCAAGACTTTTAAGAATCATGATAAAGTTTTCTTTTCAAGAAAAAGGGCATGAACAGATGGAATGTTGCATTTATATAACTGGTATTACAGCAGCATAAAAAATAGCAGGCAAGCAACCCAAACCCCTAAACCAGAGTAATTCAGTCAATCCAGTGGAGAATTATGCCTTGAAGAATCTAGGGTAAAGTTCTACTTGCGTTAAGTTACACCAGTTTAAGTGTCATCTGCTCATGTCCATCCCTACCTGTTTGCTAAAGGCAGACAGGTTAGTACTTTTTCCCCACAATCTTGTAAAACACCATAATTCCTGTTTATTATGTGAGCTATGCTGGGATAGATGCAGCATATTTGTCCATTCCCCATCCCAGTGTAAATTACATAGGTATACTTTACATTGGGTTACTCAGGCACACTTTCTTTGATGGAAGAAAATCAAACTGACAATAATAATAAATGTACCTTATATCTGTATAATGTGCCTAATGTGTCCTAGAATTGTTAGCTACTTCAGCTATGAAAGTGGAGGAATAGGGCTAAAATTTTGCATTCATGCTTCACTTTTCAGGAGGATAGTGATAACCACAGTCTGAAACAACAAATAGATGGTTCTTATTTGCAGTGCAGATCTGAGATTAGAATGTCAGAAAAGAAACTGATTACATATATGAATTTTGAATGGCTCAAATAACTCAGCAAATGGCTTACATGATTGGAAGCAGCAAAAGAAGTTGCATGATCTAGGGAGCATCTATATGTGCTGATTTAAGGCTCATTAGTTATTTTTAAGGCACATTAAAAGTATGGGCCTACATGTGTGTGCCTTTAATGCACCTTAAAAATGGTGATTTTAGGCTAATTGTGCCTAAATTTGATACCTGCATGAAGCAGGTATCAAATTTAGGTGCAATTAGTTAAGGTGCCTTAACACTATGTCAACTGAGCAGGCCTCAGCCAAGCCCACTGGACCCCGTGCTGCCACTAGGTGCTGCTGAGAAGAAGAGGCAGTGGGTGCTGTTCTCCAAGGTGCAGATGCTGGACCTGGAGTGGTGGTTTCAGCAGCAGTGGTACCTGTCAGTGTGCCAAGCAGTTTGAGACTACATTGGCAGAGGGGGCAGGAGGCACGAGGGCTCCTGTCAAAGCACAAGGGAAAAGTCCCCCCACCACTCCCTGCAGGGGAAGGGGGTATTGCAACATGGGCAGGGCCTTTGCTAGTGGCCCCCCCTGCGCCTCTCCCTCGGGGTGGGTTTTCTGGCTGGGCAATGCAGCCATGCAGGGGAGGGATGCCTTGCTGCCTGCCTGGGATTCAGGTTCTCTTAGAAGCCCACACTGGGGCTCCTGCCCAGGACAGCAGGCGGGCTGGGACTGTGTCTTCCTCCAGCATCTGGCATGGTTTTCTCTGCTCCATCCACCTCCTTCCCAGGCAAGCACTTGGCCCCTCTGCTGGACATTGCCTATGAGAGAGGCAGCATGAGTTCTTGGGGGCTCTACTCAGCACAGCCTGGACAGGCTGGGTGCGATGTGGGCAGGGGCTTGGCCTTGGATCAGGCAGGCCAGGGAGAGAACTTAGCTCCTGCCTGCATTGCACTCAGACTGCCCAGGTAGAGCCAAGCAGAGCCCCCAGGAGCTCATGTCACCTCTCCCACAGGAAGTGTCCAGCAGGGAGGCTGACTGCTTGCCTGGGATGGGCAAATTAGGCATGCATAAATTCATGTGTAAACACACCCCTAATCTCCAAGAAAAGGAAAATTAATTATCATCAAATACCATATTTACTCACATGCAACCTGCAGCATTTTTCCAAAAATGAGCTGCTGGAAATTGGGGTGCATGACTTCAGTGAGGAAGTGCATGGAGCAGAGGATGCAATCCTGCAAGAGCCAAATTTCCTGGCCCCTCTTGGAGCTGGGTTGGCAGCCAGTAGTGCCCACTGTGTCCTAGAACTAAGAGGTTAATAGAGGAGCCATGGGTTTTAGTTTCCCAGCTCCTCCTCCCAACTCTGCAGTTTCCTGTGTTTTCCTGCAAAAAGACTTAACTAATATTCTAAGGTAAGATCTTTCTTTCTTCATTCTGTCTTCCAAAAAACAGGTGCCTGTCTTATTCTGGGCCATGTGGTATACAAAAACATGCAGTGAATCTTTCTGCCAGATTACTGCTGTGCTATTGCTACAGCATTTACAATGGTCTACATGGATATTATCATGCAAAACATTTGCAACATGATATTTTATTAGTGCTACCTATGTACAGAGAGTCATAAGGTATCTCAGAAAGGGGAACAGAGCTGTACTGAGTTACTTATTCTTTCACTGTTCTGCCCACCAGATATGCAGGGATGCTCCATCTGAGGTTTTTCTCCATCCAGGTCAATACTTGATAGGAACCCTTCCCTCCCCTCCAGAATTCATAGCAGTTTGAATAGAAGTAAGGGTGATTTCACTTCCTCTGAGCCAGCACTGTACTGATCCAAGTCTGCTGTCAAGAGGCGGTTGTGTTCCTGGTGGCATCCTCTTTTAGAGACCTAGAAATGGTCATGACCAGTCTTGCCTATAACTTCATCTCACTAGTCTAAGGAAGCTCTTGTATCTTGAGGTATATATTTGTTGGCTGCCCATCTCATGCTGTGTAAAGCTAAACTATTTTGAAGTTCTTACTTGCTTTTATAAAGTGGTGCTTTGGTCATGGGTAACCCCTAAGTCATTTTAACATTGAACTTCCCTGCCAACAGTTCCTTATTAATCTCTATTCATAGGCATCCTAAGAAGCCTGCCCCCAAAAATGCACTTTACTGAGCTTGCTGTTTATATGTGTTGAATATTTTTGTAACTGCTTGATCATTTTCTGTAGTCTTAGTAAAGCATTGTACAATGGTTTCTATCATAAGACTTTCACTGGTTTGTTGCTCTACCTAAACAAAACCCAGTTCTGCAAAGTGATGTGCATGTCTGTCCATATGTCACAAAGCACGTGCTTAACTTTCAGCATGTGCACAGTTCTGCAGATTTCAGTACATTTTGTTCTTGCATTTTGTTATGTGTATTATAGTAGTAGCTCATGGCCTCAGCTGAGGTCAAAGCCGAATTGTACCTATAGACAACAGGCACATGGAGTTTAGGGACTGGAGTTTGAACAGAAAGGTAAGGAAAATCAGATCCAGATTGTTCTTGTAAGTGTTAAAATGTAACATGTCGAATTTAGGTGCCTGGGTCTCAAGCAGCAATCCAGGTAAATCCATCTCCAGGAGCTACAAAACTGCCTAGGTATTTACAATCATTAGTTGCTTCCATTTTAGCGTGGAAAGTTTCCTGGGCACCTAGGCTGAGGCTTCTGAGCAAGTTCACAAATTATCCAGATCAAGCACTTAGGAATACTCCCATTTATGCTCCATTATGGGCCTTGTTACATGGTAACTTTAGGTGGCATCTGGAGCTCTTAACCCCTGGATTGGCTGCACATCAATACCTTTTAAGTCACTTAAAGCACTCTTTATTCTGTTTAATGTTACCCCACTTCAGGACAGGATCTCCAATCCACTTAAATTTGTTCCTGTTTACAGGAACTTACAGCTTTTGCGCGCAAGATGAAGTTTTGCAGCAACCCATAAAGCAGTGGGCCTGCTGGTCCTTGCACTGACGCTTGCTCCAACTGGCTCCACTCCCAGTGGGAGCAGAGCCACTGAGTCCCAGCAGAGGAGGGAACTGTATTGCTCCAACCTGCTGGGAGCAGTGCGGCCAGGCCCGAGTGGGTGGGGGAACCATGTCACTGAGACCCAGGTCTGCATGACGCAGTTCCCGCACCCTGCTCGGATCTGGCTGGTTCTGCTCCTGGTGGGGAGAGGAGTCAGGTCCAAGAGATGCATGAAGCAGGGTCCAAGCTACACAGTTCCCTCCCCACTTAGACCTGGCTGGCTCTGCTTCTGGCAGGAGCAGAGCTGATTACAGCAGTGGTGGGATGCACCATGGCTTCCTGGAGCTGGGGCTGTAGCACTCGCTGTGCCCTGAGGGAGCAGGGAGCCTGTTCTTCCTCTAGCTCCTTCTCCTGCCTCTGCTTACCAAGACTCTAGTGGCAAGTCACAGTTGTGCAGGTGAGGAGCAATCAGAGCAGGGTTTTTTTGCCTCAGTATGTGACTTCTCCACTAAGCTGCACTAAGATGATTAACATTTGTTTGGTGTACAGCATAAATAGAGGTGTAGTGAACTTGAGGATGCAGCTGGTTGATTTCATGGACAGATCCCAGGGGCAGCTGCCATTTTCATTGGTGGAGCACAGCAACCTCCCCCCGCCCCATTCCCCGCCAAGCCTCTTATTGGCCAAGGGGCCCTGGCAGTCCTGCCCCTCCCCGAGGGTTGCCAGATGGCCCCAAACTGTGGCTTGCTTACTCTGATTCATCCTAGGGAATCTATTAATCCATGCCTTATTAAGCCATCCCCAAACAAGGATGCTGCACTAGCAGCTGCACCAGGGTCCTGGATTGGCTGTGGCAGGCAGCCAGGAGGCTGCACCAGGGTCTGCAGAGCCCCAGCCTAGCTCATTGCTGGTGGTGGGTGCACACATGCAACAAGCCAGGCCAGGGCTTTATGGACCCCAGTGCAAGCCTCCCAGCTGCCTGCAACAGCTGGCCCAGACCCCTGGTGCAGGTACTTGTATGGGATCCCTGCCTCCTGCTGTGAGCAGCGTGCCCTCTCCCCCACTACCTCTGCCCTCCATCTCCCTCCACCCTTGCCCTCTCTGCTCCCCACCATGCACCAAGACTGCAGAGCTTCCTGCACTTTTCTCTGTTTACTGGTAAGTTTTTTGTTTTTTTTGTTTGTCTTGGTTTTTGTTTTTTTTGGGGGGGGGAGGGGGGGGTTGCAGCAAACCCACCAAAATTGTGGAGCCTGCCATTTTTCACACACCTGCCCAATTTCATGTTTTCCATGAAAATTGTGCAACTGCAAATTCGGAAGGTCTCCAAGCATAACATTCAACAAGGCCCTTTGTGATTCAGATCTAAGCTGGGAGGAACCCAAAGGCCACGTAGGTCATTCATCTGTGAGGTGGCCAGAACACATTTAATGCCTGACTGACGCTAACATCACTAAGTTCAGTGCAAAGTGCAGCACCGCTAGCCACTCTCAGATGTGAGTGGTGGCAGTTGTGATGCACAATTGCTTAGTGTCTACAGTGCTCAAGAAGTAAGATGGGGCAGAGCTAGAGCTAGCACTCAGGTTTCCTGACTTGTATGGGAAATGGGGAATATTCCAAAAGAGTGTGAGTTGCTGCAATATTCACTGTGCTCACAAAGGCTTCAGATGACCGTGGCACATAGGCAAGGTTTGGGATGTAAGTGTACCAGCAATGCTCTAACATAAATGAGACTTAGATGTTTAAAACTTAAACTCTTGGTAAGTGCTTTCAGGGATGGGGCCACAGTGTTTAAGGCTTTTTATGTCTCCAGCAGTGGGAGTTTGAGCCTCCTATTAGACTTGCTACTCTCAGTCAACCTCAGTGTTAGTGAGTACCCAGTCATCCAGCTGGGGAAGCTAAGGCAGCCAGATTCAATGCTGGCTGTATCACTGTCTTGGCTGCAGACACTAGTGTGCTTAGCCAAGCACACCCAGTAGGCCTTTTAGGCTCGGGGCAGGACCTGGACATAAATGCACTGGAGTCGCACTGAGGCACCAAGCTTACTATGGTGCTGTTCAAAGTGCTGTTATTACAGCCCCTCTGACGTAATTGCTCAAGTTCGACCCTCAAACGTCTAACATCTATTTTAATAGAGTCTCCTTTAGCCTTATAGTCCATGCCAATGAAAACTGCTCAGCTGCATGTCTTATGCCTCATATCAAAGCTTTTTTAAACCAGAAGCTGCAGGTATGCCTCCCCCACCCCCACAACCCCTAATAGTTTGAAAGGACTCAGTTGCCATGTTCAAAGAGCTGTGGTTTGTCTTGGTTTCCCCCATGATGTGTAGGAATCTGAAGGGTTGAGTCACTTGAATAGCGATGCTAAAGTTAAAGGGAGGTCTGCCTCAGCCTGCTTCCGATTTCATGCAAAGGGAGTGTAAACTACCGTTGTTCTGATTGGGTAGTGTTTCGCATCCGATTTCCTCTCGTGTCAGTTGTCACATATGGTTCAGGGCAACAGAATCAAGTACATGTGGTTTAGATTCCAAAACTAAGGTTTAATTGTGGTATTAAAACTCAGCCCAGAGCAAAGGGAGAAACAGATCTTCCTCAAAGTTTCCCAGCCCCCACAAGCTTCTGAAGTTTACCATGATGCGAAGTGACACACCCCTCACATCCTATCAGCTCTGCAGCCAAATGTATGCATCTGAGGGGGAAAGAGGACCATGGCTCCTCTGCCTCTTACCCCTCTTAGCCTCTTTAGGATGCCTTCCACTTTATCAAGGGTGCTGACTAGGACTTTGGGGGCCACAACAGGTTGCAGAGGGAAGCTTCTTATGATTTTTGGCTTTGTGCCAGCCAAAAATCTTACCAGGAGGTTTTATTTCTACGAACAAGGGCACACACACTGGACCACTACATAGAATGGTGATTACTTCCTATATGAATTTCACAGAACACTGCACTTACTCACAGTGTAATGAAACTGAGTGCCAGTGAGAGATGCATCCTGTAGACACACTCAAATAAGAGGCTCGTAAAGCACATTACAAGCACATTATAAGCAATATTCTTATACGTGTCATAGTCTCATTTTAAATAGTTTATACTTTTATTTTGCAGTGTCGTGTCCCTACTTAGCTATTTAAATCTAAATCTGCAGCAGGGAAGTTTGCAATAGGACCTGGGAAGATTTTAGGAAGTTCTGGAATAAAGCAAATTGAGGGAGACAGAGAAAGGGTGGGGGACAGGGGGCAGATCACTTTAGGGATAATACTGTGCTCTTTTTTCTAATAAAGTTTCTTGCTCAATGATGGGAAAAATGAATTTTCCTGAGATTCTGTCACATTGTCACATGGCATATCTCATTTCCCTCTGTAACACACTCAGTGTTGCCACCGTTAGCATTTTTCTGCCATGTCTCATCATATTTGCTCTATTTCTTAAAGTTCCAGCTGCTGGAGTCATAGGATTATGGGAAAATCCCTGTTTTTATTTAGAAAATAAGTATGCTTTTATGGTCACAGAGATAAACTAAAAACATATGTCCCAGGTGAACTTTAAAGGATTAAAAAGAGAGAGGCAAAAAAGGATGTATTCATTTTTTTAAAATATCTAATAATTTGGGGGGAGTCTGACTCATGGTTTTTTAATGTTGTGGGCTACAATACTGCTTACTGTGTATTTGCTCACTAGGCCTGTGCAAAGCAGCAAGTATTCGCTTCAGATTTGGTCGATTCAGAGGGACAGTGATTTGGTCATTCGAATCACTGTCCTGTTTCAATTTCGCCAATTTGGAGATTTGGCGCTGATTTGGCGATTTGGCCATGGACTATAATGGGGAATCACTGAAATACCTATAACTTTGTAATTTTTTTGCAGATTTGGATGAAAACAGCAAGGATGGTAGCCCCTTCTGAGGGCATGAAGCCTGCCAAGTTTCAAGGAGATAGGTGCAGGGGCTTTTGTGAAAGTGCACCTCAAACTGTTGAAAGCGAAACTCATATCACTTGTGTGTGTTAAGGCAGAGCAGGATGAAAACAGGGATGTAGCCCCTCATGCAGGCATGAGGCCTGCCAGTTTTCAGGCAGAGTGGTGCAGGGGTTTCTCTGGAAGTGCACCTCAAGGCTCTGAAACCAAATAAAAAAACAGATAGGTGCGGAGTGAGGAGGATGGCACTCACTTCGTCTGTACGTGGAGCTGGGGGAACTGCAGCAGTGGGAAGTTCACCTTGAGGAATATCAACTGCTCCACCAAATCAGGATTGAAGGAGTTGTGGTGGGTGTACAACATCACCAGCAATGCTGAACACCCTCTCACTGGGAACACTGGTTGGTAGACAGGACAGGTGTTCCTGGGCAACTGTGATCCAGATCCTGCCTGAGCAGAGCAAGTGTCTCCTCAGTGCTCTCCGTGACCTCGCTCACCTTGGTAAGATGCTCTGCTTTCCCTCTGCTTTTCCTCCATGGGTCCAGGGTGGCCTGCCTCTGCTTCTTGGGGATAAGGGCTTTGGAGCAAGAGAGGGACTTCTTTTTGGGCACGCTCCCACTGGTGCCAGGCTGAGGAGGAAAAAGGACAAGGGGGTGCTGCCTCCTGAGATGCAGCAGCTTTGCCGTGGTGGCAAAGTCTTTCACCTCCTTTCCCCAGCTGATCTGCCTTGGCAGTGCTGGCAGGTAGCATACCTGGGATCATCTGCCATCTCAAAATGATCCCACACTACACTACCCACCCACTTCTGGGTTGAGGGTGGGGATCCTGCCTTATCCCCCTCCTCACCAGACAGAGGCACAACAACAGGAGGAGCTGAGCCACCTGCTCCCACAACCTCCTGCGTAGTGCTGCTAGTTAGTGGTGTTAGTGGTGGCGGTGCACGTGCAGGCACTGCTACCACCTCCTTGCTCCCACTAGCAGCAAAAGACTCATCACTGCCAGGAAAGCGGGTGTGTCTATAGCTGGGTGGCAGGAAGAACTTGTAGCTCTCCCTCTGCCCCCTCTCCCTTGCCTGCCAGACGACCTGGCACTTGTCTTTCCAGCATGCTTTATAATGTTTTGTGTGCTGCAAAGTTTGTGTGCGTGTGTGTAATATATGTTGTGCTTTTCTGCACAGTGATGACAGTCAGGGAAAACACAGATTTCCTTTTGTGGGGGGAAAGAGTCAAGACAGACTAACAAGAACAAATAAGAGGATCTTGGGGGAAGAATAAGTTGAAAGGAATGGATAGGGATAACACTAGGGATTGTAGGCAGGGGTAAGCAGGAAATGACTGGATACAACTTACAAGAAGAGAGACTAGCTAGCAAGCCAGAGCCTTTCCAACACTGCTGCTCCAAGCGAGACACGGCTCACAAAAGGCACAGATCACTTCAGACAGTTTGATATGTTGTTTCTACATCCCTCCCCAAGAGCACTGTGATTGGAAGGGAACTCAGAGGAAGATCACAGTCACTGGCCAGCTACAGATGTCAATACCAGAGCAGTCTTTCTCTGTCTCTCAGCCTTTTCCATATACAGAAGATCACCCCCTCCCCCTCCCTCTTCTCAGTTTGTTTGCTGCAAGCCTTCTGGATTTCTGAATCTCTCCAAATTGATTCGTAAGTTTCTGATTGGATTCGGACCTTTTAATGGGTCTCCCAATTCAATTTGGAGATTCAGCCACCGAATTGGGCTGAATCTCCTCCAAATCAAATTGGCTACTGAAGCTTCACACAGCCCTACTGCTCACTGTTATAGGTCTCCCTCTGAAGTCTATTACAGCTCCTGGCTTTTTGTCTCCTTATCCCTAGGTAGGCAGCCTCCTGCTCTTACCTCTGGAGCTCCCAATACTGAACCACACAAAGGTTGTTACATTTTCACCCTGCTCTGTGTTTGTCCTTTGCATCTTGTGGCTCCCTGTCACTCCTCTGCCAACACTTACCTTGCAACCTTGGTTTGGAGATGCATGTCTCTTCTATTGACTGCCTTCTCCCTTCTTCCAGTTTTTTACTGACATCCCATCTATCCCACTGAGGATCTTGTCATGTAGGCTCCAGCTCTGATGCTGGCTTCCCTCTTCTCTTACTCTACCTTAGTGTCAGTTTAAATGTATCAGAACTTGCGTGATGTGCTGAATATATGCCATTATCTCTGTCCCAGATCTCCTTCCCCCTCCCTTTGCTTACCTTCATTTCCTTTATTTATCTGATTCAGATGGTGAGCTCTTCGTGGGAGGGACAGGATATTTTAAAAATCTGTAGAGCCGCATTCAAATTTGCGGTTATAGAATGGCTGAAAATCACAGCAGTGAACTGGGAATGTCTGCATATATCTAGGAGCATGCTGGGGTCAAGTGAGTATGACTAGTTCCTCCAAGAAAAAGTCACATTATCTTTGTAGCATTGGTTAGAACTCTGTCAGGGCTGAGTTAAGACTCTTTTCCTTGTAGTGTTTCTGGATTAAGATGATAAGAAAGAGAGAATTTTGAATGACAAAATTTTTCAATAGGACCGGTCCACCTTTTGGCTTATTATTTTGTTGTTGTTGTTTTGGGTTTCCCCCACTTCTCCAGTGAAAACTTGGGTTTACAAGAATATTTTTTCTCGTGCTGCTTCTCTGAAAAAATGGTCAACACTTGTCCATCAAAAAATGGAAATGGTTTTAGTCAATTTTGGGTGCATGTGTATTTTGGTTCTGAATGATGATATTTTGGGGTTTCAGGCATGATACCATCTGGAAATCTTTATCCAGGATAATTTAATTTAATCCAGGAAAATGTCATGTTATAGGAAAAGAATTGAAGATTCAAGAACAGACAGATGAGGGGTATAGCTTCAATATGCCTCCAGGGAAAGTAACATCACCCTCCCAGTAGTCACTTTTCTCTGTGGGGGGAGAGGTAAATACATTATTTGGAGAGTTCACCTCTTGAAAAAGTCCTCAAGATACTAGACATGCCTTTCTGTGATGACAAGGACACCTACCTTCTCCTTCACTTTAAGTCTGACAGTTGAGCAACTGGTGTTCATCACATGGGCAGCTTCTACACCTCCATCCGTCTAAATGGCAGCCAGGAACCAACTCCAAAGACACACCTGAAAAATATCCTTTGACACATTTGGGGAAAAATCAAGGCAGCTGAACAACCCTGATTTATACCATGTAAGGATCTAACCCATCCTGTTTTACTCCATGGAGAAATTGAGTTTAACTCAGCTGAGAAATCTGAGGGTAACAGTGTCGGGGTGGAATAGCATAAAAATCTTGTCTGTTTTGCTGAGTAGTAGGTGCCATGACAGATATCCTAGACAGAAATACCCCTCAAATTAAATACTGAAGAGGGACTTGAATGAAACTCAAGATCTCTGTACCCTCAAACTCCAGGATATTTGAAATCTGCATTTGAATTTGTGAATAATACTTTTTGTTGGGTTCTTTTTTTAGAGTGGGTCTGGACAGTAAGACATTGGGATAGTCAAAAATAAAGGCCCAGATTTGTGCATTTGGAATTCATCTCTAATCTGCACAGAGGGAAAGATCAAATTTATTTGTGGCCATGAGCAGTATTTACTGAGATATGTGATGTCATCACATTCATCCAACTGTAGGTGGGAAGGGAATAAGCCCTCATCCTTTTCTTCTTCCACTCAGCCTTGTGGGTTATCTAAAGAGTACCAGTTCAGGCTGTGTTACTGAAACATAGATCATGCTTATGTCCATAGCATTGCAGGTCAGGTATTGTAGAGTGCTTTTCCTCATGATAAGTGGAGCTGGTCAGCCCACTCAGTGATAACATGTTTGCTTTCTAAAGTTGTTCCTGAAAGTCAGACTGTTAGGATGGGTGGTGACAGTTAGAAGGATGATGCAGCAAGCAAACATGACAATTTGAAATATAGCTAAAATTAATTCTATGAAAAAAGAAACAAGGGTGGCATTTGTATCCAGAGATGGGATGCAGCATCTTCACATTTTCATTCTCTGTTAAAGCAATGCAATGGCAATAAAATCGTAAATACAAAAAAACAATAATGAAGCGATGTATCTGCAAAACAAAACAAAACACATATTGGTATTAACTCTTGTGGGTTGAAAAGCTTTTTTTGCTGTCACTCCATTTGATTGAATTGGAAATGGCCAACTCACTTTTTGTCACTTTTGACCTTTACTTTCTTTTCCTTTTCTCTGTTCTCCAGCAAGACTCATCCAAGCAAGTTTTTGATTTCTCCTTCATGCCTAGTAGACTTTTGGATAGAAATAAGTGGGGTAAAAGCTTACAACTAGGGATAGTTTAAATTTTTCCATTCATAATATTTATTTTGAAATAGTAAATCTGCTTTTAATTTTTTAAATTGTTTCTGTTTCTTTAATAAATCAATTTTGGTTTATTTTATGTTAAGAAACCTCTGTAAAATGTTGATGAAAAAATATTAAAATGTTGTATTTCTTTAAAAAATGTCCAGGGACAATACTTGACATTTCCTAAGTAGCTCTAGTAAGTGCTGCCTTGACTGTTGTTGTAACTATTATGGAGCTACAGACAGCCTGAAAAGTGATTTCTGTGACCTATGTAATTCACTGTATGCCTCAAGCTACCCTCTATGGTGTTTAAACCATTATTACATAAGACCAAATATAGGTCTAGGCAAAACTCCCACTGATTTCAAGGGAGTGGGATTTGGTTCTTGTTCCTCATACAGGTGCATGATGCTTCACAGATGGAGAAAGTATGAGGCTTCTGTCCTCCAAAGCTTGCAGATTCTGGAGCCTGCAAATTCTTTAGTCATATGTCTAGCCCCATTGACATGACTTTAGTGACAAGTGTGTTCTACAGTTTTACAAACATCTGATTGGTTACTTTACTATGAATCCAGGCTATCTCCACTGAGGTCAGTGAGTTCTTCTGGATTGACATCAGGGTAACCTTGATCATAAGCTTCCCATAGGTAAGTCTAGGATGAGCTAATCTGGAAGATCTCTTGCGTAATAACCACCAGTTTGTTGACTTCTCAGTGCCTGCCTTCATTTAAGAACATGATTAAGTCTTATTAAGGCTAACAGAGTTTTGCATGAGGGCTTGAGAATGGTGTTCTGGCTAGCACATGCTCTGGAGCTCTTGGATCAGGAATGCCTTATGCAAGTCTACTGAACCTAAGGCCACCATAATACTAAACCATTGAGTTACCCTAACAAAGATACATATTTGGACCTGCCTTTAGCTAAGTTTCCCCCTGTGTTCCCTGATAAGCAGAATATGATGAACAGAACAAAGGGGATGGATCAATCTTTGCCTGATGGCTTCTCACTTCTTTATTTTAAAGGAAATATGAGAAAGGGTGCAGCTTGTGATTTGGCAGCTGTAGGAGGACAAGGGTCTTGCCAGCTAAAATCCCTTCTCTGGCCTAGTCCAGGTTTTCCTTGGCATGTTTCATTAATGAAGCATCCACAGTTGCTTATCTGGGGAATGTGGTTTAATATTTGACTGGTTCTGTTTGTTCTCTCCCCCTTGTATGACCTTTCAGATAAGGCACTGAGGGCAGAGCTGGATGAGGAAGGCTAACTCTGAAAGCTGCCAGAGGGATGTGTTCATAACCTTGGCCCTAGTTCAAGTTTCTCCAGGGGAGATGGTTTGCACCCTATGAAGCTGGAATATACAACAGAGAGTCTCTGCCAATACCCTTACTCCTTATGGGTGCATTATTTCATGAAGGCAGAGCACAAGTACAGGAGCAGGTATAACACATGCAGCTTGCTGCAGGGTTCATTGTTTCAGGACAGACAGTTTACTGAATATTCCTAAGTTCCAGACTAGGCCTAGGCAAGAATGGCCTGATACAGACATGAAAGAAGCCAGGCTACATACTTCACAAGTTGAATTCTATAGTCAGAGAGGTTATGTCATCGTCTCCTAGCATAAACTAGAATCAGGGCTACTGATGGCAATGTGTTTGTACACAACCATGCCTTCCAGTTCAGAAGGCTTTCCTAGCACAGGAAGCTGCAACTTGCACTTCTCTTGTGCCAGAAGGGCAGATGCTAGACTGGTGACTGAGACCAGGCTACAGAGATCCCCACCTGTTGTCCAGGATAAGTACAGTGGGATTCTGTCTTGTACAGAGCCACTGTGAGGTTGGGAGAGAAGTGAGAGTATATGTGTGTTCCTAACTGTTTCTAGCATTTCTTTCCCCACTTCCACTTCAGGCCTGTCCAAACCCACCATATAGATCTGTAACAAGAAGGCAGAAGCCTCCTGTTACTTAAGAGAAACCTGCAACCGGATGAACTAGTTCCAGGAAAGCTAGCAGCTAAGGAGCTAGCTATTTGCTAGCTGAGGTATAGCCAAAAGCCAGCAGTAGCAGACATAAGAAACAGACAGCCAGACTACTCGGAGCTAAGAGCTGCAAATGGCAGCTAAGCACCCACAGAACCAGTAGGCCTCAAGGTTAGGATGAATACACCTGTGGTACCTGCTGAGTCACCTGATTGGAAGGGGGCAGGGCTTAGCATAAGCTCAGGACCTGAGCCTACACAGTCAGTCTGGCCCTGGAGGCTGCAATGGAAGAAGCTCCAGAGCAGGAGGGGCCAGGAGCGCTCCTAGCTGGCGCTACCTTGGGGGAGGCAAACAAAATGCTGCTGCCTTGCAGAGGAATGTGACCCAAGATAAGGGGAAGCCTTGATGTCCAAACAGGAAGCCACTGTTTATGTTCAGACCCAGAGCAGGTTAGTTGGTATTGTAGCCAGAGAGTCTTATTTCTTTGTTACAGTTTAAACTGGTGGTTTGGGATTGGGACTAGTAGAGGTGGTACAGAAGTCCCAGCCATGCCTGAGAGCATGAGAGTGTCTGAAGCTCTGCCAGGAGCTAGGGGCTCATGACATAGACCAGGCTTGAGCCTTATAGGGTGGCAATCTATGGGAGGACTGTAGCCAAGTGGAACTCAGGCTATGTAAGGTCAGGAGGCTCAGATAAGATGGGGCCAGGGGCCCAGACAGAGCTGAAGCAGGGTCAGCACTCAAAGCAGGGTAGAGACAGAGTCAGGGGCCCAGGGCTAAAGTAATCAAGATAAGAGCTGGTATCCAGATGCCAGGTCCAGTAGAGTGGCCCGAGGCTAGCAGGCCCAGCTAGAAAAAAAAAGGGGGTAGAGGCTGAGAAAGCAGAGGCCCTGACAAAGGAGCAATTTTATAGTAACAGTTGTGAGGCATGGGCACAACTGTAGGGGAGGTTTGGAGGTCATGAATAACACTTAAGGCTGAAAGTACCTGGAGTGGCAGGAGTGGGTGGAAAGGGGCCACCAGGCACAAAGTAGAATTAAGACCAGCAGAGTTCAGATGGGACCTACTGGTGGTCAGCACTGAGGGCTCACTTGTGGACCCTTAGGCAGCCTCCCTTTCTAACATTTAATAGTTACATTAAGGTGTGGCAGGAAGAAGAAGGGGAGGTGGGTACCCTAGAGTTAGAGGAAGGAAAGGGCTGTGTGGCCACCAGGGAGCATCATGGCTGCTCCTGGAACCTGAGCCCTTGCCACAAGATCTTCTATACCAGGGATTTTCAACCTTTTTGGGTCAGTGAGGCCCCGGAGCTTGGTCGAGAAGGAAGGAGTCCCCCAGCAGCCAGTCAATGAACGGGAGATGGGGTGGGGAGGTCACCCAGTGGCCAAGCAGTGAGCCGGGAGGGGGGGATCCCCCAGTAGCCAATCAGCAACTGGGGGGGGTGGGATATCCCCCACAGCTGTTTGGCAAGTGTGGCATCAGCAGCACCCACTGCCGAGTACCCCAAGGCCATCCCAAGTACCCGCAAGGGTATGCGTACCCCCAGTTAAAAACCCCTGTTCTATACCTCTGGCAGGACATGGAGGTTCCTTCTCCTGGAAGCATATGACATTCCCTTGTCCTGTGCAAGAAATGCCAGATCCATGAATAGATGATGGAATTCAGTGGAAAGTTTAGTTTGCCTCAGTAGATTGATTAAGACACTCCAGAGTAAGGTGCTCAGAATTCGGCCCTTTGTTTTTTGTTTGCATTGCTTAAAGCACAAAACAGCAAAAAGAAGACCTAAAGCTATAAATGGAGTAAGAAGAAAGAAAGAAACAGTAGTAATAATAATAATGATGATGACAGCAGCATGGCAGGGCGACACTGAAAGCAAGTGAAGCTATAGAGGTTTGCATCATAAAGCATGTCATTTAGACAAGTTATAAGAGGGAACTGACCACATAGGCCCCTGATACTAAAAATAGCTACACGTGAACAGAACCATACGCCCACCCAAAGCACTGTTTAAATCATACTGTCCAGAAACTGATTCCATGTGGGTGCAGAGACCTACCTACATAGGGCTGCTTGCAATACAGATGCATGCAAAGACTAGGGTGATTGTCAGGAGTGGACAAGGTTGGGTAGAAGAGGAAAAAGATAATGCCCCCAAACTAGCATCTCAACACCATCAGACAATGAGTATGCAGGAAATAAAAAAAAGATGGGCTTTCTGAAGATGACAAAAAGCATCTGACCTTATTCATATCTCACCTGGAGGGTTGCCAAAGGGAATTTACAAGGTCAACTGCCTGAAATGCTGATTGTTTTAATTCTATTTAAGTATCTGAAACAACTCCCACCCATTTACTATTGAAAAACTATTGTTCTACTTAATAGGTTCTTATCGGTCATAAAAAGAACCCCATGTTGTAGCTGGAAAGGCTGGAGCAATCAGAGATAAGAACAACAAATATGCTTTATAGGGCTTTGAAATAAGAGACAAATTGTAAGAGACAGACTGAGCTATGATGTATACAGGCACAGTTCAGGAAATAGTCCAGAGGTTTCTCCTAATAGTTTAGGCATAGATCCTACAACTAGTTATAAACAGGAGTGAGAATCAGGCACTATAAATATATAGTATGCATAAAATATTATCTATTTTTGCAGTATGTAATAAATACTTATATGTATATGTGTATTATTTATGTATAAACATCATATGCTTTTATGTATAGACATATCATTTAAACAAATACATTATTTATTCTAAATTGTTTTTCAGAAATAACTGTCCCTGTTTCAATATCCCCATTAATGTAAAAGAAGCTAATGTGTCTCTGGGAACTACCATTTTACTGATATTTTCTATTAGCAAATCCATTTGGATAACATAGTTTAAGACAAAAAGGCTACTCAGCCTCTGAGAAGGTGTGGAGAAAGAGAAGGAGACTTGCTTGGGAGGTTTGGTATGTTCTACAACAGAGGTGTCCAACCTTTTTAAGTTGGAGATCTCCTTTGGCATTTAAAAGCAACCCAAGATCTACTGTGTGCTTCTGCCACCCATCCACCTGGTAAGTCTGTATGGAGATAAGGGGTGGGGGCAGATTGTGGCAAAGGGAGAAAACATTATTCGGGGGTGCATCTCCCCAGCTGGTAAGTCCCACCTGGCACCCTCTGCATCACTGTCCCTCACCTCAGGGGCCTCAATCTAGCCCCCACCCTTTCCCTCCTCCTCAGACTAACCTGCTGGGCTGGGACGTGTGCGTACATGCACACAGGTATTTAGCCGCCCCCCCCGCAGCCTCGGATCAGCTCCAAGAGGCTCCAAGATCTACCGGTGGATTGAGATCCACTGGTTGGTGACCACTGTTCTATAAGAACAAAGAGATGATTGACTGTAACATACAATCACCTTTGAAAGTGTCTACACATATGTTTGGTATGTTGACACTGTATTCCCTAGCCTGGAGCCTCCACTG
Source organism: Gavialis gangeticus (assembly GCF_001723915.1). Taxonomy (NCBI): domain Eukaryota; kingdom Metazoa; phylum Chordata; order Crocodylia; family Gavialidae; genus Gavialis; species Gavialis gangeticus. The sequence goes on from NW_017729034.1 coordinate 1,973,612, forward strand.
TTCCATATTTTATTTAGTTACTTACACCAGGGGTTGTCAACCAGGGATACGCATACCCCTGGGGGCATTTTGAAAGGTCCCAGGGGGTACGCGCAGGTGGGTGGGGACAGAGTGCCACCACCCCATGCCGCTGCCTCACAGGAGCAAGGCCAGGGCAGGGTGAGAGCAGGGCCATACAGATGCTGCGCTGCTGTCACTCCACTTCTTACCATCCCCCTGCTCCACATCTGGCTGCTCACACCCTCTCCATGCTATGTCTAGCCACTTGCCCCTCCTCTGCCCCTGCCGCTGCATCCAGCTGCTCACCACCTCCCCCATCTCTGTGCTGCTTCCGGCTGCTCACCACCCCCACCCCTCATACCACGTTCAGGTGCTCACCCCCCGCCCAGGGGTACACTTATTAAAAAGGGGGCCACCAGGGGTACACTTATTAAAAAAGGTTGAAAACCTCTGCACTAACCCACTAGGTTGTGGGGCTCAGGTTATAAGTTGCCCTTCCCCACCTTTCACCAGGGCAGTAACTGGCCTGGCATTTCTTGGGGGCTGTCCCACCATGAACAGCCCCACCAGGCCACCCATCCCCAGCAGGGTGCAGTTTCAGGGCATGCCCAGGAACAGTGAGGCCTCCTCCATCCCCATAGCCTCATCCTTAGGTCCAAGGTATTCCAGGAGCAGCTCAGCCCAGCGTTGCCTCCTGGGCTGTTTAACAGAGACTGCTGCCTCTCTGGCCTATGTTTGAAAATGGAAACCATCATAATGCACCTGGCAACTGCCTGCTCTTGCCCTTAAAGTGGCAGGCACCAAAGGTGTACTGCCACACAAGCTTACTACAAAAAAAACCTGTGCATTGTGCTCCATCAGGGCTGGACCTGCCAGAATTGTAAATAAGGCTACTCCTATTGTATATCAAATTAAGATACAGTCAAAGGGAAAGGAAATCAAATTAAAATGGGTCCACATATCACAATCAAAGTCTTGAAAAGGGGGCAAAACCCAAATAATAATAATCAGATGTTTAGCAAGGTATGTGTCTTGGCAGTTTCTTAATTTTGTTTTTCAGGTTAAAAATGCATTTCCCATGGAATATTCAACAAAAGGAAAACATCCATGGGCTTCCAACAACTGACTTAGTAAAATGCTTGTTACCATATGAAAAGGGGAAGTGGGGAGGTAGGGAAGATATGTTAATAAACACAGGTGTTTCTTTTCCTATAATAAGTAGTGAGTCCTCTTCTTTTCAATTCTGAAGGGCAAATACAATAAAGTCCCTTAAAGGATTCAGTGAAAAGGAAACCAAAACTCCTTTACCAAACCAAGGAATTTTATTTTTGCAAAAAATTAGAAAAAAAATAATTTACATGTAATTCCCCAAGGGCACTAGTGTGCAGGCTTTAAAATAAATCAGGTTTTGAAGTTGCATTGGAATTGAACAAGGAATATTAGCCACCCACCACCCAAAGGGGAGGGCAAAAAATAAGCTGAAATAAGGGAACAGTAACCTGATCAATGCCAAACTGCAGTTATAACCTATGTAAATGATGTTTGAATTGATGGACCCATGCAAGAACTTATAGTTATCTGTGCAATATTATAAATTATTAAAGATACATGATTTAACTTAACAGACAAAAAGCTCAACTAATACAGGAGGAGGTAAAATATTTGGGAATCATTTTAGGCCACCATGGTCAAACTCCAGATGCCCAGTAGGTAAAAGTGATTGAAAAATTATCAGCTCCCCTCAATGCTCATTCATTAAGGGCCATTGGTACCCTAACTACAAGCTATCCATACTATCATTTTATAACAAAACATAAAATTATTAAAGAGCTAGATTTAAATGAAAGCTATCAATAACTTCCCCATTAAAGGGAGGACCTCTTTGTTTTATGTTTCTTTATAGGAAGGCGGATGAACTGTGAGGTCTCGGAACCACCACTACAATCAACAATGTCTTCCTTACCTAAGCCATGGTTTTTCTACAACAATGAAAACCACTGGTGACACATAGGGGGTTCACGTGCACCCCTTGAGATTGTCCATACCCCCCCTGAGAGAAGCAGTGGTGGCACTATTGGCTCTGCAACCCAGCTGCAGGAGGGGAGAGGGGCATGCCGGGCTCACAGCTGGCCCAGCACAGCAGGCACACGCAGGGAGGTAAGGTTTCTTCTGGGGGGGCAGGAGGGGGGAGATCAAGACCCCCACAGTGCAGGAAGGAGCGGAGTAGTAGCAGGGGCGAATCATTCACCCTGCCCCTGCCCCACTTCCTGTTGCACTGTGGGGATGTCCCATGACCCGGCCCTATCAGGGCCCCATTCATAGTGAATGGAGCCCTGACTGAGCCAGGTGATGGGACAAGTGGAGCCCAGCAGCTTCTGCAAATTTGCGGCACCAGGGAGCCAAGGCGGGGCACATTCCCTCTCCCACCCC